>NW_023494794.1:15509665-15582165 GCF_904425465.1 Colossoma macropomum | reverse complement strand
CTAAATGTGAACAGTGTAGATCTAGGAAGTATGTCCTGTGAATAATGTCCATAAAACATTAAAACTAATAATTAAATTATTAATTGTTAATTATTAATGCCTGGTAATAACCCTCTGTTTCTACAGTGAATAAAACATGTACATGTTGTTGTTAATTTTATTCAGCAACTGATATCTGATCACGTCGTCTCCTGTCACCCAGAGAGAGAGAGAGAGAGAGAGAGAGAGAGGCAGACAGAGTGAATATAATCTCCTCCCCAGAGAGATTTTGATCTGATTTTCTTCCCAGCAGTCCAACTATACAAATAATCATGTTGCCAAACACAGTTACAACAGGACCTTCACATCCCACACTGTACGTCCCACAACGTACATCACACACTGAACATTATACACTGTACATCACACACTGTACATCACACACTGAACATTATACACTACATCACACACTGTACATCACACACTACATTATACACTGTACATCACACACTGAACATTATACACTACACATCACACTGTACATCACACACTACATTATACACTGTACATCACACACTGAACATTATACACTACATCACACACTGTACATCACACACTGAACATTATACACTACATTATACACTGTACATCACACACTGAACATTATACACTACATCACACACTGTACATCACACACTACGTTATACACTGTACATCACACACTACATTATACACTGTACATCACACACTGTACATCACACACTGAACATTATACACTACATCACACACTGAACATTATACACTACATTATACACTGTACATCACACACTGAACATTATACACTACATTATACACTGTACATCACACACTGTACATCACACACTGCACATTATACACTATACATCACACACTGAACATTATACACTGAACATCACATACTGTACATCACACACTGCACATTATACACTATACATCACACACTGAACATTATACACTGAACATCACATACTGTACATCACGCACTGAACATTATACACTGAACATCACATACTGTACATCACACACTGCACATTATACACTATACATCACACAGTGCATATTATACACTGCATTACACACTGCATTATACACCACATTATACACTGTACACCACACTGCACATTATAGACTTTCATCACACACTGCACATTATACACTGTACATCACACACTGCACATTATACACTTTACATCACACACTGCACATTATACACTTTACATCACAGACTGTACATCACGCACTGTACATTATACACTGCACATTATAGACTTTCATCACACACTGCACATCATACACTGTACATCACACACTGCACATTATACACTGTACATCACACACTGCACATTATACACTTTACATCACACACTACATCACGCACTGTACATTATACACTGCACATTATAGACTTTCATCACACACTGCACATCATACACTGTACATCACACACTGCACATTATACACTGTACATCACACACTGCACATAATACACTGCACATTACACACTGCGCATTATACACTGCACATCACACTGCACATTATACACTGTACATCACACACTTTCATCACACTACATTACATGCTGCACATCACACACTGTACATTATACACAGCATACAAGACGTATACAGCATACATAGCATTAGCTTTAGCACTGTACACACACTAACTAACTAAATGTGTTTTATACAGCATCCCCTGTTGAATTGTGGGTACAGTACAGGCAGATTTTCTGTAATAGACGTCTGATTGTATTTCTGCTGTAATATTAATGTGTCGATATTGTAATAACACACCAAACCATCCAGCATCGTCAGCTTCACTGTAAAACCAGCTAAAAGCCCTTTTCTGAGTCACTATCAGTGACGATCAGCTTCACTGCAGTTTAATTTTCTTTTCGGTTTTCTGTTATTTAAATGTTAATAAGCTGCAGAGCTGCATTAATGCTCAGTGCTTCACCACCTCCCTCACTCACACCTCCCTAGTGCTCCCCACACTGCTCCACAGCCCCTCACACCTCCCCAGTGCTCTCTCACACCCCTCTAATGCCCCACACTATTATCCACTGCCCCTTACACCTCCCCAGTGCCTTGCTACACCTCTCTAATGCTCCCCCATGTCTCCCCAGTGCACCTTATATCTCTACCAATGCCCCTACACCTCCCTCAATGCCCTTCATGCCCCCCCAGTGCCTCCTGTGCCTCCCCAGGGCTCTATCTACACATCTCCAATGCCCCCTACACCTCCCCCAATGCCCCTACACCTCCCCCAATGCCCCTACACCTTCCCCAATGCCATCCATACCTCCCCAATGCCTCCTATGCCTCCCCAGGGCTCTCCCTACTCATCTCCAATGGCCCTATGCCTCTCCAGTGCCCCCCACACCCCACAATGTACCCATGCTTCCCTAATGCCCCTTACACCTCCCCAGTGCTCCACCGCACCTCCCCATTCTTCCCCTGCTCTTCCCCAGTGCCTCCTCAGCCACACCAGGGCTCTCTCTACACATCCCCAATGCCACCTACGCCTCCCTCAATGCCCTCTACACCTCCCCAATGCCTCCTATGCTTCCTCAGGGACCAACACAGGAACACAATACAATATACACAGTGCAGACAATACAGTACAATAAATAAATACAAAAGACTTACAATAAATACAAAACAGAACACGAGCAGCACACGGTACTGAGAGCATGTGGAGCTGTGCGAAGGAGGATGGAACACACTATGACATATTAGCAGCTTAGCAGATAGCCTAGCATATATGAGCATCGCAGTCACTGAGGTAGCAACCAGAGCAGCAATATACAGAATACAGTATTTGGTTGATACGGTAATTCAAGCAGCTAACATTGTTAAAGTGAAGTAACACCTCCCCAGTGCTCCCCCACACCTCCTCAGTGTTCTTCTGTGCCTCCCCAAAGCCCCCTACACCTTCCCAAGTGCTTCTCTTTGCCTCCTTGTTTCCTCACACCTACTGAATGCTCTTTACACCTCCCCAGTGCTTCCCCACACATCCTCAATGCCAATTATGCCTCCCAAATGCCCCCTACGCCTTCCCACTGCCTCCCTGCACATACTCAGTGCCTTTCTACGCCTCCCTAGTTCTCCCCCTTACCTCCCCATTGCCTCCCTACACCTCCTTGGTACTCCCCCACGCCCTTCCAATGTTTCCCCAGACGTCTGCAATGCTCCTTTATGCCTCTCTGCTGTCTCCATACACCTACCTAGTGCTCCTTACACCTCCCCAGTGCTCCCCCCACTGTACAGACACAGTTCTCCTCTTTCTAATGCTAAATGCTAAGTTCTGCAGGAATTCACATCCATCCCTGTTTAAACATTTAAAGCCGTGAGTTATTTTTGTGTTCTTAGCTTGCAGGATCAGTTTTACCATCCCAACCAGTAACAACACCAACACCGTCACTATAATCATGACTATTTCATTAAAGTGCTTTACTCAGCGCTCACGAGAGACACTGTACCACGTCCACCTGGTCTGTGTGTGTGTGAGAGAGAGAGAGAGACAGAGAGAGAGAGAGAGAGAGAGAGACTGCGTCCGAGTTTTACATGTTTGTTTACATGCATGCTTGTCAGGATTTGTGTGTTTGAGGAAAGAAAACATGCTGTACTATATTTGTATGAGAAACTTGCTGACTGATATGATTATTGATGGTCAAGTTTGTCAATTCTCTTTTACTTAAACAGGACCAGGGACGGAGCTTCCCAGAATACTTATCCATTTTTTGTTAGTTTCTGTTATCTCCCTTATTGTCTTAACAGTGTCATCCTCCATAAAGCGAAGAGTATTTTAAATATAACTATATATATGTATAGTATGTGCTGCTGAAAAACAACCCCACAGCATGATGCTGCCACCACCATGCTTCACTGTAGGGATGGTACTGGGCAGGTGATGAGCAGCGCCTGGTTTTCTCCAGACATGAGGCTTAGAATTGAGGCCAAAAAGCTCAATCTTGGTTTCATCAGACCAGAGAATCCTGTTTCTCACAGTCTGAGAGTCTTTTGGATGCTTGTTCACAAACTGAGAGGCTTCTGTCTGGCCACTCTGTCGTACAGCCCAGATCGGTGGAGTGCTGCAGTGATGGTTGACCCTGATCTGGGTTCAAACACGAACATTTGAAGTGTGCGATTCATTCAGGTGACATTTTTTAGTCTTTTATGCTGCAGTTTTACAGTTAATCACGCCGTAAGTGCTTTAATTCAAGCCTGTGATAATAATGATGGAGTTGTTTAGCATGTTTGCCATCTTTTATCCTGTTAGCTAGCTGACCAGCCTGGTTCTAGTTAAGAATATAAGTTGCCAGCCGTTCAGTTTAAGCAAAAAACGGGTTCTTACATCATCAGTACACTCAGTGCTCCATGCGAGCAGCATTAGATTCAAAGAGAATTCAGTTAACAGCACAGGGGTTTTTCGTGGCGCAGTGATGTTGTGAGGTGAGGTGATCGGTGGGCATATATCGTATATTTTCCAATGGCTTCGAACGTGGCTCAGCCAATCAGATTTCGGGACCGGAACTGTCCGTCTTAGGAGATTCTTTTGAGTCCTAAAAAAGACTATAAACCATAAAGAGCGTGAACACCCTGATCAGTGCAGGCTTAGGAACAAAAGGCTGCGTCAGCCGCCAGTGTGTAGACACTCAGACTCTTTTCACTGCAGAAAGGTAGAAAATTCATTTGACAGTCGTGTCCAAACTCAGCCGTACGTGTTTCCTCTCGCTGTGCTGCCGCTTTTCGATAAAGTGCTTCGGTGTCTAAGATTCTGCTCAGAGCCGCGCTGCTGACACTAATAGGACGTTTCTGGAACCGCAGCTGAGGCTCCTCCTCTCGGGTGCTCGTGTGGAACGTTCTCTCTCTATGTTGAGTCCGTGTGACCCGCCCCTCAGTCTGCTCGTCCTCAGCTCTGACTGCCCAAGGCTCACCAGCCAATCACTGGGCACGCTGCCAAACACGGATGGGCCAAAACGCTTAGCCCCGCCCACCCCGTTAATCAGTCATGCTCTCTTCCCGCCAGACAATTAGCAGCCTATTACCACGACAACGCCAAGATGACACCCGCTAATGAGCTTTTGATTGTCATATTTAGCTCAGTTTAATTAAGTTAATGAGCGTCTAGATAAAAATATATCCTCTTCCTCTTTATCCGTCTACATCTCTCTCTCTGTTTATACGTCTACATCTCTCTCTCTGTTTATACGTCTACATCTCTCTCTCTCTCTATCCGTCTACATCTCTCTCTCTCTCTATCCGTCTACATCTCTCTCTCTGTTTATACGTCTACATCTCTCTCTCTGTTTATACGTCTACATCTCTCTCTCTCTCTATCCGTCTACATCTCTCTCTCTCTTTATACGTCTACATCTCTCTCTCTCTCTATCCATCTACATCTCTCTCTCTCTCTATCCGTCTACATCTCTCTCTCTCTTTATACGTCTACATCTCTCTCCCTGTTTATACGTCTACATCTCTCTCTCTCTTTATCCGTCTACATCTCTCTCCCTCTTTATACGTCTACATCTCTCTCTCTCTTTATACGTCTACATCTCTCTCTCTCTTTATACGTCTACATCTCTCTCTCTCTCTTTATACGTCTACATCTCTCTCCCTCTTTATCGTCTACATCTCTCTCTCTCTTTATCCGTCTACATCTCTCTCTCTCTTTACTCTACCTCTCCCTCTTATACGTCTACATCTCTCTCTCTCTTTATACGTCTACATCTCTCTCTCTCTTTATACGTCTACATCTCTCTCTCTCTCTTTATACGTCTACATCTCTCTCCCTCTTTATCCGTCTACATCTCTCTCTCTCTTTATACGTCTACATCTCTCTCTCTCTTTATACGTCTACATCTCTCTCTCTCTCTTTATACGTCTACATCTCTCTCCCTCTTTATCCGTCTACATCTCTCTCTCTCTTTATACGTCTGTATCACTCTTCCTCTTTATACGTCTACATCTCTCTCTTTCTTTATCCGTCTACATCTCTCTCTCTCTTTATACGTCTGTATCACTCTTCCTCTTTATACGTCTACATCTCTCTCTTTCTTTATACGTCTACATCTCTCTCTCTCTTTATACGTCTGTATCACTCTCCCTCTTTATACGTCTACATCTCTCTCTTTCTTTATACGTCTACATCTCTCTCTCTCTTTATCCGTCTACATCTCTCTCTCTCTCTTTATACGTCTATATCACTCTCTCTCTTTATCCGTCTACATCTCTCTCTCTCTCTCTTTATACATCTACATCTCTCTCTCTCTTTATACGTCTATGTCACTCTCTCTCTTTATCCGTCTACATCTCTCTCTCTCTCTCTCTTTATACGTCTACATCTCTTTCTCTCTCTCTTTATACACACATACCTATATATATACACACAGAACATTCAGGCTCTATGTTTCCGTCTTGTCTCTTTTTCGCCTTCTATCTATCTTTCTTATACTCACTCAGTTTTCTCTTTTTCTCTTTCTTCATTTCTCTTTTTCCTCACCATTTTTTCTTTCTATCACTCTTTATTCATATTTCATCTCTTTCTCTGTTTCTCTTCTCTCTCACTTTTCTTTCTATCACCCAGTGACATACTGCACGGGGAGCAGTTTCAGTTGTACTGGGATGGTTTCAGTTGTACTGGGAGCAGTTTCAGTTGTACTGGGAGCAGTTTCAGTTGTACTCTAAGGAGTTTAAATTGTACTAGGAGGAGTTACAGTTGTACTGGGAGGGGCTTTGGTTGTACTGAAAGGGATGTCAGTTGTAGTGGGAGGGGTTTCATTTGTTCTGGGAGGAGTTTAGGTTGTACTGGGAGGAGTTTAGGTTGTACTGGGAGGAGTTCTGGTTGTACTGGGAGGTGTTTCAGTTGTACTGGGATGGTTTCAGTTGTACTGGGAGCAGTTTCAGTTGTACTCTAAGGAGTTTAAATTGTACTAGGAGGAGTTACAGTTGTACTGGGAGGGGCTTTGGTTGTACTGAAAGGGATGTCAGTTGTAGTGGGAGGGGTTTCATTTGTTCTGGGAGGAGTTTAGGTTGTACTGGGAGGAGTTTAGGTTGTACTGGGAGGAGTTCTGGTTGTACTGGGAGGTGTTTCAGTTGTACTGGGAGGAGTTTGGTTGTACAGGGAGGGGTTTGGGTGTCGATTGTATCGTGGAGAGACGGATGTGTTTACGCTGCTATAACATTTTGGCTCAAATGCGTCTCAGTTCACCTCCTGAAGTGGTTTGAATGATCAGATCTGTGTCTGTTTAAATGAGTCTCAGCTGCCTTTACACTTGTATTTGATGTGGTTTGGCCTCCAGATAAAACCCTGATATTCTTGATGTGTGAAGTGACCAGGTGTAAATAAGGTCACAGCTTAAGTCGTTGTGAGGCTTTTCTGTTTGAATAGAAGTTTAAGGCTTTGAAAAATGAGTAACTCGTACTGTGTGATGTGGCTGTCAGCCTGAAAATTAAATAAATGAAGAGACTGGCTTTTGCACAGCGCTGCAGCTCTGCGTGACAGACGCGCTGCAGCAGCGTGACGACCACAGCTCACACGCTTTGGCCTTCATAAATACAGCATTTGCAGTGCAGCGGGCTTAAACTGGAGACTCACTGACAGCAAGCGCGGCTTTAAAGGGGTGACTGGTGTGGCCAGGCCTCCCCCTGAAATCTGATTGGCCATAAGAAAATTTCCGCCATATCATTGGCTTCTACCTCGCTGAGGGGCAGATGTTTGTGGCTTTGAAACGAGAGTGGTTTCGCTATCAGTGATTGACAGGACGACTCCAACCTCTCTACACCGCCCCTGAAGTAGTGAAGAACTGAAGAAATAATCCCAGATTATATTAATTCTGCGCTATAACACAAACTATAGAAATATTCTGAGGTTGTATTAATCCTGCACTATAAAATTAACTATAGAAATAATCCCAGATTATATTAATTCTGAGCTATAATACAAACTGTAGAAATAATCTGTTTGTATTAATCCTGCACTATAAAATTAACTATAGAAATAATCCCAGATTATATTAATTCTGCGCTATAACACAAACTGTAGAAATAATCTCAGTTTGTATTAATCCTGCACTATACGATGAGTTGAAGAAATAATCCCAGATTAAATTAATCCTGCACTATAAAACGGGCCATAGAAATAATGCGATATGATATTAATCCTACTCTGTAAAACGAACCAGAGAAATAATCCCGTACTATAAAATGAACCAAAGAAATTATCCCAGGCTATATTAATTCTGCACTGTAAAACAAACAGTAGAAATAATCCCAGGCTAAGTTAATCCTGCACTATAAAATGAACGTCTGAAATAATCTCATGTTGTATTAATCCCAAGCTATAAAATGAATCATATAAATAATTCCAGGTTACATTAAGCCCATGTTATAAAACAAACTGTAGAAATAATCCCAGGTGATTATTAATCCTGTGCTATAAAGCGAACCAGAGAAATAATCCCAGGTGTGATAGTAATCCCATGCTATAAAATGAACTGTAGAAATAATCTCAGGTTATATTAATCATGTGCTACAAAATGAGCCGTTGCAATAACTCAGTGAAGCCGAGATGCTGCAGAATATTACAGAACCTGACAAATGTTCTAGAGCCGCCACTGACCGACAGTAACTGAGTTCTACAAATGTGATGTTTCCGACTGTAGAACCAGTCAAATCACTATAAGATCAGGCGCTGAAACTTTTTGCTGCGTCTGTAGTATCGAATGACACCTGAAAGCTGTGATATCGTGATGAGATTTTGGCCGTATCGCCAAGCTGTGGGCTGTGATTTGAGAGGGAACGAGAGAGCGAGCATTAGAACGACTGCAGTGAGTGAATCAGAACACTCTGTTCATCCTGAATGAGCGTGATAAGGGTGTATTGTACACGGTCTGTTTTCAGGACGATGGAACTGCTGTAGATAAGAAACGGAGCAGATTCTCCACCTGAATGCTGTGTGTGTGTGTGTGTGTGTGAGTGTGTGTGAGTGTGTGTGTGTGAGTGTGTGTGAGTGTGTGTGTGTGAGTGTGTGTGTGTGTGTGTGTGAGTGTGTGTGTGTGTGTGTGAGTAACGCATTGAGTCTCTGGTTTAGATAGCAGAGCGTGGAGAGTGAAAGAGAACTGAGCTACAGAAGAAGAGAGAGGTGAAGCCAAGGGCAGTGTGGGTGGTGGTGGTGGGGGGGTGTCGGGGGGCATGTCAGGGGGGCTGTATTGAATCGGGAGATGTTGTGGGTGAAAGACGCTTCTGGAAGCTGCTGAAAAGTTTTGGATTTGATGTATTTGTATTAAGGAATTCACAGTTTTATCAAGTGTCATAAATAGAACCCAAAACATTTGAACAGTTTATCACCAATTCTGATACCAGGTTTAACTCCTTTTATGCTGCTGGCGATCCGAAGAAATAATCCCAGGGTAAATTAATCCTGTGCTGTAACGTATGAAACGAACTGCAGAAATGATCCTATATTATAATAATCCTGCGCAATAAAATTAACTGTAGACATAATCTCAGGTTGAATTAACCCTGCACTATAATAAGAACTGTAGAAATAATGCCAGGTTATATTAATCCTGCACTAGAAAACCAATCATAGAAATAATCCCAAGTGATACTAATCGTGCACTTTAAAGTGAACTGTTGAAATAATCCCATGTTAGATTAATCCTGCATGATAAAATTGTAGAAATGATCCCAGATAAAATGATTTCTGCTCTATAAAACGAACTGTAGAAATAATGCCGGGATACATTAATCCTGTGCTGAACAACGAACCACAGAAATGATCCCAGGTTGTTTTAATCCTTTGCTATAAAATGAACTGTAAAAATAATTTCCTGCAGTATAAAAAAAACCATATAAGTAATCCCAGGTTATATGAATTCCATGCTATAAAAATGGACCAGAGAAATAATCCCAGGTTAAAATAATCCTGCATTATAAAATGAATTGTAGAAATAATCCCAAATTCTATTAATCCTGCAGTATGAAATGGGGCTAAAAATAATCCCAAATGATATTAATCCTGCACTAGAATACCGTCAAGTAGAAATAATCTCAGGTTACATGAACCCTGTGCTATAGATTGAACCATACAAATAATCCCAGGTTATATTAATCCCATTCTATAAATTTAACCATAGAAATAATCTCAAGTTATATTAATCCTGCACTATAGAGCAAACCATAGAAATAATCCCAGGTTAAAGTAATCCTGTGCTATAGGACAAAATGTAGAAATAATCTCATGTTGTGTTAATCCCATGCTATAAAATGATTAATAGAAATAATCTCAAGTTATACTAATCCCATGCTATAAAACAAACTGTAGAAATAATCCCAGGATAGATTAATCCTGTGCTATAAGACGAACTGTAGAAATAATCCCAGGATAGATTAATCCAGCACTGTAAAACGAACTGTAGAAATAATCCCAGGGTAGATTAATCCTGCACCATAAAATGAACTGTAGAAATAATCCCAGGTTAAAGTAATCCTGTGCTATAGGACAAACTGTAGAAATAATCTCATGTTGTATTAATCCCATGCTATAAAATAATTAATGGAAATAATCTCAAATTATACTAATCCCATGCTATAAAACAAGCCATAGAAATAATCCCAGGATAGATTATCCTGCACGTAAAATGAACTATAGAAATAATCCCAGGCTATATTAATCCCGTGCCATAAAACGAAATGTAGAAATAATCTGATTCATGCTATAAAATGAATCATAGAAATAATTCCAGGTTTTATGTATGAAGTGCCTCTTTAATATTGTCTTTTAATTTTGTCCGATTTCGCTGACAAATAACAAATTGATGCTAATTTTAAGCTGAAGTGCCTCTTGAATGTTGTCCGATTCCTCCAATCAGACATCAGGCCCTCATTATAAAGCAGTATAGATGTGCTGTGTAGTTTTATTCTGAAAAGAAATGCTGAGTATATTTTTATTCCACCATCAGCCGTTTTCAGGCTTCAGCAGACAGACGCAGTATTTTCGTTTGTAATTTGCTCAGATTGTCATATTGATTATGAGTCTTTGTTGCCGACTGAGTAATTTAGTCTTTCCTTTTTTATACCTCTCCATCGCTCTTATCTCTCCGTCCATTTCTCTATCTCAGCATCTTTCTATCTCTTCATCTGTTCCTCTCTATCTGTCCGTTTATCAGTCCATCTCGTCTTTCCTTTGTCCTCTGAGAGCCAGTGCGGCTCCTGTGTTTGTGAGTGTGTCAGTAATGCGCCGGATTCATGTGGGGAGGTTTTGATTTAGTGCAGTAAGTTAATTTAAAGCCTTTACAGAGAGCTGTTTCCACCGCGCTGACGGCGGAGAGTAATACAGTAGCACTTCACACTGCGGAGGAGACGCGTGTCGAGGATCATCGCCAGCGCTCGGCTTTAACCCTAGACGTCGCTGACTGGAGTTGTCGCTGTCGTTCTGCTGTGTTATTCAACTGTAATTACATAATAATTCACTCAGCTGTTACTGAATCACATTTACATTTGATTTCTGTTCTGTACTGACAGCTTCGAGCCTGAACTTCTGACTTCATTCTCTTTGTTTTGATGTCAAAAATGGTCAAATGTGAGCTGGTCAGACTGTCGACCTCTGTGGTTTAACTGTGCGTTTCCTCGTGCTGCTTCAGGAAACACTAAATGACAGTGGAAAACAAGAATTTGTGAACACAAATTTGCAGTTAGAACCAAGTGAGAGATCAGACTCCTCCATAAAGGATGCGGTGATGTTAGAGCTTATTGTTTTATGGGTTCGGAAGGAGTGGGCGGAGACTGTGACAGGCACTGTTGTTGTTCAAAAATGCTTTCAAAAATGTCCTTTTTATTTGAGTGAGATTTGCTCATATAAGAAATATCAGCGCAATATTATGATTGATAGTTTTGGTTGACTGAAAGGGGTTTTGAATGTACTAGGTGGAGTTTTGATCGTGTTGACAGGGGTTTTGGTTGTACTAGGAAGGGTTTCTGTTGTACTGGGAGGGGTTTTGTTTGTACTGGGAGGAGTTTTGGTTGTACTGGGAGGGGTTTTGGCTGTAATAGGAGGGACAACTACGGGGTTGAACTGGGAGGAGTTTTGGTTGTACTGGGAGGAGTTTCGGTTATACGGGGAGGGGTTTTGGTTGTACTGGGAGGAGTTTCAGTTATACTGGGAGGAGTTTTAGTTGTACTAGGAGGGGTTTTGGTTCTACAGTCTAATTATTGTGGGGGTGACATGTTGATTATCATATAAGTGTGTTCAGCCCTCTAATTCACCCCCCCCCCAACCCCCCCAGTATTGGCTGCCTACTTCCTCTGTAGTGCTGCTGTTAGTGAGGGAGACCAGGAGAGGAAATAGGAGGAAATGAAAATGGGAAAAGTAATCTTTCCTGGCAGTCAATCTGACACAGATTCACAGCTTACACCATTCCCCCCGAAACGTCTCCGTCTGCCTGTCACTCCTGTTAACCTGCTGGCTCCCCCACGGCACATTCACCTCCAGCTCCTCTGCCTACATCGTATATTAATTATTTCGCGCTCGGAGCTCATTGAAACACGCAGAGGAATTCTGTCGAGCGCAGATTCCAAATTTAAAGTAGAAGACGAGACGTCTGAATGTCATTTGAATTGGGTGAAAAGTTATACTTGACATGTTTTGCCGTGTTCTGTGTCATTTTTTGATACTGAAACAATCAGAGGAGTGCAGACGCTAACCTGACGGTACAGAATGCAACTCAAAACTATATGTTACTCACTGTGTCATAAATCATGTAATTCATATCCAGAGTGAACTTTTACTAAAATTGATATCCAGAGTGAAGTTTTACTAAAATTGACATTCAGAATAAAGTTTTACTAAAATTGATATTCAGAGTGAAGTTTTACTAGAATTGATATCCAGAATGAAGTTTTACTAAAATTGATATTCAGAGTGAAGTTTTACTAAAATTGATATTCAGAATGAAGTTTTACTAAAATTGATATTCAGAGTGAAGTTTTACTAAAATTGATATTTACAAAGTGAAGTTTTACTAAAATTGATATCCAAATGAAGTTTTACTAAAATTGATATCAGAGTGAAGTTTTACTAAAATTGATATCAGATGAGTTTTATAAAATGTTTCAGAAGTTTTACTAAAATTGATATCCAGAATGAAGTTTTACTAAAATTGATATTCAGAGTGAAGTTTTACTAAAATTGATATCCAGAATGAAGTTTTACTAAAATTGATATCCAGAGTGAAGTTTTACTAAAATTGACATTCAGAATAAAGTTTTACTAAATTGATATCCAGAATGAAGTTTTACTAAAATTGATATTCAGAGTCAAGTTTTACTAAAATTGATATCCAGAGTGAAGTTTTACTAAAATTGATATCCAGAGTGAAGTTTTACTAAAATTGATATCAGATTGATATCAGAATGAAGTTTTACTAAAATTAATATTCAGAGTGAAGTTTTACTAAAATTGATATCCAGAGTGAAGTTTTACTAAAATTGATATCCAGAGTGAAGTTTTACTAAAATTGATATTCAGAGTGAAGTTTTACTAGAATTGATATTCAGAATGAAGTTTTACTAAAATTAATATTCAGAGTGAAGTTTTACTAAAATTGATATCCAGAATGAAGTTTTACTAAAATTGATATTCAGAGTGAAGTTTTACTAAAATTGATATCCAGAGTGAAGTTTTACTAAAATTGATATCCAGAATGAAGTTTTACTAAAATTGATATTCAGAGTGAAGTTTTACTAAAATTGATATCCAGAATGAAGTTTTACTAAAATTGATATCCAGAATAAGGTTTTACTAAAATTGATATTCAGAGTGAAGTTTTACTAAATTGATATTCAGAGTGAAGTTTTACTAAAATTGATATCCAGAATGAAGTTTTACTAAAATTGATATCCAGAATGAAGTTTTACTAAAATTGATATCCAGAGTGAAGTTTTACTAAAATTGATATCCAGAATGAAGTTTTACTAAAATTGATATTCAGAATGAAGTTTTACTAAAATTGATATTCAGAGTGAAGTTTTACTAAAATTGATATTTAAAGTGAAGTTTTACTAAAATTGATATCCAGAATGAACTTTTACTAAAATTGATATCCAGAATGAAGTTTTACTAAAATTGATATCCAGAATGAAGTTTTACTAAAATTGATATTTAATGTGAAGTTTTACTAAAATTGATATTTAATGTGAAGTTTTACTAAAATTGATATTCAGAGTGAAGTTTACTAAAATTGATATTTAAAGTGAAGTTTTACTAAAATTCATATTCAGAGTGAAGTTTTACTAAAATTGATACCCAGAGTGAAGTTTTAATAAAGAGTTTTCCAGAGTTTAGTTGTAATTAAATGAACCTTCAGAGTGAAGTTTTAATAACAGTAGGACCTAGAACATGTTCATTAATTAATGTGTTTCAATAAAAGAGCTGAAATGTGGTCATTTTATAGAAAATAATATTATAAATATTGTAAATTGCAGAATTCTTTTTTAACAATGCTGATCAAATAGATAACTTCGTGAGAAAATAGAACATTTCAGTATAGTATTTATTGTGTAATATGGTCCCAAAACAAAACAGAAATTTCTGAAAATGTAGTCTAGACTGTGTAAGTTATTATTCAGTAAAATAACAGCAAGAAATGATTCCCCACTTTTGAACGGTAGTGTAAACGATAAAATAGCGCTGTCGGACGATACTCAAGGTCTCAGTATCAGTTTTGGTATCAGAGAAGAAAAGTGGGATCATGCCATCCTTAAAGAACACAAAGATTTTTTCTTAAGGTTTAAATGTTCATTTAACTGACTTCTTGTTTCTCTCTCTCTTGCCCCCCCCCCTCCTTTTCTCCTCAGAGTGTGTGTTGTGAAGTGTCAGAGTGTTGTTGATTGGTGAGAGTGTGTGTGAGTGTGTGAGTGTGTGTAATGATGGATGACAGTGTGTATCAGTCTCTCTCTCGCCCGAGACCCGGGATGGAGCTCAGCTACTCCAGCTCGTCTGAGGAAGACGAGGGAACCGACCTTCGTCACAAGCACTACCGCGACACGCACTCGCACACGCACTCCGACTACGAGCCGGACCGCCGGTTCACCTACAACAGCCACAAGGTCCGCAGGAAACCCCACGACCCCATCCAGAAAGGTGAGCATGTGAAGGTGTGCAGGTTTACTAGTTAGTTTACAGGTTTTCTTACAATTGGTTACGACTTTTCTTTGTTTTTCTGAAGACTCTCTTTATTTCCTTTCACCAACATCCAACTGTGAGGCTCGGCGCTACTGGACTGTGTGTGTGTGTGTGTGTGTATATATATATGTGTGTGTGTGTGTGTGTATATATATATATATGTGTGTGTGTGTGTGTGTGTGTGTGTGTATATATATATATATGTGTGTGTGTGTATATATATATATATGTGTGTGTGTGTGTGTGTGTGTGTGTGTGTGTGTATATATATATGTGTGTGTGTGTGTGTGTGTGTGTGTGTGTGTGTGTGTGTGTGTATATATATATATATGTGTGTGTGTGTGTGTGTGTGTGTGCTCTGTTGTAGGTATGCTGGTGCAATATGGCTGCCGCTTTACACCGTTTTTTCATTTACTCATTTGTTTGTGTACGTTTTGATATTTTCCTGCTGGCTGAGCCGTTTGCCATCATATCCACCAAGATGGCGACTGAGAGCGATTTTCCAGCTGTGGCTCAGAGGCTTCTGGGGCTGCCTGTTTGGGTGACGCTACATCACAGCTATGATGCAGCCTGGACCGGCCACTTAAGTGATGCTGTATCGTGGTTATGAGGTTCTCTGGATTGGGGACCTGATTGATGTGGGCTGGCTGAACCGGTAGTGTTCGGCTGCATGAGCAGTGCTACCCTGCAGCTATGAGGCCTCTTGGACCGGCTGCCTAAGTGATGCTACATTGCAGCTACATTACTGCCTGGGCCGGCCACTTGGTTATCGCTGTACTGCAGCTGTGGGGCTGTCTGGACCAGCTGCCTATGCGACGCTACATTGCAGCTTCATTGCTGCTTGGGCCGGCAACCTGGGTGACGCTGCACTGCAGCTATGTGGCTGCTTGGGACGGCCACTTGGGTGACTCTGCACTGGTGTTCGACTGCAGGGAAACGCTCCCTCTTTGTGGTTGAGGACATTTTCAGCCTTCGAGGCTTCCCAGGCTGGCCTTCTGTGTGATGCACCGTAAGTGAGGTGTGAGACTTTTCCCGCGGCTCAGGCCCCTTTTTTCAGGCTAGCTAAGTGACTCTATACCGTGGTCAATGAAATCCCCCCTGCTAGCTGTGGGAACCATGGAGTGTGTGTGTGCGTGTGTGTGTTTGTGTGTGTGTGTGTGTGTGTGTGTGTGTGCGTGCGTGTGTGTGTGTGTGTGTGTGTGTGTGTTATGTATTGTTGATTATGTATTTTGATACTTTGTGATTGTTGACTGTCCTTTGGGAAAGGCGCTATATAAATAAAAGTGATGATGATGATGGTGATGATGATGATGAACTGCACTCAAACACACAACCAGAGACGGACTGGACATCAGGAGGACTGGGGCACCTCCCGGTGGGCCGCTATGTGGGTGGGAGATGTAGCCCTACATTTAAAATAAAAAAGATGGTTGTTCAAGGGTTCTTTGGGAAAGAAAATGGTTCTATGTAGAACCTTTTTGAAAAGGGTTCTACATAGCACCAAAAAGTGTTCTTCTATTGTGACAAGCTTGACATCGTAACAATAAAAGAACGCTTTTTGGTGCTGTGTAGAACCCTTTTCAAAAAAGTGCCATATAGAAATATGAACACGTAAATAACCCTTTGCATGATTGAAGGGTTCTTTGCATCGTGAGAGCGTTCTTCAGATTGATGGAGAATGTGCTGTAAATGGTTCTATGTAGAATCTTTTTGAAAAGGGGTCTGTATAGCACCAAGAGTTCTTTTATTGAAACAAGCTGGACAAAACCCTTTTGGTGCTATATAGAACCTTTTTCAAAAAGGTCCTCCATAGCACCATACAAAACACATTCTCCGACCGTCTGAAGAAGGTTTTGTGATAGAACCCTTAAAGAACGATCTTTTTTCTAAGTGTGTATAAGATGTATGGAGACCACTCAGAATTTTGAACACCCCAAAATCAACTCGTTCTGCTGGGATGGTACCCTACAGGGTACGTCTTCAGCATCTTTAGTTAGAGAACCTAATTGTACCATATTCTATGGCAGTTATGCTGTAAGTTGCACTGACTCTACACGCCCTGTTCTGACTCTAGACCTATTACGCTTTACCAGTTGCCCTCTTTCCTTTCAGGGTGTGGTACCTTTTTGTGCATGTAAATGTTCTGCCAAGTTCCCTCCAGAGGGAAAGACTCTCTCCCACAGAACCCACTTTTCTCAGCCACCTGAAACGCCTCGTTGGAATTCCAGTCCTTTGCCTTTGTTCCAAGATGACATCATCTCATAACACAGTCCTTACTGCCTGCCTACTGGCGAGCTCGGCCCTCAACCCGCCCTCACACAGTGCACAGCGGCTACTGAAGGAGGAAGACTGTGTTCAGTGTTGTAGTGTGTGGAGAAGACGCTGACTGGACTTTCAGGATCCATCAAATTGATCTGGCAGAACCAACAAACGGAACCAGAAAAACAGCCACAGCGGAGTTAACAGCTGCTCAGGAGAGAAGGGTCTGTCTGCAGACTGCAGGACAGGGGCGGAACATGGAGGGTGAAACTGCTGTAGAGGCTGACCGATCAGAACAGAGTGGGCGACCTGACCAATCAGAGCAGACTGGGCTCATCGGGAGGCGGGGCTTAAAGACGCATGAGCTCTAACAGAGCGTTTCAGACAGGTTGTATAGAGATGAACCGTACGCGGAAAACAGGTGTTTTCGGAATGTTGAAGCTGTAAATCTATTCTAGTAGACGGAAAATAAAATTGTGAACATTGAAAATGAGCATTAATGTCCTCTATAACTGAGAAGTTACAGCGTGAAAATTCAAGTTGTAATAGTATCGCAGTGCAAGCACACATTACACAAACAGACTCAGGCCTAACATTATACATGAGTTCTCACTAATGATGTGTTAGTTAGTGAGGGGGTTTAAATCTGCTCATGTTTGTCAGTGTGTGTGTGTTTCGGGGGGGTGGTAGTGATTTACTCCCTCTTTCATCTGACGTGTTTCACATTAAAAATGCATTTGCTCTGTTTAAGCCTGTAAGGAGAAGTGTTTTAATTAAAACGCACACAAAACACAAAACACATGCACTCTAAATGGCCCACAATGAAAGAAGAAGCCAAAATGAATAGAATTTTTAATGCTGCTCTGTGTTTATTGAACAAGGTCTGAAACTATGGCTTTTGTGTAAAGGCTGCAGGTGTTTGTGTTGGTGTGTTGAATGATTGGGTTAGGGTTGTGTAACAGTGGTGTATGGTGGTTGGTATTCTTCTGCTGTGTAGATGTAAACGTCTCCGTTTTTAACTCTGAATCAAAAACACACCGCAAAGTCCTAAGAAAGACCCTCAGCAGCTGCAGACTACTTGTATTGCACTTCGTTTTGCCTCGCAGAGGGAGCTACTGCCATGGCTGCTGGCCACGTCTACCATTTTCTCACCTAGTTTTACAGAACACTGCTGTGTAAAACTCCACCAGAAGCTTGCAAGTGTCAACTGACTCCACAACATCACCACATATGTCTTTCTAAGACACATTGGGGTTCATCATACCACCAGGTGATTCTAGGATTAACCCACTGGGGTCCATGAACTCACTCGTGTGTCAAATTCTCTGTCTCTGTATCTGTTTGTGTATCTTTGTGATGATCCAGCTCAGAAATCCAGTTCAAACACTTCCTGAGTCTGTAGAGTCGCCCTTTCCATTCCATCTTATCTCGAGATCATACGAGACTCACATCCGGAGTCATGAGCCTATGAAGAGGGGCTGAGATACGCGTCATCTGCCTCTCACCGTGTGGAACTGGTGGATTCGTGTGTCCATCTACATTGTGTGTGAAACTGACCTATGGACACTCAGGAAATCACTAAGGACTGACCATCACGCCGGAAACCCTTCATTCTTCATTCAGTCCACATTGGAGACACATGTGAAATGGCGTGCAGAGAGTTTACAGCTGCATTTTGATGTGAAACGTATGAGGATCATGTTATATGAAGAGCTTTTAAAGGAGAGTTTAAGAAGATATGAACAAATCGAGAAAATGACCAGAACCCAGAGCCCAGAGGGTCAACTGAGTAACTCCAAAGTGCCGTGTAGTTAGTTGGGTTGAAAATCGGTAGGCTGGCCACTCCTGGGAAGGTTCACACTGTTCCAGGTTTCCTCCATTTGTGGATAACAGCTCTCATTGTGGTTCTCTGGAGTCCAGTGGCTTTGTAACCCTTTCCAGACTGATAGATCTCACCGACTTTGCTTCACGTCTGTATTTAAATCACTTTAAAATGCGGCATCATGTGCTGCTTTTTGAGACCATCTAGCTGCTTCACATCGCCAGACAGGTTCTATTGAAGAGATGTTTAGATGCAACAGGTCTGGCGGTGATCATGTTTGGGTGTGGTTAGCGAAATGAACTCAGTAGTCAATTAAATTTGGTTAACAGGTTGCTTTAGTAACTAAGGGGGCAATTACTTTTTCACATGTGGCCAGCTAAGGCAGAACAACATTTTTCCTTCAATTAATAAAATCATGTAAAAAGAGCATTTTGTGTTTATTTGGGTTATTTTTGTCTAATATTAAAAATAATTTGATGATCTGAAACATTCAAGTGTTACAAATATGCAACAATAGAAGAAACTGGGAAGGGAGCAAATACTTTTTCACAGTATTGTAAATGTGACAAATTAGAATATTCAAATATATATACATATATGTATGTGTGTGTGTGTTTGTGTGTGTGTGTTGGAGTTAAAATCTCTCTTACAGTTTATTCAGATTTTGCGAGTTGAATAAAGCATACTTTTCCAGTTACCACGGAAACAGCAGGAGATGAGCTGGAGCCTGAGCGAGTGTGTCCGCGTATGTGTGTGTGTGTCCGCGTATGTGTGTGTGTCCGCGTATGTGTGTGTGTCCGTGTGTGTGTGTGTGTCCGTGTGTGTGTCTTTGGGTTGGAGTCGGAGACGCGGGGTCGTGTTCTGTTTGAAGGACGATGGGAGTGTGTGTGTAATTAGTACTCTGATGATAGCAGCACAAGTACTGGTCTGCAGGGTCGTCACGGTAACTGAACTCGGGAGGGTCGCTACGGAGACAGGAGTCAGGAGGGTTGTCGTGACGATAAGAGGATTCTTCAGAGCGCTTCAGAGAGGGCACAACCCTCTCTCTCTCTTACATACACACACTTGAAGACTCCACACTTACACTCACTTAAACACCTCACACCTAAACACACACACACACACACACACCACACACACACACTCACACACACACTCACACACACACACACACACACACTAAAACAATTTCACCAACCTAACATAGAGAGACTGGAATGTTGAGACAAAGAAAGGAAGAGAGACAGTATTATTTATTGTCAGTAATTATTATCAATTTTCAATAATATATATACACGCATATGCGCATATATATATATATATGATTATAATGTGTTTGTGTCCAACAAGCTTTTAACACACCGCTCTTTCCAACTCGTTTTCAGGGTTCTGCGGAGAACTCCACCACTTTTCCAAAATGTTCTGCATTATTCAGTGTGTGAGATGTAAACAGAGTGATTCAGAGTGGTTTGGTGTGAAATGGTTCAGATGTCTGTACAGTGGTGGTGATAGGAACCAGGGGTCGCCATGACTACAACACAAATATAGACATTTTATTTTCTATCCAGAACCACCAGTGAACCTACATGTGTCATATGAGTTCGTGGTAAATCTGAAAGAGTCATCATGCATATATACCCTAAAAGAGTTTACGTGTTTATACCACAATACCTACATTTAGAGTCAGTTATTCATTCAGCCTAATGACCTCTCTCTCTCTCTCTCTCTCTCTCTCTCTCTCTCTCTCTCTCTCTCTCTCTCTCTCTCTCACAGAATCGGCTCAGATGGCTTTTCCGGACTTCCAGACTGAGCTCCATTCAGCCAATCAAGAGCTGGCATACCCTGGAGGTGGCGCTTCAGTGGGGATGGCCTCTGACCCTGAGTCTGAGGGTGGAGCTTCTCCTGACCACGCCCTCCGGCTGTGGATGCAGGAAGTGAAGTCAGAGCGTACTTCCTGTGTTTCAAGCCGAGCGAATTCCGTCCTGTCGCTGACCGATACGGAGCAGGAGGGACGGGGCGAGCAGGACAACGACAACGGTGAGGACAAGATACGTGTACATGCAGGATCAGTGACAACACGGCCCAGCACAGCTACATTACAGAACTGTGCTAGCTACATTTATAGAACTGTGCTAGCTACAATATAGAACTGTGCTAGCTACATTTATAGAACTGTGCTAGCTACATTATAGAACTGTGCTAGCTACATTATAGAACTGTGCTAGCTACATTTATAGAACTCTGCTAGCTACATTATAGAACTGTGCTAGCTACATTTATAGAACTCTGCTAGCTACATTTATAGAACTGTGCTCACTACCATTATAGAACTGTGCTAGCTACATTTATAGAACTGTGCTCACTACCATTATAGAACTGTGCTAGCTACATTATAGAACTGTGCTAGCTACATTTATAGAACTGTGCTCGCTACATTATAGAACTGTGCTAGCTACATTATAGAACTGTGCTAGCTACATTTATAGAACTGTGCTAGCTACATTATAGAACTGTGCTGGCTACATTATAGAACTGTGCTCACTACCATTATAGAACTGTGCTAGCTATATTTATAGAACTGTGCTCACTACATTATAGAACTGTGCTAGCTACATTATAGAACTGTGCTCGCTACATTATAGAACTGTGCTAGCTACATTATAGAACTGTGCTAGCTACATTATAGAACTCTGCTAGCTACATTTATAGAACTGTGCTCACTACCATTATAGAACTGTGCTAGCTACATTTATAGAACTGTGCTCACTACCATTATAGAACTGTGCTAGCTACATTATAGAACTGTGCTAGCTACATTATAGAACTGTGCTAGCTACATTATAGAACTGTGCTGGCTACATTATAGAACTGTGCTCACTACCATTATAGAACTGTGCTAGCTATATTTATAGAACTGTGCTCACTACATTATAGAACTGTGCTAGCTACATTATAGAACTGTGCTCGCTACATTATAGAACTGTGCTAGCTACATTATAGAACTGTGCTAACTACATTTATAGAACTGTGCTAACTACATTGTAGAACTGTGCTAGCTACATTATGGAACTGTGCTAGCTGCATTTATAGAACTGTGCTAGCTACATTATAGAACTGTGCTAGCTACATTTATAGAACTGTGCTCGCTACATTATAGAACTATAGCTACATTATAGAACTGTGCTCGCTACAATGTAGAACTGTGCTAGCTACATTATAGAACTGTGCTAGCTACATTATGGAACTGTTCTCGCTACATTATAGAACTATAGCTACATTATAGAACTGTGCTCACTACATTATAGAACTGTGCTGGCTACAATGTAGAACTGTGCTCACTACATTATAGAACTGTGCGAGCTACATTATAGAACTGTGCTAGCTATATTATAGAACTGTGCTCACTCCATTATAGAACTGTGCTAGCTACATTTATAGAACTGTGCTCACTACATTGTAGAACTGTGCTAGCTACATTTATAGAACTGTGCTAGCTACATTATAGAACTATAGCTACATTATAGAACTGTGCTCACTACATTATAGAACTGTGCTAGCTACATTATAGAACTGTGCTAGCTACATTATAGAACTATAGCTACATTATAGAACTGTGCTCACTACAATGTAGAACTGTGCTAGCTACATTATAGAACTATAGCTACATTATAGAACTGTGCTAGCTACAGTGTAGAACTGTGCTTGCTACAATGTAGAACTGTGCTAGCTACATTATAGAACTATAGCTACATTATAGAACTGTGCTAGCTACAGTGTAGAACTGTGCTTGCTACAATGTAGAACTGTGCTAGCTACATTATAGAACTATAGCTACATTATAGAACTGTGCTAGCTACAATATAGAACTGTGCTGGCTACATTATAGAACTATAGCTACATTATAGAACTGTGCAAAGTTACATACTAAGGTATTGTACTAAGCTATATTATAGAACTGTGCTAGCTACATTGTAGAACTGTGCTCACTACATTATAGAACTGTGCTAGCTACAGTATAGAACTGTGCTAGCTACATTGTAGAACTGTGCTCACTACATTATAGAACTGTGCTAGCTACATTGTAGAACTGTGCTCACTACAGTATAGAACTGTGCTAGCTACATTGTAGAACTGTGCTCACTGCATTATAGAACTGTGCTAGCTACATTATAGAACTGTGCTCACTACATTATAGAACTGTGCTAGCTACAGTATAGAACTGTGCTGGGTACATTATAGAACTGTGCTAGCTACATTATAGAACTGCTCACTACATTATAGAACTGTGCTAGCTACAGTATAGAACTGTGCTAGCTACATTATAGAACTGTGCTGGGTACATTATAGAACTGTGCTCACTACATTATAGAACTGTGCTAGCTACAGTATAGAACTGTGCTCACTACATTATAGAACTGTGCTAGCTACAGTATAGAACTGTGCTAGCTACATTATAGAACTGTGCTGGGTACATTATAGAACTGTGCTAGCTACATTATAGAACTGTGCTGGGTACATTATAGAACTGTGCTGGGTACATTATAGAACTGTGCTAGCTACATTATGGAACTGTGCTCGCTACATCATAGAACTGTGCTCGCTACATTATGGAACTGTACTAGCTACATTCCATATGTATGCAGTTAGCCGACTCTCAGTCTGCTAACTCGCTAAGCAAACAATAAAAACCAAGCTTGAGCGTAATTCTGAGATAACTACATACTGATGAGAGTGCAGTGCTGCACACTGACCTATACTAAAGATGACCAGCGAGGCTGGCGACAGCGTGGTGACTAGTGTGGCTGCGGTTAGCTGAGCAGCTAACATCACATGAAGCAAGCTCACTAACACAAACGCTAAAATCACAGAAATAAAGATAATCGCACTGCATCTCCACTGACTGCACTGTAAGAACAGTTCGTCAGTTTACTCAGTGTGGTAAACCTGCTGATACCAGTAAGTCTTTCTGCTGGTTTATGTTGTGTTTTGGCTTTTCTTGATTGGGTGATATCACAGTAGGGTCCTAATGGTTTACCAGCTGACCTGTGACTGATACCAGCTGTATCTGATGGCTTCCTAATGGGATCTAAAGGTGTCCTGAAGGAACCTGGTGGTCTCCAGTTGCACCATTAAGCCAATAAGAAGAAGCAGTTGAATTAGTTCTGTTCAGCTCAGATTAAAACTTTGAAAAAATGAATGGTTCATTCAGAGACCCATATGGTCCAAATGTATTTAACAAATATATTTTTACAATGTATGAAAATGGACAAAAATGTATTTGTAAATATACTTTAAAAATGCATTTAGCATATTTTTTCAGTTTGATATTTATTTTTTCAGATGTAACTAAATATATGAGCTGAATGAACAGCACTGACTTCATTGTTCTGCCAGTTCACACTGAAAATGAACTAGTTCAAAGTTCACAGTTCCTAAAACGAACTAGTTCATGTTCATTTGTTTCTTTTCACTGTTCTTTTTCAATAGAACCTCTTTCTACCCATCCATCACCAGCCCCAAATCATTGGACCCTCCAGATTAACCTGTACTGCTGTTACTGTGACAGCACCAGACAAAAACTGTAATGTAAACAAAGGTTCCGGCTCAAACACACGTCTGCAGTTAAGTCTCCACCGCCAGCACCAGACATGCTTGGCTGTGTTTATTGAAGCTTCATGCGGCATTCACTCTCGCGAGAGTGTTAGCATTCGCGTTCATTATTTGTAAACTGATTTGTTCAGTTCAGTGTTCATAAAAAATATGAACATGTTCAATGATGTTCAACGGCGTTCATGCAGAACACTGACTGACTTCACATTAACCAGGTACGTCTGCAGTGAGACTCTCACACACAGTGTACTTCAGATAAACCAGATATCAGATCATAACTGCATTTTCACAGAGTATCTATACTACAACACTCGCTTCTGTCCTGTTAAAGGATCATCTGATCAGATTTAAAATGAAGATACTGGAATACAAACTCATTTCTAAAGGTATCAGACAGTAAACAGTGCATCAGACAGGACTTTCATACATTTTCAAATGGATTTGATAAACATATTCACATACGTTTATTTTTGTTTGGTACATCTCTCTGTGTAATATTACCTCATACATTTTAAAATAAATGTATTTTAAAATATATTTGGTTAATATGGTAATATATGCTGAAATACATGTTAGTGTTTGGAGTGTATCTCAGTATGAACTGCAGTGTGTTTGAAATGTATAAAATTACATGTCCATATATTTTTTTTTCCCATATGGGGATCCGTTTAAACAGCATACGTAATCAGTTCTCTTTGAAGTTTTATGAAGCTCCACCTTTTCATAGACCAGCACAGCAGCTCAGCTCCATTGAAGTGAATGTAATTTTGCTCATGAAGGTTCACTTGCAAATGTAAACATTACTGGGCTTTTATGCTGTTGATGAAGGTGGTGAGGATGATGTTGAGGTCATGGAGTTTTAATGAGGCGATCCACAGAGGGAGGTTCATACACAGTTAAACAGACATCCTGCCCTGCTAAACACACACACACACACACACACACACACACATACACACACACACACACACACACACACACACATACACACACACACACACACACTCAGGTCCCTCTCCACTACTCACTGATGCAGTATTCATACACTCTGCTATTAAATGCTGAAGTATTTATAACACACACACACACACACACACACACACACACATACACACACGCACTACAGTGAACCTGAGACACTGTCTGTCTGATTAGTCGTATGCAAATGTTTGACCAACTGCGGTCAGATAAAATAGCTTTGTTGAGGTTCGAAGTGAAACTAAGTTAAGCGGGAACTCAGTGTTTGAGGTGTAATCAGAGAGATTCAGAGTGGTTTGGTGTGAAATGGTTCAGATGTCTTTACAGTGGTGGTGATAGGAACCAGGGGTCGCCATGACTACAACACAGATATAGACATTTTATGTACTATCCAGAACCACCAGTGAACCTACACGAGTCTTCTGAGTTTATATGGAATGTTGATGATGGGAAAATAGTGATGTATCTGAAATAATAAGATTTCTTTGGGGACTATTTTGCCTCACAACATCCTGCATATTATGTATCCCTCCACCATGAATGGAGTTTAAGGCCAAAATCTTCTCAAAACTGTCATAAAACAGTGTCTCAGTCATCAGGCAGTGAATTCATAACCATTTCATGTAGTAACTTTCTGTGAGGGAGCTTTTAGAGGTGGACATCTGGTTCCTATCACCACCACTGTGAACAGTTCTGACTCGGTAAGTTTCTCTAGAACGAAGAATTTCACACCAAATATGGAATTTTTCCACTCAATTTGTATTTATTCAGTGAGTTGAACATATTGCCAAAAATAAATAAATAAATAAAACGTGCCACAACTTTTGCACAGGCCACATTAAACAGCAATCAGGACACCTAATACTTTGTGTACGACTGTAACTGAATATTTTACATTTCAGATTCCAAAAAAAGCACGAATTTTGTTGTTACATTATTACAGTCATTTATTTGTTTATGAATAAGCAATAAAAAAATACCATTTTATGAATATAATTTTATCAGAGCATCTTTTTTGGTGCATTTTTATATCGAAATCATATTGAGTGAAATTTAAAAGTCTCAAGAGTTAAGTTTGAACTGTCTTAGTCAAAGAACGCTTTGCATGATTAAAGGGTTCTTTGCATCATGAAAGTGTTCTTCAGATTGATGGAGAATGTGCTGTAGATGCTGTTTTTGAAAAGGGTTCTATATAGCACCCAAAGGGGTTCTCCTATTACGATGTTAAGCTCATCACAACAGAAGAACCCCTACAATACCGCGTTTAATTTACCATGGGATGTTCTAAAAAGGGCACGCTCATGTCTTTGGTTCATGTCCTCGGATTTATTAAGGTTTTTTTTTTAAATATTTATTTATTTTTTTATTTATTATTTTTTTTTGCTGCAGCCTCGTTCTCCTAAAGCCGCGTTCGACTTTTTTGTTCAAAATCTTTTCAAACACGGAGGGTTTTGGATGAGTCTTGTTACAGAAACATCTGCCCAAATGTTTGAGTCTCTATGAGATTGACGTAAAAGTCACATGAATTCCTATCTGGCTGTTCAGACAGTCGCATTGCTGCATGTTGGATACGTATCGGATTTCAGTACCACATATGAAAGCGTCTCAAATCGGAATTGGAAAATGTCAGATTCAGTGTGTTTTTCTGTTCACACACACTTTATGAAGACAAGGATCAGATTTGAGCCACTTTCACCTGCTGTGTGAACAAAGCCTTAATTACCCCACAGATATAAATGAGCTTTTCATAGAACTGCGGTTCTTCTTGAGATTTGACGTTTATGGCCTGAACTGAAGCTCCAGCTCTAACGTGAGTTCGGCTGTTATGTTTTTCAGAGTTAATTGGTATTGATGTCTCTGATGCCCTTGGTGTGTGTGTGTGTGTGTGTGTATGTGTGTGTGCGTGTGTGTGTGTGTGTGTGTGTGTGTGTGTGTGTGTGTTTTGGTTCTCCTGTATCGATCCTGTCTCAGTCTAAACAGTGTCAGTATGTGTGAAAGCTAAAACTGTAATAGCCCTGTGTGCGGATGTGGCAGAGTGCGTCATTGATCTCATTTGTGAAGTGTTCAATCACTGAACGTCAAGGATGCAGTGTTTACGTTTCTCCGGCTGAGTGTCTAATCAGCAGTCGCCTGAGTGTTTCGAGCTGATACCGATAATCAATACGTCTTCATTGTTTTGCTCCCAAGCTGATGCTGATACACTTCATGCGTTCAATAAATCACTCTAAAGTTGGAAGATAATGGATCGTATTAATCGAGGAGTGTTTTGATTCCACTCCGTGAGGTTTCAGTTTATCGTGAAATCTTACGTTGGACTCAAAAATATACGTAATACATAGTTTAGAACGTTTATAACCTGCACTTTCCACAGTATTTCTCTGTGTATTTTAACGAGATACGAGTCAGAAATAGTTAACGTAAGCATTAGAATATTAGAGGGAGTGGATTATCTCGAATAACGTAAGAGATTTGGTCGCCGACTCGAGCCCAAGATGTTAATCGTGATAGCGATTGGTAGAAAGATACGTGATTAGCGATTCATTGAAGTAGAGCATTAATCTGATCAAAACATTTCAACACACGTTCTGTTTTAGGCAAAAAAATACCAAGTAAGAAGATAACTATTGCTTAAATTTATTCGTCCACTATCGAGAGTGTTCTCGCGTCATCTATTAAGTGTGGTACGGAAATACAGATATCCAGACTTGTAATAAAATGCAGGGTTTTGTCGGTAAATCTTCTAAGAAAATTGGACTATCGCTTCCTTCAGTTTACTCTGTTTACAATACTACTTACAATGTGATCGTAGGTGAAGGCAGTGTTAGGAGTCTATCCCAAGGACTCTTATTGGTATAGTGTAGGGTGCTTGCCGAGGTAGGGGATTGAACCCACTAGGGTGGAGGTGTTACCCACTACACTATAGCAACTACATCAATAGTTGTCAGTATCATTACAGTCTGTCCGTAGTATTTCCAGCCTTTTTCCAGCCTTACTATGTCATTTTTCAAGATTCTCCAATACCGAATGTTGTACTGCATATTGTTTACTGTATACGTATTATATTGTAATCTCCAAAATAGTAACTTTAAAGGAGAGGGCAAAAACACTCTTATCTTTCAGTGTAAGTCAATGTAAAGAGATTTTATTCCAAGTGATTTTAGAGCGTTTCTGTTTGTCCGTTCATCATGAAATTTTCACACGACGTAACTGACGCCTGATGTGTTGAAGTGAAGTAGAAAAATAAAAATCGGTATTTTTTGTGCGTTCTGCCACAACAGAGTTTTTTCCCAAATTTCTCCCCATACCCAGTTCCACCCGCTAGTTAGGACTCCCCTAGTCATATGATACCACCAGCGCTAGGAGGGAGAAGGCTAGCACAGGCATCTTTTCGAACTGCTGCATGCACAACGTCATTGGACAGCTGAACGTGCTCAGTGGAGAACACTAAACACCAGCTCTGTTACGACAGCAAGCTAGCTAGCCGTTGGCTAGCATCACACTGAGGGATGGGGGAGATGGGGGGGCCATCCTACCCACCCAGAAAGCGAGGACAACTGTGCTCTCTTGGACACCCAGCCACAGATGGCTGCAGCATCACCAGGGGTGGAACTCGCAACCTCCCGATGAGAGGGCCAATGCTTAGACGCCTAGATCTAGTAGCTCCGGATACAACTACCACTGACGTGTGTGTGACAATAAAAGAATCAATCAATCAATCAATCAGCACACAACCTCGAGTAAAGAACATCAAATGTACTTCAATATTCTCAATTCCTTCCGCCGCACAAAGTAGTACCCCGTTTCAGTAAGGATAGAACCATAAACCTGTGTGAATATCAGGTTGAGTTCAGTTTTCCAGGTGAAGCTGATGTGGTTTGTGAGTGAGTCTGTAAAGCGATTCACACTTGGCTGAATTGTATCTTGTTCATTTCTGGCCGATTTCAGTTTGTTTAGTTGTTCAGCTGGTCGACTGAAAAGTTCGCTCAGGATCAAGGACACGTTCCTGTAGTCCTGCAGGTCTGATATTATCTTAATCAAAGACGTTATCTAATGTGTCCATTTCCTGTTTTTATATGTTCTAAAGTAAAATCTTTGTAGCAGTTAGAGGTAAAGTGAGCAACCGGTGCTCAGCGGAGTGATACGGTTATATGCTGTGAAAAGGCCATGCTGCCATCACCATCACTCGAATGAAAATTCAGAGGTCTTCCGAGGCCTGTGGATTTCTGGGAACTGAAAAATGAGTGAATGAACTCTGTAAGTGTTGTAGTAATGTAGTTGTGGTTGGAAGTGTTGAAATCTAGAACCTACAGTCGAGCTGCTCTCCCATTGGTTGGGACTTCAGGAGCTGAACAGAAGCACTTACACATTAGATTAACTACTATTATGATTAAGAAGTGACAGAGGAAACAACCAATCACACTCTGATTTACAGTAGGACCAAACATCACTCTAGTCTTCCTGGAAGTTCTAGATATGTCACTGACTGTGAATGTGAGCCGTAGTCTCAGCAGTTTCCAGGTAGTTTTTAATAATGGAAACCAGCAGCGGCAGGAATCTTTACTGAGAGAGTCACTGTAAAACTGATACATTCGAGCTCAGATATAAAACTGTAAAGATTATTAAGATGTCAAGTTTGTATAACCTTTTTTGGTGCTATAGAGAACCATTTTTCTGTATAGCACATTCTCCATCAATCTGAAGAACACTTTCACAATGCAAAGAATGTTTCAATCATGCAAAGAGCTCTTTGAGTGTTTCTATTTAGAGCCATTTTCTCTGTTAAAGAACCCTTAAAGAACCATGTTTTTTTAAGTGTGTAGCTGTTGTATAAGTGAAACGACAGCCTGCTTTTGTTAGCGCTGGTGATAACTGTGTTTGAGGGTGGAACGTGCGTTCGCGATGCTGCAGCCTGCCAGCTTCATTAATCTCAAAGTTCTCTCGAGCGATTTGTCTACTTAGATCACTTCGCCGGTTCCCCGCGGCCTCAGGAATCAGATATAAGGCTCTCGTTCAGGCGTTCCACGCTTCAGAAGACTCAGAGCTGCCATGTCTCTCTGCATTGCCTCAGAACTACAGACTGTACTTGCCAACGTACAGTAGCAGTCAGAGGCTTAACGTGAGGAGGGAAAGTGCAGACCAGCGCCACCTTCTGGTTCAGTTCAAAACACTTTAGATCGCCATTCATTTCTGATTATGACAGATTTTTCATAACAGAATAAAAATAGAGGGATGTGACGTCACATACAGAACCGCATATGAGCTCCCTTTGCATGATTAAAGTGTACTTCATAACGTAAACGAGTTCTTCAGATTGTGTCGAATATGGTTCATTGTAGAACCAAAAAGCGTTCCTCTATTGTTATGATGTCAGACTTGTATACAATAGAAGAACCTAGGTCCTAAATAGAAGCATCTACAGCACATTCTCCATCAATCTGAAGAACCATTTCACCATGCAAAGAACCATTTAAGCATAAGGTCTTAGAATGTGAATGCTTCTATACACAGTTAAAAAAGATGGTTCTTCAAGGGTTCTTGTATGATTAAAAGGTTCTTTGCCTTATAAAAGCGTTCTTCAGATTGTATCAAATATGGTTTGGTAAAGCACCAAAAAGCGTTCTTCTTTTGCCATGATGTCAGGCTTGTATACAATAGAAGAACGCTTTTGGGTGCTATGTAGAACAATTTTCAAAAAGGTTCTACATGGAACCATCTATAGCATATTCTCCATCAGTCTGAAGAACTATTTCACCATGCAAAGAACCACTTAAGCATAAGGTCTTAGAGTGTGAATGCTTCTATACAGGTTACAAAAGGATTCTTTAGTAGATAGAACCATGGACACACAAAGAACCCATTGCATGATTAAAGGGTTCTTTGCATCATAAAAGGGCTCTTCAGATTGTGTCAAATATGGTTTGGTATAGCACCAAAAAGAGTTCTTTTGTTATGATGTCAGGCTTGTAACAGTAGAAGAACCCTTTTGGGTTCTATGGAGAATAATTTTTGAAAAAGGTTCTCTATAGAACCACCTACAGCACATTCTCCATCAATCTGAAGAACGCTTTCACCATGCAAAGAAACTTTTAGGCATGCAAAGGGTTTTTTGAGCGTGCATGGTTCATGGTTCTTAAAAAGATGGTTCTTCAAGAGTTCTTTAGGAAAAAATCTTCAGACTGTGTCGAATATGCTTCAGTATAGCACCAACAAGGGTGTGTATATGGATATATGGAAATATATGGAACCTTTTTGAAAAGGGTCCTCTGTAGCACCTAAAATGGTTCTGCTATTGCTACAAGCTTTACATGGCAGGAGAAGAGTTAATGTAACAGTAGAAGAAAGTTTTTTGGTGCTGTAGTTCACCAACTTTCGGAATTCGTCCTGCGTTTAAGGCGCCTCAGTGTAACTGCAGCTCCATTTAAGGTGGAACGGAAAGTTGAGATGAGAAGCTGGTGAATAAGAAGCTACTTCAGCTTTATTTGTGTGTCTGAGTTTATTATGTAAGAGCTTCTGCAGTTTTGGTGCCACTTTTATTTACGCAATAGAACCCGAGAGGGAGTGTGTTGTCGCGAAATAACATCACGGCTGTGATTTGGTCACCGTAGATCATCACAGCCGTGATGTTATTGGCGATAACACACTCCTCGAGTGTTCTATTGCTTTTATACAACAGTTAAATAAATAAAGTAATAAATTAATAAACTGGGCCGTGAACGCGGCGTTTAATATGTTTTAATGTTCGCAGTTCCTTCACCAAATTATAGTTCCTTAACGAGCAGCTTGTTGCTACGCCAGAGTAACGAGCTCCGCCCACTCGCTGCACAGCCGGCAGTTCGTTCTCCAGCTCCTTACACTAAATTCCCAAACTGTCTCACCACTGAGCAGCTTTTCAGTCGGCAGCTGTGACAGAAGAACAGCTAAACAACCTGGAATCAGCCAGAAATGAACCCAACACCATTCGCCAAACGTGTAGTCTGATCTTCAGAGTCTGACCAAATCAGACTGAGCCATAAAACTGCCGCAATATCAAGTTCAGCTCAGTTTTGACAGTTTTTGCCAGATCAGTATTAATGTTGTTTTGTTCCAGCCAGTCTGTAAAGCATCTTACAGCCCATTTAGTTTGGCGAATGGTGTTGGGTTCATTTCTGGCTGATTCCAGGTTGTTCAGCTGTTCTTCTGTCACAGCTGCCGATTGAAAAGCTGCTCAGTGGTGATGACAAGGGAATTTAGTGTCGTCTCATCTTCAGAGTCTGACCAAATCGGCTGTCGGTCAAATGTGATCTTAAAAGTGTCCATTTTTTGCTTGTGAACAAAGTAAGAAGTAAAAACGCTCAAATGGCTCGAGCGTCTCCTACAGCTGTCACAGTCGTCGCTCATCAACGGCGTCTCAGCGGAGTGATGCAGTGTTTGATGAAAAAACGCTTCTCAACCAGTCAACTAACTGTTGTATAATGTCTGTTAGCACATAGTGATTGACATGCCTGTCAGCCAATCACAAAGCGTTCCTTCCTCTATCAAGGAAACACTCAGACAAAACTCCTCAGAACAAACCTGCAGTGAGAACGACGGTGGTTGTAAATTAGAATTATTAGACTGAGAAATTGTGGAAAGGTGTTGCTGAGGAAAGTATCACGCCTGACTCACACTATCTTGATCATCTGGAGATGATCGTTTCGCTCCTGTAACTAGAAAAGGTTTGGATTAAATGCTGTGGAACACTAAACTCTCATTGCTGAAACTATAAACAGATTTATACAGGCTGTGAGTTTATTACAGTTTATTATTTAATAGTTTTGGCGGTTTTTGTGCCACATTTATTAGTTTTTATAAAATATCTCACACTGGAATGTTCTGAACTCTGAAGCATCTACATATCTGTTCATGTGTTTGTGGTCATTCTGGTCTGTTGTGTTGGTGTTTATCTCCTGCAGGGCTGTATCTGCAGTAACGGTGATGAGACGAGCTCCATCAGAGCTCAGAGCTACAGCTCACCTGCCAACATGGAGGCGTGGACTTTTTAATGACCCAGTAAAACACTGTAAATATATAAAATCAGCAAAGCCAAACGCAAAGAAACACCACGTCTTTAAAGACCTCCGCGCGTCTGAGCTCTCGAGAACGTGTGCAGAGCGACGTTCTCTTCATTCAGCTCAGCAGGATCCAACACAAACCCTCAAACACCAATTAACGAAGCTATCAATCAATTAACACGACGGGATCAGACAGCAGGAGATACGCCGCACATGGACACGCAGCAGCGCATACTTCTCTCTTCTCTCCCTCCTTTTCTCTTGTTCTTTTTCGTGTCATCTCTCTTTTTCTTCCTCTATAGCTTGATTCTCTCTCTCTTTTCTCACTTCTTTCTTCTTCTGCTCTGATCTCTCTGTCTTTCTCCTTCAGTCACTCACACTTTCTGTCTCTCTCCCTCTCCTCCTCTATTGCTCTTTGTTCTCTCTCTCCATTTGTGTCTCTCTCTCTCTCTTTCTAACCTTTCTAATCTCTCTCTCCCTCTCCCACTCTCTCCGTCTTTATTTCTTTCTCTGATTGATTTCCCTCTCACCCGTTCTCTCTTTATCCCCTCTTTCTCTCTCTCTCTACAGTCTCTCACTTTATCTTGCTGTAATCTCCCTTTTTCTTCCTCTGTTACTTGATTTTCTCTTTCTTTCTCTCTCTGTCTCTCTTTCTTATTTCTTCTATTGCTTCATTCTCTCTCTCTCTTGCTCTTTCACTCTCTCTGTTCTTTCTCAGACTTCTCTCTTTTTTTCTTTTGCTCTAATCTCTTTCTGCCTCAATCACTCTTTCTTTCTTCCTTTGTCTCTCTTGCACTTTTTCTTTCTGTATCTTTCCCTCTCTTTCTTTCTCTGTTGCTCTAATGTTCTCTCTCTTCTCTCTCTCTCTCTCTCTCTCTCTCTCTCTCTCTCACTTTCTTTCTTTCTCTGATTGTCTGATTCCAATCTCCATCACTGTCTCTCTCTTTCTTTTTCACTCTAATCTCATTCTTTCTCTCCACGCCCTCTTCTCCCTCCCTGCCTTCCTCCCTTCTTTCTCCCCTCTCTCTGGCTTCTGTAGGAGATGCAGAGTCATGAGAACCTCATTGATATTCTGAGCATTTCTGGCATAACTAAACATCATCACTGCGCACACACTCACACACTCTCACACACACACACTCACACACACTCACACACACTCTCACACACTCTCACACACACTCACACACTCTCCAAACACTCACACACTCTCCAAACACTCACACACTCTCACACACACACACACACGCACACAAGCACACACACACATGCAGGCTTTTGCGGGTCGGGTCACGCTCGGTGGTCCAGCTCCGTACTGACACGCCTTAGGCTGAAATCTCCTGTTACTTCATTAAGAGAGAGAGAGAGAGAGAGAGAGAGGGATGGGGAGAGAGAGAGAGAGAGAGAGAGAGATGGAGAGAGAGAGAAAAAAAGGGAGAGAGTGGGGAGAGGAAGAGGAGAAGGAGAGAGATAGGATAGAGAAAGAGAAACAAAGAAAGATTCAGAGAGAGAGAAAAGAGGAGCGAGAGGGAAATAGAGAGGAGAGAGCGAAAAATGTTTATAACACACTCTCTCTCTCTCTCCCTCTCTCTCTCTCTCTCTCTCTCAGTGGAGATGTAAGCATGTGTTTCTTTTGTTTCTCTCTGTGTGTAAAACAGGATTTTCTCTGCAAGTCCATTAAAGAACACACACAGCACAGAGAACAGAGGAGAGGAGAGGACAGGAGAGAGGAGATCAGGGAGGAGAGGAGAGAGGAGTTTAGATAGGAGATCGGAGAGGAGATCAGATCAGAGAGCGGAGGACATCGGAGAGGAGAGGGGAGATCAGAGAGGAGAGGAGATAGAAGATCAGAGGAGATTGGAGAAGGGAGAAGATCAAAGAGGAGATTATATAGGAGATCAGATCAGAGAGGAGATTCGAGGGGAGAAGAGTTTAGAGAGGAGATAAAAGAGGAGAGGGGATCAGAGAGGAGAAGGCATCAAAGAGGAGATAAAAGAGGAGAGGAGATCAGAGTGGAGAAGGCATCAGAGAGGAGATAAAAGAGGAGAGGAGATCAGAGTGGAGAACAGAGGAGATGGGTTCAGAGAGGAGATCAGAAAAGAGAGGAGATGAAAGAGGAGAAGAGAGGGGAGGAGATCAGAGAGGAGAGGAGATCGGAGAGGAGATGAAAGAGGAGAAGGGAGAAAGGAGGAGATCAAAGAGGAGATCAGAGAGGAGAGGAGATCACAGAGGAGAAGAGAGGAGAAGGCATCAGAGAGGAGATAAAAGAGGAGAGGAGATCAGAGTGGAGAGGGGTTCAGAGAGGAGAGCTGAGAGAAGATGAAAGGGGAAGAGAGAGGGGAGGAGATAAAAGAGGAGAGGAGATCAGAGAGGAGAGGAAATTGGAGAGGAGATGAAAGAGGAGAAGAGAGGGGAGGAGATCAAAGAGGAGATCAGGGAGGAGATCAGAGAGGAAAGGGCATCAAAGAGGAGAAGAGAGGGGAGGAGATCGGAGCGGAGAACAGAGAGGAGAGGGGTTCAGAGAGGGGTTCAGAGAGGAGATCAGAGAGGAGAGGAGATCAGAGAGATCCCACCACTTGTGGAAGAACAGAGCGAGACGGACACAGAAGAACGTGATGCTTCACTTCAGTCACTGAAGCTTCACAATCCTGAGTTTATTAAAGAGAGACGGACATGAAAGGACAGAGGAACCCACCTCTGACCTGTTCCTCAACATGAAACGTCCATCTCGAGTCTTTAGGGACCTCAAACAGTCTCACACACACACACACACACACACACACACACACACACATATACACACACACACACACAGATATAGAACCTTTTTGGAAAGGTTTCTGTATGGCACCAAAAACAGTTCTTCTATTGGTTCAAGCTTGATGTTGTAATAATAATAGAACCCTTTTTGGTGCTATATAGAACCATTCTCAAAAAGTTTCTATATTGGTTCTTCAAGGGTTCTTCTATAGTTACAATGTCAAGCTTGTACCAATAGAAGAACCCCTTGGCTGCTGTATAGAAACATTTTCGAAAAGGTTATGTATAAAACCATTTACAGCACATTCTCCATCAATCTGAAGAACCTTTCATGATGCAGTGGACCCTTTAGTGGTGTAAAGGGTTCTTTGAGTGTTCATGGTTCTACACGGAACCATTTTCTTTACTAAAGAACCCTTGAAGAACCATGTGTACCAAGTGTGTAGGTGTGTGCATATCGTCCTATCATTTAGGACCAGAACCATCAGTTTTATAAAGTATGTTCTATCTTAAGAACATACAGAACCTTAAACATTGCCAAGGATTTAAGAGAGAAAGAGAGAGAACAGTGGACAGAAAGACAGAAAGAGAGAACGATGGATGGAAAGAGGAGCGGGGTGAGCTGGATGGCAGTGATAGAAATAAGGAGTATGAGAGAGAGAGAGGGAGAGAGAGAGAGAGAGACACACACAGAGGGAGAGATTGATTGAGTGGATGAGACTGAGAGAGGAGAAAAGAGAGAGTGAGGGAGAGAAAATGAGCAGGTTCTGTCTGCTGAGGAAGAGAAAGAGAGAGTGAGTGAGCGAGAGAGAGAGTTTTAGAGTAAGTAAGTGATGTTTGAATTGAGATGGACAGAAGCGGGATGGAGGGAGGGAAGGAGGGAGGGGGAGGAGAGATAAACAGAAAAAATGAGTAAATAAGGAAGGACAGATTTATTAAAACTATACCTGCCAAGGCTGCAGCATACAGCACACACACCGTCTACAATCAACCACACAGGAAACCATCATCAATAATAACAATAACAACTGGAACCGGAATGGTTGCGCAGCTCAAATGGTCCCCACTTCCTGCCAGGTCGGTAGGTGGTTGCTATGGTATCCCAGGTGGTTGCTAGGGGACTGTTAAGTGGTTGTTATGGTATCCCAGGCAATTGCTAGGATATTGCTAGACAGTTGCTATGGTAAGGGTTTGGTATTTCATCACAGGTGGTTGCTAGGCAGTTGCTATGGTATGACAGGTAGTTGCTAAGGTGTTGATTGGTGGTTTCCATGGTATCCGAGGTGATTGATAAGGTGTTGCTAAGCGGTTGCTGTGGTATGCCAGGTGGTTGCTAGGGCACTGCTAGGTGATTGTTATGGTATCCCAGGCAATTGCTAAGATATTGCTAGACAGTTGCCATGGTAGGGGTTTGGTATTGTATCACAGGTGGTTTCTAGGCAGTTGCTATGGTATGGCAGGTAGTTGCTAAGGTGTTGCTTGGTGGTTTCTGAGGTATCCAAGGTGATTGCTACAGTGTTGCAAGGCGGTTGCTGTGGTATCCCAGATGGTTGCTAGTGGCCTGCTAGGTGGTTGTTATGGTATTCCAGGCCATTGCTAAGATATTGCTATGCAGTTGCTATGGTATCCCATGTGGCTGCTAAATTGTTGCCATGGTGTATGAGGTGTTTCTTAAGTCGTTAATAGGGAGTTGCTAAGTGGTAGCTACGTGTTATTGAAAATGAACGGGAGTCCATGGGAGGAACAAGGGATGAAAAGACGACACACAGAGGAGTGCAGGTCAGTGTTGCTGTGGATTAGAACTTGGAGACCTGCCCTAAGAGAGTACGTGTACTTTGGTGGCTGTCAGAAGATTAGGGATTCATTGGGGGTGAAAATAAATGGGACTTTGTGGAAGAAATGAGGGATGAAAAAATGACACACAGAGGAGTGTGGGTCAGAACGTTGAATTTTTGTGATTTGGGGTCTGCTCTGAGAGAGTGTATGTCAAGCAGTGTCTTTCAGTCAAACAGAGGTACAGTAGATTGCCATGCAATTTTTCACTCCATTCATTTCTATGGAAAAAATTCCACAAAATTCTATTGCTACACGCAAACCGTGCATCTGATCAAAAAGATGTATCAAGCCTGAATCACACAATCAGATCGAACAATCTGAAGTTGGAATGGTGCTGATACCTTGAAAAATGCAGGATGAGTTACATGGCAAAAATATGGCAGAAAAATAAGAATAAAAATGGGAAGAAGAAGAATAATATAAACAATATAGTTGCAATGCACAACCTTAATAAGCTCCCCAGACAAAAAATTGTCACCTTGCGTGTTTAGGGTGGTAGTAACTTCAGGCTCCTTCAGATGGCGCTGCATGAGGATGACCGGGCTAAAAATACCTGCAGGGGGAGCGACCTGATTCATAGATTGAGAAAAGGTGGTACAGTGCAGTGAATAGCTGCATTCCAGAGCTGAGGCTGCAGCCGAGGGAGTGCAGGTCCTTGGTAAGACTGTCCTATAAAGACTCCTCCTTAGTAGCCTATTGGTCACACAAATGGAGCAGCAATAACGAGGCTGTGTGGTGACGCCACCAGTGACACTTGTGAGGGTTAACTGGTGAGAGAAAATAGAGCCTGTTGCTTTGTGTTTGTTGCTTTTTCATTTCTTCACAGAAATGGAGATGTTCATAAGTAGTACGATAAACTACATACATACAAATACTTCTAAATAAAATATGATATATGTTGCAATGCCTTAATTAGTCAGTCATATTACACTTTATAAGGTAATGAAGATGAATTCAAGGACGCAAACAACTTGCATTTTAAAACAAGCTCTGCTCCAATGGCTTTGTTTTCTGTCATATTCATGGTGCAGTTTTTTTTTCCTTCACGGCGTTCATGCGCAGAGAACTGTGGGTAACCGAAGGCCAGTAAGGTTACATCTGATGTGTCCTCAGACACTCAGAATGTAGGCGGCATTTCTAGGCTGTGTACAAAGATTCCTTCACTTTGGAACGGCCTGCTGTGACGTAGGGGCCGAGAAATGCAGCCTACCTCGGGTGCAGCCTAGACTTTGGAGCGCAACTAATTTCTCGTTTGATGTGTGGAAAATGGGTTATAAAGCAGATTTTAATGATTGGCAAAAAGAAGTGATTGCATTTGGGCACCAAAGGCTATAGTGTGAAGGAAGTAGCTGAAATCTGGCAAAAATCCCAGTCTACAGGACATTCTCGTCAGATTTTTGGCCAAAAGCTGGAACTGATGGACAGGGAGTGTCATCGTGTTTCACAGCTTGTGAATAAAATTGCTTTGCTTCCAGACAAGAATTGCTTCTAGAGGTCAATGTAGGTTCTTCACAACCAATTTCTGAAAGAACGCTCAGCAGGGAACTGCATACCATGAACATATGGAGCGGAGCGGCACGCAAGAGGCCTTCACTCACTTCTGCTCACAAAGTTGTCCGGTTGCAGTGGACGAAGAGACACAAAAGTGGCGGTGAGATGAGTCTGGTTTCTGCCTGTGTGTGAATGATGCTTGGTGTCGTGTTCATCGTAGACCTCAGGAAGCCTTCAACGAGGACTGCGTGCAAGGTGTGGTTCAAGCTGGAGGAGCTCTGGGATGTTCTGGGGGTGTTTTAATTACGTGGAAACGGGTCCTTTGGTTGAGGTGACAGTAAATTTGAACCTCAGTGCCGATACTGAACGCCTGGACAACCAGGTTTTGCCTTTTGCTCATCATCTTACTGAGGAACATGACATTCCTATCCCTGTATTCCAAAATGACAGTTTTCATGTTCACAGGGCTCTGAATTTAACTGATTGGCATGATGAACATTCAGGAGCATTCACACATCTGGACAGATCCGCAAAATACCCAGATTTGAAAATCTGTGGGACTATCTGGAACAACGAGTAAGAGGCCAGGGAAGGCTCCACGAAATCTGGCCGAACTGCACAATTCTTTGATGCAAGAGTGACCGAACATTGATGTCGTCTACATCCAGAAACTTGCCCAGTCCAGGCCAAATCGAATCACAGCTCTTATTTGGATAGTATTCCAATGATGTCATAATCCCGCTGCCCCCATTTTGGTAGCAACCTCATTTTTAAAGCATATTAACTGATACACTGTATGGACAAAAGTATTGGAACACCTTCCACATCCATTGCTAACAGGTGAATCAAATTAAGCTCATAGCCTTGCAGTCTCCATAGACAAACACTGGCAGTAGAGGGTCGTACTGAAGAGCTCAGTGACTTTAAACATGGCTCTGTCGTAGGCAGAGACCTCTGACACGTCAGTTTGTGAAATTTCTGTCCTACTAGTTCTGCCCCAGACAACTGTAAGTGCTATTATTGTGAAATGGAAGCGTCTAGGAACGACAACAGCTCAGTCAGTAGACCACGCAAACTCACAGAGTGGGGCACAGTGTCGTCTGTTGAATCACTAAAGAGCTCCAAACTGCCTCTGGAAGCAACATCAGCAAAAGAACTGCATGTTAGAAGCTTCGTGAAATGGGTTTCTATGGTTGGGCAGCTGCATACAAGCCCAAGATCACCATGCACAATGCCAAGCGTGGGATGGAGTGGAGTAAAGTGCCGCCACTGGACTCTGGAGCAGTGGAAACGTGTTCTGTGAAGTGATGAATCACACTTATCTATCGGTCAGTCTGATGGACAAGTCTGGGTTTGGCGAATGCCAGGAGAACGTTACCTACCTGACTGCACTGTGCCAGCTGCAAAGTTTGGTGGAGGAGGGATGATGATATGGGTTGTTTTTCAGGGGTTGGTCTAGAACTCTTAGTTCCAGTGAAGGGAAATCTTAATGCTTCAGCACCAAGACATTTTGGAATCTTGTAGCTTCCGACTTTGTGGGAACAGTTTGAGGGAAGAACCTTTTCTGTTCCAGCATGACTGAGCCCCAGTGCACAAAGCAGCTCCATAAAGGCCATCCAACACCTTTGGGATGAACTAGAATGGAGATTGTGAGCCAGACCCTCTCGTCCAACATCAGTGTCTGATCTCACAAACGCTCTTCTGGATGAATGGGCAGAAATTCCCACAGACTCTCTCCAACATCTTGTAGAAGCTTCCCAGAAGAGTGGAAGCTGTTAGAGCTGCAAAGGGGGACCAACTCCATATTAATGCCTATGGATTTAGAATGGGATTCGTAAAAGCTCCTGTAGGCGTCCCGGTGTTATAGTGTATATTTGAGTGTATTGACCTTTATTTGATTTGTTGCTGTAGTGATAACAAATGAAAGCTGACTATCTCACTAAATAGTGTGTAAAAATAGTGCATATACCATTAGAAGTGCACTCAGTAGTGTAGTCTCTTCGTGTCACTGCTGTACTGAACATCCAGTCCACCATTCAGATAAAATCTGGTCAGCAGCAGCCTTATGGTCAGAAACTGACCATTAGTGAATGGGATGCATCAACAATAAAAAATACCAAATGTTTAATGTTGCAATTTAGGAGAAAGTCGGACACAAAAGGGACAGAAAATAAAAATCGTTGAGTTATTAGAAAATGAATAAGAGAGCAATCTGAAAGGAAAGCGCGTCACAAATGCCCCCCGCGGCCCCCGCCTGCCAAACAAAATATGCTAATACTCCTAACGACGGGTTTAATGATTTGATGTTTTTAATGATGTTTTTGCGAAACACGCACACGGGGAACGGTAATTACGAGAAAAGCGAGAGAGGAGCTGCTGAAAGCTCAATTATCTTTTAAAGGTAAAAGCGCACGAGCTCAAAGAAAAGAACCCCTTTGATGTGGGGATAAATCATGAGTTGTTTACGTGTGGTCAACGCCACAGTTCCTGAATAACCTCGATTAGGGTCGGGGCTTAACGAGCTAACTCCTTTTACCTGTTTTTGTGTTTGTTTTGAAAAAAATTCCTCCCCAATTTATAGCTGAGATCAGAGTGTTTATTTGTGTGTGAGTGTGTGTGTGTGTGTGTGTGAGAGAGTGTGTGTGTGTGAGAGAGTGTGTTTGGGGGGTTGTGATGTTGTTCAATGGTGAAAAGGAAAAGATGAGACTCCAATTTTAAATAAGTGCTGTAATTTCAGGTGAAGGAAATGAAGGGAAAGTGAAAAGAATGAGATTTGAGACAGTAACAAAAACAGACCGATGAAGTGTGGCAGAGCGAGAGAGAGAGAGAGAGAGAAGCAGAGAGAGAGAGAGAGAGAGAGAGAGAGAAAGCAATGTTTTTACCTCCTTAGATTTAATCTGTCTGGAAAATGTTGTTGTGGTTTTCGCTTTGAAACCTTCACACAAGTTCTGGAATGTATTCATATCTTTACGGGTGCGTTCTTCATGACCCGAAGCTCAGTTCAGCTTCGCCTGGGAATAGAGCTGCGGGTTGGCGCAGGTTCCGTGAGCTTCATCGCTCTTAAGCGCCTCCCTCTGGTGGAGTACCGACTGCCTGGGGAGATTTCCCCCTCAGTAACTTCGACCTGTCACCACGACGTGGGAAACCTCACCAATAAAGCCCCGATAATCTCTTTAAGAAAGCGTCACATTCCATAATGTGAACAACCAAACAAGCAGCAGTAGGGGGCGCTAATACTGTGCTAAATGTTTTTGTTTTAGACCTTAGAATTTGTGTCATCATTCTGTAGTCGACATGCCAATATTAGGAATTACGGGTCTAAGCTGTTTTTTTTCTGTAACAGCACTGCTTCACACTTGAAACTGGCAACCTCACCAGAATTCCCTGGTGGGGTGTTTCCATGTCCTTGTAAAGCTTTTGCTTACAGTGTGTGTGTGTATATATACATATATATATATATATATATATAATGAGAATCTTGTGAATCTTCTTCCTTTCGTACCATAATCTGCAGAATGTACACATGGAAGCAGGTGTAATGTAACCATGGAAATGGGTGCAACATGCCTAACCGTCGGAATTGGTGTATTGAAACCTTGGAAAAAAACAGCATATCCAGGGAAATGGGTGTAGCGTAACCATTTTAATAATACATAGTGTAACCACATAAATTGGTATAACATAAGCATTTTTATGGGTATGGAATAAGTGTTGAAACAGGTTTAGTGTAACTATAGAAGTGGTTGGTATAGCGTAGCCGGTAACACCGCTGCCTCCCATGCAGACTGAGGTTTGATCCCCCACCTCAGCAGACTCTCTTCACTATACATTATACCATGAGTCCTTGGGCAAGACTCCAAACACTGCCAGCTCCTACCTGATCAAATAGATCAACTGATCAAATTGTAAGTCACTCTTCGTAAGAGTGCCTGCTAAATACCCTAAAATGTAAACGGGTAGTTCTACAGAAATGTCCATTTTTGTGTTCCTGGCGTTTACAGATATATTACACTTGAAGAACGTTAGGGTTACAATTTATTTATATTTTAATACAAAACAATAAGTTATTTTAACAATTACACCTTCTTGAGCCTCAATTGGTAGCAATATTGGTTTTTAATCAATCATATAGAATTCCAAGCACCACAGAAGAGCTCGTCCCCACAGTCATGTGTGAAGGCTGAGGCCATATTTTCAGGTAACGTTTTTCTGCAATTTTAACTGCAAAAATCTGTACATCACAGAAATATATGATTTAAATGACACAAATAAAACAAATGCCAAACAAATATTATAAGATATATAATGAAAGTTGTCCTCAGGAGTTACTGTCACTGGTGTTACTGTGTAACAAAAAATCTCTTATTTTGAAATAAAAGTCACACTGATGACATCACTCGACTTCCTTTTACCTGTTTTCTGAGTATCTATGAAGAAAAGCACATGGTGAGTCCACTGTGTCTTTCAGTTATCAGAGATTTTCTCATTTAGCTCATGATTTCATATGAAGCTTTTAGCTGAGGTCACTAGTGTGACCGACTTTATTCTGAGGTAACTGTGAGAAAATAGAATACAAATGGATTAAATTTCATATTTTAGTGGATATTCCATGATGGACAACATGTGGTTTGATGCTCTGTAGCAGCCGTTTTGTAAAATGTCTCTGGTGTTACCTCTCTTATGTGTAACACCAATGAGGATCAGTAACACCAGTGACTCCTATGGATGGATAAAAAAGTGGACGTTTCTGTAGAATGACCCAAATAGCAATGGATGTAGCGTAAACATTGAAACTAGTTTAGCCTAACTATGTAAATTGGTGCTGTGTACTATAAATTAATGTTGCAAAAATGTCTGCAGTGTGACCATGTAATGTAAAATCTTGGAAATGAGTGTAGCATAACCAGCAAAATGGGTGTGTAACAGTGGATATTATTGTAATTTAAACACTGAAATGGCGTAGCGTAACCATGGATGTTGGTATCATAGAAACACAGAAATGGAGTAGTGTAGCCATGGAAATTGGTGTAATGTAAAGGCAGAAATAGTGTAGCGTAACTGTGGATTTTGGGGTGGAGTAAGCACAGTAATAGAGTAGCGTAACCATGGAAACTGGTGTAATATAAACACAGTAATGGTGTGGCGTAACAGTGGATATTAGTGTAATATAAACACTGAAATGGATTAGCGCACCATGGATATTGGGGTAAAGTAAGCACGGTAATAGAGTAGCGTAACCGTGGATATTAGTGTAATGTAAAAACTGAAATGGTGTAGCGTAACCATGGAAACAGACGTGGCCCAGTCATCTATATACGAGTGGTGTAGTTCTGTTTCTGTCATCTGTATTATGACCGCTGGTCAGTCAGAGTGGACCTGCACTACTTAGATTTCACCTCACCAACTCTGGATCACACTGAGGGGTAGAATCTGGGCAGGGGCGAAACTTCTGTCAGGGTAAACTGTAGCGCGGTATGAATGGGGATGGTTTTATGGCCCGGCGCTGGTACAGAGCGTCATCCATTGCTGGGGAAGTTACAGTCTGGCTGTGATCATCACTCTAAATCACTCTGGACAGGCTGGAGTTTCCCCTTTAATGATGCCTTCACAAAATGATCATAACAGCCTGCAGGACTGGAGGGGGGATCATTCCATCTTTTATCCTCCCATCCTCGGAGGAGTGGAGCCTCTCTCTTTTACTCATCCTCTCGTCTGCACCCCTCGCTCCTGAACGACGGAGGCGGCTTTGATGTCTGAGGCGTAAATTGCAGTGGTGGAATTAATTTGCGCCGCAAAGCCCGTCATATCAGATAGTATAACATGCGACTGACAAATAACCGACAAATATGAATAATTAATAGTCATCTTATTGAAACACAGAGAGGGGAGGGAAGGAGAGAGGGGAGGGAAGGAGAGGGGGAGGGAAGGAGAGAGGGGAGGGAAGGAGAGGGGGAGGGAGTTGGAGGGAAATGATGACTTAGATTTTAAAGCTGTTCAACATATCGTTTAATCTTTATTTGCGATCCTGATCCTCGCAATTCTAAAATCCTAAAATCTGCAATATGCAAATGAGCCTTCTAACCAATCACAGTGTTGTTTACTGTGTGGTCTTAGCAGAGCTGCTAATATTATGCTAATGCTAAGCTTGCAAACAAAGACAGTGGAAACTTGTCAACAGTCATTATTGTCAGAGACAATAATGTATATTTGAGTCTTGCATGTGTCTCTTTCAGTAAAGAGTCCTGCTGCCTCTGTTTTCCATTCCTAACAGCTATCTGAAACCAGGTGCGCGTTAACCTGCTAGGGGGCGCTATGGGTCTAATCACACATAGCGTAACTTGCGCCTGCCCCTACAATCTTTCTCTTACTGCACAAACTTAATCGAATCTGAAGTCATCTTCTCATCCGCCAGGTCCTTTTTCCAGTTTTACATTCCACCTTAAATTGTCGCAGTTGCATTCTGGTGCCTCCGACTGCGGCATCATTTAAGGTGGAGTGGATATAATATAATACATTGCAGTTGCAACAATACAGTTATGTAAATTTCTGTCTTTATGGAGCTGCTAATGGTATTTTAATGCTTAGTTTACAAACATAGACAGTGGAATCTTGTATATCTTTCAGTGAAGAGTTCTGCTGCCTCTGTTTTCCATTCCTAATAACTACCTGAAACCAGGGGCGCTTTAACCTGCTGAGAGGGTCCTGGGGGTCCTGGGGCTCCTAGGTCTTATGGGTCTAGTTGAACACAGCATAACTTGCGACTTCCAGCACTGCCATCAAAATCTTTCAGTTACTACACAAACCTAAACAAAGCTGAAGTTAGCTTTTTATATGCCCGACTCTTTTTTGAATTTTCCATTCCACCTTAAATGGTGCAGCCATCACAGGAAGCAAAATGCGACACCATTTAAGGTGGAATGCAAAATTCGAATAAGAAGCTGGCAAACAGGAAGCCACTTTCAGCCTCACCAAACTTAAACCCAGAAACCAAACCGCTAAAAACCACAGCTGGTCAAGGTTTTAAATAAATTACATTAAGAAGAACCTCAACTTGAGCTCAAATGTGCTGATGTTAGCTGCTCGCAGGTCCACCAGTGAGGCTGACGTCGGCTTCTTTTTTGTCAGCTTTTGCGGTTAAATTCTGGCACCATTTAAGGTGGAATGGAAAAAATCGAACAAGAAACTGGCGAATAGGAAGCCAACCTCAGCATCCTAGTCTACAACAAGCCGTAATGTTAGTCTGTCATTTGATCCAGTGATGTAGGCGCAAATAAATCACTGAGTAGGGCTGTGAAAATGTGGGGACGCTAACCTGGTTCACTCATAAGAAGGATGATTCTTCAAGGGACAGAGAACAAAAATAGCTAAGAGCAATTTTTCGTAAGCCGAGATGTGAGTTAGCTCAGTTCAGGGATGCCGAAAGTTGGGTAGAGGGCCGCAGCATACCCTGACTTCAGGATTACAACTGTTAAAATAATATTATCAATAAAACGTGATGAGCTTTGAGCCGTAGTATAGAGCCACGTGTGCTTGTTTTGCAGTGGAGTTTGTATTTTTATACTTTAAAAGTCTGCACTGTTTCAGTGAACGCCGTATTTTCAGTACAGTGAGCCAATAACAGGTGGCCACTGTGGGCCTGTAGCTCAACCACCCAAATAGTACCTGCTCTGTGAGGGTCCATGGTGGTCCTGACCACTGAAGAACAGGGTAAAAGGGGGCTAACAAAGTATGCAGAGAAACAGATGGACTACAGTCTGTAACTGTAGAACTACAAAGTGCACCTATATAGTAAGTGGAGCTGATAAAATGGACAATGAGCGTAGAAACAAGGAGGTGGTCATAATGTTATGCCTGATCGGTGTATATTACCATATTAACCAAATATAATTTAAAATACATTTATTTTAAAATGTATGTGGAAATATTACACATAGACAAAAATAATTCTATGTAAATATGTATCAAATATCAAATGATCCTTTAACAGCACAGAAGCGAGTGTTGTAGTATTGATACTCTGTGAAAATGCAGTTATGATCTGATATCTTGTTTATCTGATGTACATTGTGCGTGAGAGTCTCACTGCAGACGTACCTGGTTAATGTGAAGTCAGTGCTGTTCATTCAGCTCATGTGTATTTAGTTCCGTCTGTAAGCTTTGATTAAACTACATACTGCTGAGAAATATAGGCCATTTTCATACATTGCAAAATGTATTTTGTTCCATATGAGTAACTTAAAACACTGCCTGTATGCATTCATAATTCTTATGACTCAAACAGGTTTTACAGTAGGACAGATGGCGTCGCTACGTGTGTAGGATGCTGATACACATGTACACCCACACGCAGGCTGAGGAATGTGGGGTGTGTGCGAAGCGAGAGGCTTCGCTTTAGAGCGAGAAGGCCTGATACATTTACACACCGCCGTCCAGGGGCTTAGCTGTTAGCCGGCTAATCTCTCACTCAAACACAGCCATGCACATGTACACACACACCGAGCAGCCGCGCTGCTGATGCCTCAGTCTGTGAGGAGACACGAGGGACAGGAAGCAGCCAAAACTACAAGACACCACGCCATGTGAGCGTCTCCAAGCAGGAATTCAGCCGTGTCCGCTAAGTTAGCCCACGCTAGCTTCCAAAAAGGGGGCGCTAGCTGGGCTCCATTGTATTTGCATCATTTGGGAGCGGTGCATGCAGACGAGATGATAGAGGGATGAGTTAAAGGAGGCTGAGAGGATGAAAGGCTGCTGTGATCAGTTTGTGAAGGAATTGAAACGGACGGACCTCCAGCAGCGTCCATGCAGTTCTGCTGTTCAGAGTGTTTGAGTGACTTGATGAGGTTTAGGATTTTTTTCTTAGGCGAAATACATAGAAATCTGCCCAAACACTGTGATCTTTCACACACATGCAGGGTGAATATCTATTAAACTGGCTCTAAATGTAAGCCTAATGTGTTTGTGTGTGTGCTTATATATATACCATTCAATTACATTTAAAGCCAGTTATTCATTCAGCCTAATGAGAAACTATAGATCAGGCATAACATTATGACCACCTCCTTGTTTCTGCGCTCATTGTCCATTTTTAGCTCCACTTACTATATAGGTGCACTTTGTAGTTCTACAGTTACAGACTGTAGTCCATCTGTTTCTCTGCATACTTTGTTAGCAGTGAGTGTGTGTGTGTGTGTGTATGTGTGTGTGTGGGTGTGTGTGGGTGTGTGTGTGTGTGTGTCATTAATTCTTCTAAATCTAATCAGAAAATAAAATAACTCATAAACAAAACTGCTGGTCTAATATATCCATACAATATTATTCTTTCTCACCCACAGGCTGTAATATTGGGCAGTGTACACACATACATACACACACACACACTGCTCTTGGCAGTAACAGGGCATCCTGCAGAGTTCATGATGAATTTCAGCTTTCTATGAGAGAGAGATAGAGAGACAGAGAAAGAGAGAGAGGGAAGAGAGAGAGTCACAGAGAGAATGATTGTGCTTGTGAGGGAGGGAGTGAATGAGTGTGTGAGAAAGAATGAGACTGTGTGTGTGTGTGTGTGTGTGTGTGTGTGTGTGTGTGTGTGTGTCTCAGCCTCTGTGTCTGATGTCATAAATTAAGTGTGTGTTGTAGAAGGTCATGTAGCGGCTGCACCCCCAACATTTATTACACACTGCTGCTCACCTGAGAGAGTGAGTGTGAGTGAGTGTGTGTTTGTGTGTGTGTGTGTGTGTGTGTGTGTGTGTGTGTGTGAGTGTATCTTTCTTTCCCAGTTTATTACTGTTTTGCTTACATTCTTTTTTATTTTTCCAAATTATATTATTTCCTGAAAAAATATACATTTAAATATTTGCATATGTAAATGAAAAGCTGTCTTATTAAATATGAATATATTCAGTAGCCAACAGTCCAGCCTTTGAATCGCATTAGAGTTTAAATGTTTGTTTTATTGCAAAGTCTTCACTCTACTCACTGGTTTACAGTACGATACTCATTTTTTTTAATTGTCAACATCAAAACAATGAAAAAAGTTAGAAACATGGACTCAACTGTGCAACTACAATTTAAATTTAGCCTCTGTTCGCAGTGAAAAATGTCCTGGTTCTCAGCCCAGTCACACTCCACAGTGAAACGTGTCTAGACTCTTGGCCCCAGTGAAATTCCGCTTGCATAGTAAAAAGTGTCCTGGCTCTCGGCCCAGTCAAACTCCTCTTGGATGGTGAAAAGTGTCCTGGCTCTCAGCTCAGTCAGACTCCCCTTGGATGGTGAAATGTGCCCTGGCTCTCAGCTCAGTCAGACTCCCCTTGGATGGTGAAATGTGCCCTGGCTCTTGGCCCAGTCAAACTCCTCTTGGATAGTGAAAAGTGTCCTAGCTCTCGGCCCAGTCAGACTCCTCTTGGATGGTGAAAAGTGTCCCGGCTCTCAGCCCAGTCAGACTCCCCTTGGATAGTGAAAATGTCTTAGTTCTCGGTCCAGTCAGACTCCCCTTGGATAGTGAAAATGTCTTAGCTCTCGGCCCAGTCAGACTCCCCTTGGATAGTGAAAAGTGTCTTAGCTCTCGGCCCAGTCAGACTCCCCTTGGATAGTGAAAAGTGTCTTAGCTCTCGGCCCAGTCAGACTCCCCTTGGATAGTGAAAAGTGTCTTAGCTCTCGGCCCAGTCAGACTCCCCTTGGATAGTGAAAAGTGTCTTAGCTCTCGGCCCAGTCAGACTCCCCTTGGATAGTGAAAAGTGTCTTAGCTCTCGGCCCAGTCAGACTCCCCTTGGATAGTGAAAAGTGTCTTAGCTCTCGGCCCAGTCAGACTCCCCTTGGATAGTGAAAAGTGTCTTAGCTCTCGGCCCAGTCAGACTCCCCTTGGATAGTGAAAAGTGTCTTAGCTCTCGGCCCAGTCAGACTCCCCTTGGATAGTGAAAAGTGTCTTAGCTCTCGGTCCCAGTCAGACTCCCCTTGGATAGTGAAAAGTGTCTTAGCTCTCGGCCCAGTCAGACTCCCCTTGGATGGTGAAAAGTGTCTTAGTTCTCGGCCCAGTCAGACTCCCCTTGGATAGTGAAAAGTGTCTTAGTTCTCGGCCCAGTCAAACTCCCCTTGGATAGTGAAAAGTGTCTAAGCTCTCGGTCCAGTCAGACTCCCCTTGGATAGTGAAAAGTGTCTTAGCTCTCGGCCCAGTCAGACTCCCCTTGGATGGTGAAAAGTGTCTTAGCTCTCGGCCCAGTCAGACTCCCCTTGGATAGTGAAAAGTGTCTTAGTTCTCGGCCCAGTCAAACTCCCCTTGGATAGTGAAAAGTGTCTAAGCTCTCGGTCCAGTCAACTCCTCTTGGATATTTAGTGTATCTGTTATCTGTTATGTGTATCTGTCAGGGTGTAGGGGTGTTTGTGTGTGTATTTGTCAGTGTGTGTGTGTGTGTGTGTGTGTGTGTGTGTGTGTGTGTGTGTGTGTGTATGTGTATCTGTCAGGGTGTAGGGGTGTTTGTGTATCTGTTAAGGTGTAGGCGTGTGTTTGTGTGTGTGTATTTGTCAGTGTGTGTGTGTGTGTGTGTGTGTGAATGTATGGGGTGTGTAACAGTGTGTGTGTGTGTGTGTCTGTGTGTGTGTGTGTGTGTGTGTGTGTGTGTGTGGCCTTGTTCTCTGTCTCTGAATCAGTGCTGATTATTCTGAGCTAAGCAGGATACGGGATACTGGCTGCTGCCATGGTGATGTGGTGTATGTTACCGTGGCGACAGAACTGGTGCTGTCCTTCATTCTGTAGTTCAGACTAGAGAGACTGACTAACACTTCTGTATAGTCTCTCTCTCTCTTTCTCTCTATCTCTCTCTCTCTCATTTCACAGTCTCTTTCTCTATCCTCTCTTCTCTTTTTCTCTCTTGTCCTGTCTCTTTTTCTCCGTCTCTATCCATCCTTTTCTCGTTTATTTTCTTTGTTTCTATTTCTCTTTCTATTTCTTCCCTCTCTCTCTCTCTCTCTCTCTCTCTCTCTCTCTTTCTCTACCTCTCTTTTCCTATTTCTTGCCATTGCTCTGTTTTTCTCTTTTCTTCTTTCACTGTATTCTTCTTTTCTTTCTCTCTGTCTTTTTCTCCATCTTTCCTATCTCTCTCTCTTTCTCTCTCTCTCTCTCTCTGTGTCATTCTGAACAGAGAGTTATTAATCCATACAGCTGCCTCACAGTGGAGAGAAATTAATCACTTAATTCACACACACACTTTTACACACACACACACACCACACACACACCACACACACACACACACACACACCTTTTTGTTGTGTCCTTCAGAAAGTGGGGACGTCACCTCCCTCAAGGCATCATGGGCAATCCCCAGAGAGAGAGAGAGAGAGATCAAAAAGGACAGGTTGTAACTATTTGTTTGAGATATTTTTTTTAAATACTTGGCACACACAAACTTACACACACTCACACTCACACACACTCACACTCTCACACACTCACACACACACACACACTCACACACTCACACTCACACACACTCACACACACACACACACAGACACACTCACACACACACTCACACACACACACAGACACACTCACACACACACTCACACACTCACACACACACACCACACACACACACACACACTCACACACACACACACACACACACTCACTCACACACACACTCACACACTCACACACACACACACACAGACACACTCACACACACACACACACTCACACACACACACACACACACACACACACTCTGACTGATTTGTTTGTTTATTGTCCTCTGTTTACTCTCAGGGATGTTCACTGATGTTGGAGTCACACTGAGATCCACACATGAGTTTTACTATCATTTTATCTGCGTCACTCTGATGTTTGGATTTGGTTTGTAATTCAAGCCAGTATTTCAGAGTGTGTTGGGTCAGAACCGGGGTTCTCTAACATATTCAGGTCCCACCCTAACAAAGACCTGGTGAAGAGAAATGAGACATAAACTCACCAAACAAAAATTCTGACATAGTTTAATGTGTGAGTTGTAAACAGACTGATTCAGAGTGAGCCAGACTGATTCAGAATGATTCAGAGTGAGCCAGACTGATTCAGGATGATTCAGAGTGAGTCAGAGTGATTCAGAGTGATACAGACTGATTCAGAGTGATTGAGACAGATTCAGACAGATTCAGAGTGATTGAGACAGATTCAGAGTGATTCAGAGTGATTCAGAGTGAAACAGACTGATTCAGAGTGATTCAGAGTGATTCAGAGTGAAACAGACTGATTCAGAGTGATTGAGACAGATTCAGAGTGATTCAGAGTGAAACAGACTGATTCAGAGTGATTGAGACAGATTCAGAGTGATTCAGAGTGAAATAGACTGATTCAGAGTGATTCAGAGTGAAACAGACTGATTCAGACTGATTCAGAGTGGTTTGGTGTGAAATGGTTCAGATTTCTTTACAGTGGTGCTGATAGGAACCAGTGGTCGGTTCCACCAGCTATGCTCAAAAAAAGATCGTTCTTCAAGGGTTCTTTAGTAAAGAAGATGGTTATATATATAGAACCATGAACACTCCAAGAACCCTCTGCATGATTAAATGGTTCCTTGCACGGTGAAATGTGTTGTAGATGGTTCTAAATAGAACCTTTTTGAAAATGATTCTGTAGAGCACCTATTGGTTTGATGTCAAGGTTATAACAGTAGAAGAGCCCTTTTTGGTGCTTAATAGAACCATGCACAACACATTCCCCATGAGTCTGAAGAACCATTTCATCATGAAAATGATTCTTTGAATGTTCATGGTTCTATGTAGAACTGTTGTCTTTACTAAAGAACCCTTGAAGAACCATCTTTTTAAAGAAAATATAGTAGAGTATAAAGTGGAATATCCCCCTAAAGTACACTCTTTAAAACATGGTTCTTCAAGTGTTCTTTAGTAAAGAAAATGGTTCTATATAGAACCATAAACACTCAAAGAACCCACTGCATGATTAAAGCGTCTTTTCTTCTGATTTACTGATGATAAACCTGAACTTAGTAAACACTTAACGTTACAACTAGCCTACGTTTGAACTTACGCTCAGCTGGTGGAACCGGCCAGACTGAGGCGGTCATTAAGGCTTTCTGTTGTTTATACTGGGATTTGGCTGGACTGGTCAGATCTCCAGATGAAGCCAGTTGGGATCAACACCACTTTCCTGTTTAAGTTAATTAGATTTCCTACAGGCGCGTCCAGCTGGACCCATCAAGGTAGTAGCTGCTGTGTGGTTTCTACTGGACTTTCCCTCAGGGTCAGCAGCTATAATGGCTAATCAGTAGCTTTGATTTACAATATAATCACAGTCCTGACCTCGTTTAACCAGTTAACCCCTTAAAATCCCAGCTTTATTACATACTGTCACTCTTTATTCAGCAACTACATGGACTTCATGGACTGGCTGAGCTGTTTATAGGTTGTATGAGTTGTTTAAGGAGTTTAACCCTTTGATGTCTAGAGTTATTGTTCTTGTACTATCATGTTTAATGTAATCACACAATTATTTAGTGGATTACATACTTAATTACATAGTTACATTATCAGTTACATTTGCGTCCAGTTCCATTCTGTATCGACAGGTTTGAGTAGTAAAATGTAAAGGAGTTTTTTTTTCTCTCTGTGAAACGAGACTCCACACACAAAAATAGCATCATCAAATTTAAATCGTAATAAAACATCTCCTCTTCTACTCACAGTCACTACTGTAGAGCGGATTAACAGGTTAGAATCTGCACTTTCCACAGTTTCAATGAACTGCGAGTCAGAAATATTCATATAAAATCACAGCATCTGTCATGACTGATGACTTAGAGAGTTAATTAATATTAATGAAGCATTTGATGTTGTTCCCTCTATTAATTATACCAATCAGGAAAAGCTTCAGTACTAAATTTGTATTCATTTAAGCTTTTAATTTCTTGAATGAATCAAACAGACTCACAGTTTATAAAGTAGATTTTTTTATGGAGTAAAACTCTACACAGTGTTTTTCTGGATTAAAAGCTGTGGCCTGCTTTACGGAGTGAAAGTCAATTTAGCTTCAGCAGATGCCTTTTATTTTGGTGATGGAAAACAGAAAATAATGAAGCTATAAAGAAGTGGGCATCAGTTCTGTTTTTTAATGTTCTTATTTCATGAAAAGAAATGATAATAAAAAAAAAAAATTATATTAATTATATAGAGAAAATCAGTATCAGCCCCGTAAATCCCATATGTGTGCCTTGTTGATCACTGTGTGTGTGTGTGTGTGTGTGTGTGTGGTGTGTGTGTGTGTGTGTGTGTGTGTGGGGGGTTATCATAGCTGCGGGAGTGCAGAGTTAGCCATGCAGCTAATTAACAGATTAGCTTGAGGAACGTGGACTGGAAGTAAACAAACACACACACAGTTTGTAAGAGACCACTAAGCGGTTTGAGAAATGGTGCCTGTGTGTGTGTGTGTGTGTGTGTGTGTGTGTGTGTGTGTGTGTGTGTGTGTGTGTGTGTGTGAGCGTGTGTTACAGGCGCTTCTCAAAACACAGTTTGATGATACGATACAATAACAATAAACAGTTAAAGATATAAAGATTTAATACACTTTAATTCACTGCTAGTCCGATGTGATTCAGTTCACTGCTGGTGCCTTTCGATTCGGCATTGATTCAATTCTATTCTCAGCATTATGATCTGATTCAGCACCAATATGATTAATTTCAGTATTGATATGATTCAATTCAGCACGGATATGAATCATTTCAGCGTCAATATGGTTCTATTCAGCATCAATATGATTCATTTCAGCATCAATATCGTTCTATTCAGCACAGATATGATTCATTTTATTGTCAATATGGTTCTATTCAGTGCCGATGTGATTCAGTTCAGTGCCAATGTGATTCATTTCAGCTCTGATACAATTAGAATCAGCTCCAAAACAATTAGATTCAGTGCGAGTATGATTTGATTCAGAGCCGTTACAATGATGATGATTAGATTCAGCTTCGATATGATTAGATTCAGCTCTGATATGATTACATTCAGTGCGAGTATTATTCGATTCGTGCCGATAAAATTAGATTCAGCTCCAGTATGATTCAGCTTAGCACCAGTATTATTAGATTCAGCACTAATACGATTAGATTCAGCACAGATATTATTAGGTTCAGTGCAAGTGTGATTAAGTTCAGCACCAATACGTTTTAATCAACTCTGATATGTTTTGATTCAGCGCTAAACGATTTGAATCAGCAACAAAACAATTCGATTTAGAGGTGATATGATTTGATGTGCAGCAATGTTATTCAATTCAACACATATACGATTCATCTCTCTGTAAATATGATTAGATTCAGCGGTAGTACGATTCAGTTTACCAACAATACAACTTGATTCAGTGCCAGTACAATTCAGTTCAACAGTGATTCGATTCAGTTCAGTTATACTGTGAGACTGTGGAACTGATTAAAATAATAAAGACAGCACTTTATCAGTTCTGTCTTTATGAGTATTTGGATGTCATCCAGGCAGGTGATTAATTTACTGTGACCACGTTATTATAGTTCAGTAATATTTGTCCATCTGTCTGTATACAGTCATACACCGATTATGCGTAACATTAAGACCACCTCCTTGTTTCTATGCTCATTGTCCATTTTATCAGCTCCACTTACTATATAGGTGACTTAATATATAGTTATCTCTACAGACTGTAGTCTTCAGTGGTCAGGACCCCCATGGACCCTCACAGAGCAGGTACTATTTGGGTGGTGGATCATTCTCAGCACTGCAGTAACACTGATGTGGTGGTGGTGTGCTAGTGTGTGTTGCGCTGGTACGAGTGGATCAGACACAGCAGTGCTTCTGGAGTTTTTAAACACTCACTGTCCACTCACTGTCCACTCTATTAGACACTCCTACCTTGTCAGTCCACCTTGTAGATGTAAAGTCAGAGACGATAGCTCATCTGCTGCTGCACAGTTTGTGTTGGTCATCCTCTAGTCCTTCATCAGTGGTCACAGGACGCTGCGCACAGGACGCTGTTGGCTGGATATTTTTGTTTGGTGGACTATTCTCAGTCCAGCAGTGACACTGAGGTGTTTAAAAACTCCAGCAGCACTGCTGTGTCTGATCCACTCAGACCAGCGCAACACACCACCACCAGGTCAGTGTTACTGCAGTGCTGAGAATGACCCACCACCCAAATAGTATCTGCTTCAAATATATATTGCTGGTGCACTGCAGCTGAAAGTCAGTTCAGTACAGCTCTGAGCGCCTGAAGTGTGGTCCCCGGTGGTCACTGGAGCGAGTCTGATGATTTCCACTGTTTACAGAGAGCACTGATGTGCTGTAAGATGGCGAGCGCCCGGTGATCCAATGTGTTTCCCGCTGTGCTGCCGGAGAGGACCAGCCTACTGTTTCACACTGTGTGCAGTGAGAGAACCGCAGTACTGTAGAGTGTCTGGTGATGAATCTCCCGAGGCGATGAATACATTTTTTGCACACTGAAATGCTGGATGTAAGCTTAAGCCTCCTAATGTTGACCCCCCTCCTCCCCCCAACCGTCTGAAATCACTTCAGAAAATAACAAAACATGTCATTTGGCCAGGGGTGCACGAACTTTCGCCATACAAAACAGGCATGGTTTCTATTCATGAGTTTAACATACTGGAAAAAAAATAAACAGAATATATAATGTGCCATTACTTTTGCACAGGCCAAATTTTATGTAACAGTTTTTTCCTGATACGTTAAATTCAGTAAATAAACAGTATTTTGTATTAAAGTGTGCAGAAGTGTGTCTCTGTAGAGGGTGTGTTTACTTATTCACACTTAGGTGTGTGATTTGAGCAGGGGTGCACAAACTTTTACCAGCGACTGTGTGTGTGTGTGTGTTTGTGTTTGTGTGTTTGTGTGTGTGTGTTTGTGTGTTTGTGTTTGTGTGTTTGTGTGTGTGTGTGTGTGTGTTTGTGTGTTTGTGTTTGTGTGTTTGTGTTTGTGTGTGTTTGTGTGTGTTTGTGTGTTTGTGTTTGTGTGTTTGTGTGTTTGTGTTTGTGTGTTTGTGTTTGTGTGTTTGTGTGTGTTTGTGCCTTTTGGCCTCCCAGCTCATATTTGACCTCATGATTCAATTTGATTTCGATTTTTCAGGAAACAAAATTATGAAATTTCAGATTTTGGCATAGTTCAATTTTATAAAATAGAACTTGCTTAATAAAGCTGGAAGTAATGTTTATACTGTAGATGAATACAGACAGTAAAACAATACAATAAGCTGTTCTTGTATTTTAATTTTAATTTTATTTTTTTAAATGTTATTTTAATTTTAAAATTTTTATTGTTTCAAATTTTTTTTTCAAGTTTTTTTTGTATCATTAGTGTCACTTAGAAAATCAGCTCTACTGAATTTGAGCAGGGGCGCTCGAACGTTTGCGTGCAGCTGTACATATACACTCTTAAAAAAGAGGGTTCTTTAGGGTTCTTTAGTAAAGACGGCAGTTCTGTGTAGAACCATAAACACTCAAGAACCCTTTGCATGATTAAAGCACTTTTTAGATTGATAGAAAAATGTGTTTTATATGGTTCTATATAGAACCTTTTTGAAACACATTCTATGTGACATCATAAAGGGTTCTTCTATTGTTACAGGCTTGACACCATAACATTTTAAAAGCCTTTTTTGGTTTTAAATAGAACTGTTTTCTAAAAGGTTCTATATAGAACAATCCGCAGTACATTCTCCATCAAGCTGAAGAACCCTTTGATGATACAGAGAACGCTTTAATCATGCAAAGGTTTCTTTGAGTGTTCATGGTTCTGTATAGAACCATTTTCTTTACTAAAGAACGTTTGAAGAACCATCTTTTTTAAGTGTGTACTTTGGGGGGACTATTCCACCTTATACTCTACATTCTTTGAAGAAATGGTTCTTCAAGAGTTCTTTTCAAAAGACAGCAATTCTGTATAGAATCATGAACACTCAAGAACCCTTTGCATGATAAAAGGGTTCTTTGCATGAGGAAATGGTTCTTCAGATTGATGGAGAATGTGTTGTGTATGATTTATATAGCACCAATAAGGTTTCTTCTATGTTACAAACTTGGCATTAAACCAGTTGAAGATCCCTTGTTGGTGCTTTATAGAACATTTTTCAAAAAGGTTCTACATAGAACCATATATAGCACTTTGCTTGCTGAAATGGTTTTGTTGTGTATGGTTCTAGAAAGCACCAAAAAGGAACTATTTTCTTTACTAAAGAACCCGTAAAGAACCATCTTTTTTGAGAGTGTAGCACTAAGATGTGTTCTACTGAATCTGTCAACTTCTCATTGTATTTGTGTTTGAGTTTACAGGTGTGCGTGTGTGTGTGTGTGTGTGTGTGTGTGTGTGTGTGTGTGTGTATGAAGAACAGCGCTGTGAGTTCTTTAGTTTAACCCTCTGGGTTCCACAAATCCAGCACAGAAATCCAGTTCCTGAATCTGTAGAGTCGCCCTTCCCATTCCATCTTATCTCGAGATCATACGAGACTCACATCCGGAGTTATGAGCCTATGAAGAGGGGCTGAGATACACGTCATCTGCCTCTCACCGTGTGGAACTGGTGGATTGGTGTGTCCGTCTACATTCTGTGTGAAACTGACCGATGGACACTCAGGAAGTCACTAAGGACTGACCATCACGCCGGAAACCCTTCATTCTTCATTCAGTCCACATCGGAGACTCATGTGAAACGGCGTGCAGAGAGTTTACAGCTGCTGAAGCTGCTGCAGCGGTTTTGGAAAGTAGTGATGAAGATAACGGAGCATTTAGATATGAAACATATGAGGATCATGTTATATGAAGAGCTTTAGAGGAGCATTTAAGAAGATATGAACAAATCGAGGAGAACACAGAGGGTTCAGACTATTGATCAGGCGTTTTTATCGAGGTACTAAAAGGTCAGCATGGATCGTTTGTTTACACGCGCTTGTAAAACGTTTATTCTGCTTTTATGTGCTCGTGCATCTCACTGACATCTGACTTTGCGCCTGTGTGCGGCTGATTGACTGCGTGTGCTGTGATGTGTGAACGCAGCCAGCTGTTGGAGGTGCAGACGCTTCGGTGAAGAACACCTCGTCCGTCCTTCTGGTGTCACTGGCACAGCTGTACACACACAGCTCTCCTCTGGGTGTGAGCGTTTTGACACGAGAACAGAAAAGAAATGAGGACTTTGCCTCTAGAGTTCCATATAACTCAGTGTGTGAGATGTAAACAGTGATTCAGAGGCTACGTTTACATTACAAGCCTCGTCGCATCTGTCATTAATGTGACGAACCGGCGTCCTGAAATGACCCACATGAGCTCATCCTACTCAGTAACGTCACGTGAATGAATCACGTGAATCATCAGCACAAGCTAACGAGCAGAACGAGCTTCGCTGAGAAGATAATTAACTCTGATCAGCTCTCAGCTTCGTTATTAGAGCGAGACGAAGGAGAAAAAGGTGAGATGAGCTGCTTTCCCACCGTTTACAGGCTTTAACTTCTGTTCGGCGCTGCTGCCATGGTAACGCTGAATGATGGTGTTTTTATTAGATTTTATGTTGGCCGTCGTTTTATAAAAGCAAGTGGCTTAGTATGTGTTGCTGTGATTATACCACAGGGAAGAGTGTCGTTAGGCACTCACGTCATGCCTAGGAACACCCTTTAATAAAGGTGATAAAATCACCGTAATGCACGGCCTCTCATGCCTTATTGCCTTAATAGCACATGCAGTGGATCAGACAAAATACCACATGCTATCTTTCCGTACTTTTCCTGTAGGCTGTTGTGAAACCGTCTTCCAAAGGCTGCCCAACAGTCTTGGAACAATACGTTTGGTGGCTGATGTTTCTTGAGTTTAACACTGGAGCTACGAGGCTAATGTAGCTAACAAGTAATGGAGGCATATACTCAAACCGTGCTTCCGTCAAACCGTGTGGAGTTGTTAAGCTAGTACATAAAAACAGTAGCAACCATCCGGAACACTGAATTTTGAGTGAAGAGGTGGACATAAATAATAGCTAAACAAAAGAAATAATGCAGAAAATAAGAAACTGGTAAAAATGGGGGATTCGAGTGGTGACAAAATGACAAGGTTATAAATGTTATATTCAGATATCAAACCCTATAAATCCTGAGCTTTTATTTAATTTTTTTTGCTTTTAACTCTTAATTTTGTTTCTGATTTGATGCAGAGGAGAGAAATTCTTCTGCTGTCAAATAACGGCTGGGCTGCGCGTCAGAAAGAGATGAAGGATATTTGTCAGAATTTGTCATGAATGCGTTATAGATGATAATATCATATCCTCGGTGGTGATTAGATTATTGGCTGCAGTGTAATATTACTTACTCTGATAGAGAAAGGCAGGAAATTGAATTGTGTAAATTGTGCCCAGCGATGCACATTGATTTTCATAAACCCGCATTCAAATAAGAACAATGTGTGATGATGTGATGGTTTATGAAAAAAACAAAATGCGCTTCTTCCCTTTTAACGCAGGGCTGTGAAAAAGTCAGAGCGCCTTCATTTATGCATTCGTTTATTTAAACGGAACAAGCTGATCCCAGATCTGGCTCTTCCCAGACTGGATCCTGCGCCTATTTTTTAGTATTACAGACTTTCGTGTGTTCATCTGCAGTGCTGTTTCAAGAAAAGTCATCATAATATTTTCTAGAAATGACTTGATATGTGTAACATAAAATGTGGACGGCTCCTGTTTGGCTGTGCGGCAACAGAAACATTAATTAAAGCAGCACCGACGCTGTTGTTATTACTACAGTGCACTTTCGTTAACCAGCACATTTCATGCAATGCAAGGTACTATCACTGCAGTCGTCAAAGTACTAAGCACTGCAGTCACCAAGGTACTGTTACTGCTGCCAGCAAGGTACTATCACTGTGATCACCAAGGTACTATCACTGCTGTCACCGAGGTACTAAGCACCGCAGCCGCCAAGGTACTATCATTGCAGTCACCAAGGTACTATCACTGCAGTCACCAAGGTACTATCACTGCAGTCACCAAGGTACTATCAGTGCAGCCACCAAGGTACTAAGCACTGCAGCTACCAAGGTACTAAGCACTGCAGTCCCCTAGGTACTATCACTGCAGTCACCAAGGTACTATCACTGCAGTCACCAAGGTACTATCAGTGCAGCCACCAAGGTACTAAGCACTGCAGCTACCAAGGTACTAAGCACTGCAGTCACCAAGGTACTATCACTGCAGCCACCAAGGTACTAAGCACTGCAGTCACCGAGGTACTATCACTGCAGTCACCGAGGTACTATCACTGCGGTCACCAAGGTACTAAGCACTGCAGTCACCGAGGTACTATGAGTGCAGGCACCAAGGTACTAAGCACTGCAGTCACCGAGGTACTAAGCACTGCAGTCACCGAGGTACTATCACTGCGGTCACCAAGGTACTAAGCACTGCAGTCACTGAGGTACTATCACTGCGGTCACCGAGGTACTATCACTGCGGTCACCGAGGTACTAAGCACTGCAGTCACCAGTTTAAATTATGCTGCAGTCAAGAGCCTTGCTAGTAGCACAGCCTCTGCTAGCAGTGGGAACAGATAGAGGCTTTCAAAAACTCTGGACGCTCACGGTTGACTTGTGCACTCAAAACACCCACAGAGGCCCAGTGCATCCATGAAGGGTGTCTGGCAAAGTGACAGTGACTGAAATCAGATGCTCTGCTATGTGTTACTACAAAGGACTGTGTTTTGGTGTGCTGGACAGACCCGTTCAAGAAATCCGTGATCGGTTTCAGGAAAATAGCATGAGCCTAATCGTACTGCACAACATTCTCGGCTCTAGAACACACACTGAAGCGGACCTGACGTTTCTTTGTCGTTGCTATGGATTTCCCAGTTTCCCATTTCACCTGTCTCCGATGTGGACTGAATGAAGGGTTTCCACCGTCAAGGGGCAGTCCTTAGTGATTTCCTGAGTGTCCATTGGTCAGTCAGAATGTAGACATACACCTGAATCCACCAGTTCCACACGGTGAGAGGCAGATGACATGTATCTCAGCCCCTCTTCATAGGCTCATAACTCCGGATGTGAGTCTTGTATGATCTCGTGATAGTATGGAATGGGAAAGGGCGACTCTACAGATTCAGGAAGTGATTGAACTGGATTTCTGTGCTGGATCATCACAAAGATAAGATTAAAAAGGTTATAAAGGGTAAAGGATCTGCTGGGAATGTCTTAATGCCAGATACCACAGGGCACCTTCAGAGGTCTTGGAGGTTTTTTTGGCTCGTTGGTGTAAATATGAAGGCACAAGAATGTCTGAAAGAAGTGAAGGATGTTTCATACATTGAGCTGCAGATCACCTGCCTCCTGGTTGCGTTGGCCAGATTCGCTTGCCTAAACTTCAGCTCTGCTCAAAGTTTTTGATTCAAGGCCTCCCCCAAAATACGACTGGCCAGGCCTGTCAAGCACTGCGAGGCTGCGTGTGATGGAACCAATGCTTCCTATTGGAAAAGAATGGGATCCGCTGCGGCTCGTTGCCGTGCTGGACTGAGATAAATGCAGCGTCAGTAAGTCGAGCTTTAGTCGCGTATTGTGGGCACATTCGTACACACAGCTGCCCTCTGCGTTTTGAGGCATTTGCCAGTAAATGATGTGTGAACGACTGGTGAAACATACACAAAGCTGAACGCTCTGCAGAGCAACACTGTGTGTATATGTGTGTGTGTGTTTGTGTGTGTGTGTGTGTGTGTTTGTGTGTGTGTGTGTGTGTGTGTGTGTGTGTCACACTCTCCTGCCTCGCTGCAACAGTCAAAGGTGTACGCAGTGGATTATGTGGGCCAGTCGCTGTTGCCATGGAGACCAGCCAGGGTTAATGGTCCTTCACCATCCGTGTGTGTGTGTTTGTGGCTTGGCTCATATTTACTGTTGCGTACGTGTGTGTGTATGATGCAAGCCATGTTTTTCGGGCTTCTTGTGGTGTGTTTGCCGCCTCCGCAAAACGGCAATTATCAACAACACCTGAGACATTTGTGCAGCCAGTAAAAGTAAGGTTCTGTATACAGAGCTGTGCAAAAGTCAAAGACCATCGTTCTTCATTTATTTCCAGCCAAAACAGCCGTTAAGTAAAAGTTATTCATTTTTCAATGTGAGACAAAAAGGAGAAGTTGCATAAAAATGTCAGCATCCAAATCTAATCTTAACTGTGTGAGTCAGTGAGTCACTCTTTACCTTCATTCCAGCTTCCATTCTTTTCAGGAGACTCACTTTCAGTTCCTCAAAGAATCTGCAGACTCACCTCCAAAGTTCAGTCTTAGAAGCTGGTTGATCATTTTCTGAAGTAATCAAACATGTTCAGTGGTGTTGAGGTCTGGACTCTGGGGTGGTCAGTCCATCGTTCAGCTTCTTTGTTTGATGTGTCCGTCTCCTTTTCTCAGTGAGGTTCTTCTTGATCAGCTACACATCCTTTCAGACCCACAGCGCTGAGTCGTCTTCTCACAGTGGAAGGATGGACAGAAACACCTGTGGATGTTTTCAGATCTGAAGCAGCTTGATTTTCTCCTCTCTCTCAGAGATGAAAGCTTTAAGTGCTGTTTATCTGATGGGGGCAGTTTTGGGGTCGACCAGGTCTTCCAGGTGGTTGTTAGGAGCCACATTTTCTCTTTTTAGATGAATTTAGAATCTCACTTGTTTTACTTTGGGGAGTTTTTGTGATCATTTCATTCAAAGCATTCACTTTTTGTGGGTGTTGTGTAACGGCACACTTTTGTTTTTAGTTGGTTTGGTTTGTTTTTTATTCCATTAATAAGGATGAAGCGTCCAGCTCTGACAACATCTGCTGAATCAGTATATCACCTCAATTCTTTTGCATATTTATAGGCTTTTTTTTAATATTAATGTTATCACCCACAAAACAAAGTAGTTCTACTGAAGTGATGTTGCATTAGTGCTGTAAAGAGGCACCTAGTCTTAAAATTTCATTCTAATGTAAAGTAACAGAAGAAAAGTGTGTGTTTTACATTTGTTAACTTGTTTGTTCAATGAACTCAAAAATGGAACTTAACTAGGTTACTTTTCTAAGTTAAATAATGGTAATAATGGTTAGGCCAGGGGTCGGCAACATGCAGCTCTTTTACTGTTCCGCTCCACAGCAGAATCTGATTTGTAGGTAATAATAAAATAATCCTCCTTTACAGTAAAATAAAGCTCTGCTGATCGTTCAACACAGTTTAACAGTAAATGGTCTTAAACGCTGGAGTTAATGTAGAACTGCTAATTCACCCTTTAACCCTGAAGATCAGCGCAGACACCATAGTAACACAGACAACAATCTCACCTGGCTAGTAGCTACAAAACGGCAAAGAGAGAGATTTAGGACGAACGTCGATAATTTGGAGACGAATGGACTTATTTGCGTTTATAATCACTCCAGCTGGTTTCCTGATACGTTTAATCTGCAACGAGAAACTGACAAACACTAAAAAGTCGCGAAAAGCTGAAGTTTCTCATTCACCAGCTTCTTGTTCAGATTGTCCTATTCCACCTTAAATGGTGTAGCAGTTACGTTCTGGTGCCTCAGGCACCTTTTAAGGTAGAACAGGAAAATTTGAACCAGAAGCTGGTGAATGAGAAGCGACTTCAGCCTCTTAAAAAATCGAATGAGTCGAATTTTATAAGAAACTGTTCAACTTTTGAGGAAAAGTTTCCTGCTGGAGATGTGAGAAAAGCGACTATAGCTGAGCTAAAGCTTAAAGCAGAGCAAAGTAAGGCTGCCTTTTCGTGTATATATTAAATTTTTTATCCTATGCTAGCACATCAGCACATACTGAGACAGATTTACAGCCAAGATGATAAAATGGACATTAAAATGTTGTGGCTCCCAAAGGTGCTTTTATTTTTGCTGAAAGGGTAAAATGGCTCTTCTTAACATTTGGGTTGCAACTCCTGGGTTAGAACAACGTCACCGTTATTTTCCATTTTATAACTGACTTGTTAATGATCTGCAATGTAAAGTGCCACCATTAATCCCATCCTAACAATGTTTAGTCTGAAGACAGATGATTCCTCTCTGGAATTAGAGCAGCTCTGCCTGCTTTTGAAAACTGGAAAATAGGAAAAATGTAAATACACAATGTTCTTGAGTAGGGTGGACGTTACAGAATCAAACGTGACAAGATTTTACTGTTATTATCAGTACTTTGGGTCAGTCAGTTTGGTCTGTATTTACTGTTTTTTAACCCCTCAAATGGCCAGGGCCCACAGTCAGACCCGGAGTGTTATTACACACACCTATGATTTAAGAATAGCTCAGCCAGTTTGCACTGACGTCCCTGTAGTTACTGAATAATAAGCCTCAGTGTGTAATAAAGGTGGAATTTCAAGGGGTAAAGTGGAACAAATAGTCATAGCTGCATGTAAATCAGTGTGTAAGTAAAAATAAGTACATTTGCTTTAGTATTTTTGTGCAGGGATTGCCCTTTACACAATTTTAGTGTTTTTCATTGTTATTTTCTATTTTGTTTGTTATTATTTTCAAAGACTTTGAAATTTATTAACTTTGCTCATTTCATTTTGATGAATAAGTGCCATTGTAAACACTTTAGGGCTGTTAGCTTCATTGCAAATATTCAGATTTCCTCAATGATCCTAACAACTTGTGAATTGATGATCATTGACAGAAGTCACATTTTTAAAAAAGGAAAACCCAAACTATAATTTAGTGAAAAGCTAGAAAAATGTAGATTTTCAGACCGCAGGATGATTAACAGTGACGTAGCCAAGGCTGCAGACTTTTTCCCCTCTTTTTTTAAGCTTTTATTTTCTGGCAGAGTTTTTAATTCTGGGACTTCAAATCTGTGCAAGATATCGGAGGATGGAGGTAAAGTTATGTTCAGTCGGGGTCACGGTAACCATGTTGATTAGTGTTAGTAACTAAAAGAAGTAGGACAAGTATTCAAACAGCGTTCTGATTGGTTGGGAGGATCAACATAAACCTGCGATTTTAAGGGGTTGATGTCAAAACTTGGTCTGATGTTATTTCTACAGTTAATTTTACAGTAAAATTTGCTCACATAACAGATTTGGGCTAAAATTAGGAAGAAGTATTTCTACAATTACTTATTTAACTCCTAGAAAATGAGCATAATATTTTTAGATAGTTTGTAACCATCATATTACCGTTTCATTACACATCTGTAAAGTGCTGCCCTAATCTTCTAATAGTGCTTCAGTCTCTTTTTCATACTGCGTCTCTTTCCTGATTGCTCTGTAACCAAATTAAATCGAGTTTTTGTTTTTCCTTCTTTTCTTCTCTCTCTCTGCGATCGTTTCCTGTTGGCTTCTGTAATCGTGTAAGATGAACGCTCTTGGGCTAATGATCCGTCCTTCCCCTCGGTGCTGAAAGAGTGTGTGCTGCGCTGAAAGAGTGTGTGTCCGGCTACGGATCAATTTATGATGGACGTTTGATTGCATTAGCGTCAGACGTCTGATCGCGCAGCCCACTGGTAACGGCTAAAGCCTAATACATTACTATAGACCAAAAGACGAGTAAATTTAATCTCCAAAACAATTTGAATCAATCTAATTCAATTCCAGCTCCGCGGAGGAAATGTAGAAAGTGTTTCAGTCGGGCGCTCGCTGCTCTCCGGTGTTAGCATGAATCTGTTTCAGACTTCTTAATGAGCGGCTTGGTTCTGCTTTTAAAACCTCTCTGACCTCTGCTGACTCTCTCTCGTGCGGTCAACCTCCTCTTTTTTAACACTTATTACATTAGAAAGTGTGAAATAGTTTTGAAAAGGAGTTAAAGTGAGTGGATTAGACGGCTAATAGTCTCTGCGTAGTCTGTAGCGCGCTAACAGTGGAACTTTGCTAGGCTAATTTCATGAAGAGAGCTGGGCTACAGGTTTGGAAGAAAGTGAGAGAAGAAGGGAATGAAAGAAGGACAATTAGGGAAAGAAAATAGGCATTGTGGATGTGGAAAAACAGAAAAAGGCCTTTTGGATTAAATATTGCAGTATTTGCAGCCCATTTATGGCAACAAAGCTATTTTTAATTAGCTTTTTTCTATGATGTCGTAAAATCCAGCACATATATCCATCAGTTTAGCCTGCAGCAGTTTAGCCCCGCCCATTCATGCTGAAGGTATAAGAAGTTTTTAGTCTGTGTTGCTTTTTGAATGAGGCAAAATACGAAACAGAGCTCACTCACATACATTTGCATACAGTGTTGTTGGGTTTTACAGGATGCTGGGAAAAATCATATTGACTTAATGAGAATTTATATCACAATACCTACATTTAGAGTCGGTTATTCATTCAGCCTAATGAGAAACTGTAGAACAGACTCAGTTTATATCGCAATACCTACATTTAGAGTCGGTTATTCATTCAGCCTAATGAGAAACTGTAGAACAGACTCAGTTTATATCACAATACCTACATTTAGAGTCGGTTATTCATTCATCCTAATGAGAAACTGTAGAACAGACTCAGTTTATATGGTAATATAAATATGCGCTCTCTCTCTCTCTCTCTCACTCTCTCTCTCTCTCTCTCTCTCTCTCTCTCTCTCTCTCTCTCTAGATCTTCCCTCCAGTCCCTGTTGCTCGTTTCTCCTTCAGGCCGTTACCCCCTCCTCCCCCTCCACCCCACGCCTGTACCTGCGTGCGTCCAGCACCGTCCACCGCCCCGGAGCTGATCCAGAGAAACACGCTGCCGGCCCGCGGACACCAGAGTGACCCGACCAAAACAGTGCAGGACGACGGCTGCCAGTCAGAAAACACCTGGGGTCTAAACAGTAACATACCACTGGAGACCAGGTCAGTAAATCCCCCCTTAAAAATGATGTATTAAAAGAAAATTCTATAGATTTTCAATATTTCTGTATGATTCAGTTTTTGCGATGTAATTAGAGTGATTCAGAGTGGTTTGGTGTGAAATGGTTCAGATGTCTTTACAGTAGTGGTGATAGGAACCAGGGGTCGCCATGACTACAACACAGATATAGACATTTTATTTACTATCCAGAACCACCAGAGAACCTACACGAGTCTTCTGAGTTTATATGGAATGTAGATGATGGTATAATGGAACATCTAAAATAATAAGTTTTCTTTGGGGACTATTTTGCCTCACAGCGCCCTGCATATTATGTATCCCTCCACCATGAATGGATGTCAGGATCAAAATCCTCTTAAAACTATCATAAACAGTGTCTCAGACATCAGGCAGTGAATTCATAACCATTTCATGTAGTAACTTTCTGTGAGGGAGCTTTTAGAGGTGGACGTCTGGTTCCTATCACCACCACTGTGAACAGTTCTCTGTAAGTTTCTCTAGAACAGAGCGTTTCACACCAAACCACTCTGAATAACTTTGTTCACAGCTTGACCATCTATTTTGAAAAGCCAGTAAAACTCCGCCTGAATACAGATGTGTTAAAATATAACACATTATGCGCTGTTTTTAACACATTCTGTATGGATTCTGTTTGTGTGGGGAAAAAAAGTGTGTGGGTGTGACAGAGAAAGACAGATGGAGAATGAAAGAGAGAGAGATGGGGAAAAAAAAGCAACAGCAGTATGATAGAGGGATGGCCAATTCTGTCCTGAGCGAAAGAGAGAAATGGAGAAATAAATAAAAGATGAGAGGAGGAAATCTTTGTGTTGAAAGGAAATGAAGCTGTCTGCTTTGGGACACACACACTCGTCCCAGAAAAGAATGAAAGCTGTGTGTGTGTCAGTGGAGTAGTTTAAACAGCGACTTCCCGTTGCATAAGACGACAGAACGTTTCGGAGGAGAATGTATTAGCGGCTCAAAATGGCCAGAAATATGTCTGAAATCATTTTTTACCCAAATCTGCTCCCAGTCAGCTTCCATAACTGCTTAATTACCAGCTGTACATTCCTGCGTCACGGTTCATTTCTATTAGCCAAACTGCTTGAGGGCCTGCTTGGGGTTGTAGCTGCTTTCGGAGCTGCGTTTTCCCACCCACAACCCTCAAACCATTCGCAGTCAATTAGACTCAAATACCCTGATCACAAGTCCCACATGTCTATGCAATACATCTCCCAGCATTCGATGCAGTTCATCATGATATTGTTATCCATCAGCCTGAAAACTGGGCCGACTTTTCATGCACAGCTGCCGAATATAAAAAATGCAATGTTTCCTTTGGAGTTCCACAGGGTTCTATTTTAGGACCACTGCTTTTCTTTCTAGCTGTACGTTTCTGAACTGCTTGAGGGCCTGCTTGGGGTTGTAGCTGCTTCCGGAGCTGCATTTCCCCACCCACAACCATCAAACCACTCACCGTCTATTCGATTTGAATACCCTGATCTCAAGTCCTACATGTCAAATTTATGCTGGTGGGTTAAAGCAAAAGTTCAGCCAACAGTTAAACTTATAATGAAAATTATGTCCCTTGCTGCCCTTTACTGCAGCATGTAGTTCAGCAGAAAAGACATGTTTCATGTCCTGGATCAACTCATCACAAGATCCTGGGTTATCAACTTGAAAAGTGTGTCGACCTCTCATGCACAGCTTTAGAGTGGTTCAAATCATACTTGACAAACAGGCATCCAAAAACGGTAATGTTTTATTTGGAGTTCCACAAGGTTCCATTTTAGGATCACTGCTTTTCTTTCTGGCTGTATGTTTCTGGTTGTGGCGTCTTTTCAAGCTGCATCTTCCCACCAACAACCATCACCTTTGCAGTCTATTAGATTTGAATACACTAATCACAAGTTCTACATTTCTGTGCAGTATGTTGGCCAACAGTCAAAGTGTTTTCAGGTTCACCGTTTACCCCAAAATGTAATTGATGAGTAAACACTTGTTTGGTGTCCTTTTCGTGTAGCATTGATACAGTTAATCACAAGACCTTGATTTATGAACTTGAAAACTGTAGACCTTTCAGGTACAGTTGTAGAATGGTTTAAGTCATATTTGACAAACAGGCAGTTTCTAAAAATCTAAAAACTGTAATGTTTCATACGGAGTTCCACAGGGTTCTGTTTTAGGATCACTACTTTTCTTTCTAGCTGTACATTCCCACAACGTTAATTTCTATTAGCTCAACTGCTTGGTGGTTGTGGTGTCTTTTCAAGCTACATTTCACCACCAATAACCATCACATTTTCAGTCTGTTTGATTTGAATACGCGAATCACAAGTCCTACAATTTTATGCAGTATGTTGGCCAACAATCAAATGTTTTAGGTTCACCGTTTACCCCAAAATTTAATTGATCAGCCAAGACTGGTTTGGTGTCCTGGATTTTTGTACAGCAGTCAATACAGTTGATTAGAAGATCCTGATTTATCAACTTGAAAACTGTAGACCTTTCAGGTACAGTTCTAGATGGGTTTAAATCACATTTGACAAACAGGCAGTTTCTGAAGGCCTCCGCACACCAGATGCACCTCTTTGCGCATCGTAGCACTGTTACAGAATTCCGGCAGGGAGAGCCGATAAAAGCCAGGTTCAAGTTTATTTTTATACTCCAAGCTGAGGTTGTAGCTGCTTTCGGAGCTGCATTTCCCCACCCACAGCCATCAAACCGTTTGGAGTCTATTAGATTTGAATACCCTGAACTCCAGTCCTACATGTCAAATTTATACTGGTGGGTTAAAGCAATAGTCCAGCCAACAATCTGACTTATAATCAAAATGATCTCCCTTGCTGCCCTTTAACACAGTATGTAGTTGATCAGAAAAGACATGTTTCGTGTCCTGGATCAGCATTCAGCATCGCTCATCACAAGATCCTGGTCCGTCGACTTGAAAACTGGGTCGACCACTCACGCACAGCTTTGGAATGATTTAAATCATATTTGACGAACAGGCAGTTTCTAAAAATGTGAAAACTGTAGTGTTTCATTTGGAGTTCCATAGGGTTCCGTTTTAGGATCACTGTGTTTCTTTCTGGCTGTATATTCCTGGTAGTGGCGTCTTTTCAAGCTGCATCTCCCCACAAACAACCATCATATTCACAGTCTATTAGACTTGAATACACTAATCACAAGTCCTACATTTCTGTGCTACATGTTGGCCAACAATCAAGTGTTTTTAGGTTCGCCCTTCACCCCAAAATGTAATTGTTTAGCCAAGACTTGCTTGGTGTCCTGTAGACCTTTCAGGTACAGTTCTAGAGTGGTTTAAATCACATTTGACAAACAGGCAGTTTATGAAGGCCACCGCTCACCTGGCATGCTGTGTCGTGCAGCATAGCATCATGTAGCAGTGCGTTATTATAGAAAACCAGCAGGGAAAGACGATAAAAGCCAGGTTCAAGTGCATTTTTACACTCTAATCAAACAGATTGAGTGAAATGAAGTGTTCAGCAACACTTAATGCACTTGGCATCTGTTTACTACGTCTACACAGACTGGCTGTTTTTGAGCTGTAAGATTCAAGCTGGAAAAGGCTAGGCTAGCAACGTTAGCTGAGGTGAAAGACCATTAGCATCTGTCTGTATATCTAGAAGACTGGCTGCCTTCCTCTGTGTAGATTTCAAGCCACATGTGATCTACCGTGGCT
>NW_023494794.1:15487165-15502165 GCF_904425465.1 Colossoma macropomum | reverse complement strand
AAAGTTACCATTTGGTTCCCCAAGATGTACTCTAGAGCCCCCCAGAGTTACCCCTTAGTTGGCCCGGATGTAGTCTATCCCCCAGCTACTCCATAGGTCCCCCAGATGTACTCTATATTCCCCCCAAAGTTACCCCTTGGTTCCCCAAGATGTACTCTAGGGCCCCCCAGAGTTAGCCCAGTAGTTGCCCCAGATGTACTCTATTGCCCTAGCTACCCCATAGGTCCCCTAGATGTACTCTATATTCCCCCCAGAATTACCCCATAGTTCCCCCAGATGTACTGTATATTCCCCCAGGAGTTATCCCATACTTCCCTCAGATGTACTCCATGTTCCTTCCAGAGTTGCCCCATAGGTGCCCCAGGTGTATTCTGCCCCCCTAGTTACTCCATAGTTCCCCCAGATGTACTCTGTAGTCCCCCTAGAGTTCCCCCTTAGTTCACACAGAATTATCCCATGATACACTAAAGGTACCTCATACTTACTTTCTTTATCCCATTGTTACCTATAGTTAATTCTGAATTGCCCCATGGTTGCTCTAGAGTTACGCCAGAGTTACACAGTTGCCCAGAATTACGTCAGAGTTACTGAAGAGTTGCCCCGTTGTAACATCAGAGCTATTTGAGTTCTGAAAGATTTGCCCCATAGTTAGACTCTACACATCAGCAGGGTTTTGGCATCCCTGCCTGAGCCAAACCCCATGACTCTTTGCACTCTCTGGGGTGACTTTGTGGCTCTGTAGGAAGCATGTTCATATTCGCTGACGCGTCAAGCTTTCCAAAATAAACTTTCTCAATTAAAACTGGATCAATGCACCAAAATAATGCCCAACTCCCCTTATTAGCATAATCCATCCGTTTCTGCCAGCGCTGATCCAGTCAATGCAGAGATGCCTGTAGTTTTTCTCATCACTGTCAATCATAATGCGAAGCAAGGATCTGCCTCATCAGCATAAATCGACTTTAATCAATGGTCAGTGCAGTCCTGTCTGTTGTTTTTCTCATCACTGTCATCAATAAATATGCATTAAATATGGGGCTTTTGTCTTTGCTTTCTCGCTGTTCTTGTTTTTCTGCTTTTGTGGCCTTTAAAAATAAAAATAAATGATTTGTTCTAATAAATTCCACAATTTTTACCACAGAGGGAGCTCTGTTTTTCTATTACCAGAAGAGCAGCTGGTTTAATTCATCGCATTACCAAAGGAACATTTGGTTTTATTCGTTTTATTTGCTGCATTACCAAAAGAACATTTTGTTTGATTCATTTATTTTCTCCATGGAGAAGAGTTTGATATTTGTTTGAAACAATAGCAGAGACTCGGGGACTGATAAGGAGGTTTATTTTGAGAGCGTGGAAAATTGATTTGCCAACCGCTTAACCTAATCTCTCATGTTAGCATTCTCTCTCTTCCCTCTCTCTCTCTCTCTCTCTCTCGCTCTGCCCTGCTCTTACGGTGAAGATCTAAGTGTTCATCAGTCTTGTCTTTATTGTTTTTCTAAATTTAAAGAGAAAAAATAACAGCTGTGGATGTAACCGGGAGGGTTTGAGGCAAAAAAATGAGAAACTATTTTAATCTCGTCTCGGCTGTAAGGCTGCAAACATGAGCGTCCATCTTCGTGAAGGTTTAAATGAGGTTCAGCAGCTTGTTGAGGGTTTTTTTGTAAACAAATTCAAGAACAAGGATGTAAACTGTGTGTGTTCGTGTGCATTTATCAGTGCGGTGTATACATGCCTCGCGTATACGAGAGCCTCGGCTCGTATTGATGCAGTCATGCATTCCTGCCTCATAAGCATAATGTGAATATGAACAGGGCCGTAGGTCCAGCACTGCAGCCGATTACGCACACGGCAATCGATCGGCTCCACTGACTTCTGCAAAAGCCTAAATCCTAACAGCCTAAAAGTTATGCGTGGCTGCATTACCATAAACCCTTCGGTCTACTGTAGCTCTCTCAAGGCTGCCTCACAGTCACATTGTTCATAACGTTAACTACAGTATCAGTATCAGTGTCATCTTTTCACTCCAAAGAAGCTCCATTAGCTCTGATCATTAATTGCACGTGTCTACAGGACTTTGCCTAGAGTTTAAAGAGCTTAGTGTTCTCCTCCAAGCATGTTTAAGCCAGCTTTTTCGTTTTTATTATTGGATTTTTCTTTTATTATCAATAGTAATAGGAGGAGGAAGAGGATGAAGAGGATTCATATATCTTTATGTCGAACAGCTACTCTTTAACAGTAGTTGTAGTTCATGGGTCGCAACCCAGATGTTAAGAAGAGCCATTTTTTCCTTTCAACAAATATCAAACCACCTTATCCATTTTACCGTCTCGGCTGTAAATTATGTCTCAGTATGTGCTGATGTGCTAGTATAGGATAAAAAAAATATAAACTAACTTTGCTCTGCTTTAAGCTTTAGCTCAGATATAGATGCTTTTCTCGCATCTCCAGCAGGAAACCTTTCCACAAAAGTAGAATATTTTCTTCTAAAACGTCTCGCAACAAGGCTGAAGGCTTGAAATTTACTGTTCCACCTTAAATGGTTCCTGAGGCTCCAGAATGTAACTGCTGCACCATTTAAGGTGGAACGGGAGAATTCGAACGATAGTTGGCGAACAAGAAACTTCAGCTCTGTGACTTTTTAGTGTTTGACAGTTTCTCGTTGCAGATTAAACGTATCAGAAAACCAGCTGGAGTGATTATAAATGCAAATAAGTCTGATCATCTCCAAATTATTGATGTTCATCTTAAATCTCTCTCTTTGCCGTTTCGTTAGCTACTAGCTAGGCGAGACTGTTGTCTGTGTTGCTACGGTGACCAGCAGTCTGCGCTGATCCTCAGGGTTAAAGGGTGAATTAGCAGTTCTACATTAACTCCAGAGTTTAAGACCATTTACTGTTAAACTGTGTTGAACGATCAGCAGAGCTTTATTTTACTGTAAAGGAGGATTATTTTATTTTTACCTACAAATCTGATTCTGCTGTGGAGCCTCAACAGGACAGTAAAAGAGCCGCATGTGGCTCCAGAGCCACATGTTGCCGACCCCTGGTATTGTCAATTATAGTAACATTGTTAGCACTTCGTTTGAAAGCTACAAAGGGACTTTATTACACATCCACAAACACATATTTAAAAAGCAGTACTTACACTATATGGCCAAAAGTACGATCGTCGCACGTAAATGTGCTTGCTGGACGTCCCATTCAAAAACCATGGGTATTATTATGGAGTTGGTCACTCTTTGCAGCTATAACAGCCTCCACTCTTCTGGGAAGCTTCTACAAGTTTGTGTCCATTCAGCCAACGAGAATTTGTGAGGTCAGGCGCTGATACTGGACTGAGAGGGTCTGGCTCACAATCGACGTTCCAGTTCATCCCAAAGGTGCTCAGTGGGGTTGAGGTCAGGGTTCTATGCAGGCCATTCATCAAACCCCCAAACCCTGAAAAACAGCCCCAGCTCATTATCCCACCTCCACCAAACTTTACTGTTGGCTCTGCATTTCGGTAGGTAACGTTCTCCCGGCATCCACCAAACCCAGATTCACCTGTCAGACTGACAGATAGTAAAGCGTGATTCATCCCTCCAGAGAACACGGTTCCACTGCTCCAGAGTCCAGAGGTGGCACTATTCTACACTATTCTAGCTGACGCTTGGCATCGTGCATAGTGAACGTGGCATGTGTGCAGCTGCTCAGCTGTGAGACCCATTCAATTAAGTTCCAGAGGCAGTTTGGAGCTCTGTAGTGAGTGATAAGACAATGGTGTCACGTTTGAAATCAGTCAGTTCTTCAGTACGACCCATTGTACTTCAAGTGTTTGTCTATGGCTGTGTTTTTATTTGACCTGTTGGCAACAGATGTGGCTGAAACACCTAAACTCAATAATTAGGAGGGGCGTCCACATACTTTTGGCCATATAGTCTTCAAAATAAATGTATAACTCATTGTAGCTTGCATTGTAAAATAAAGCACATTCGTTATTATTTGTGATTATGATAGCTTGATCATTGTAATGGTGATAGTAGGAGAGGAATAATGTTAGTAACAAAATTATTATGATTATGATTATGATTATTATTATTATTATAATCATTAAGGCTTATAGCTGTTGTGCTCAAACAAAAATGTACTATTTCTGATTAATATTTTGATCATTCACTATTTCAGTAGTCTTCGAACTATAGGTATAACCCATTGTGCCTTGCACTGTAATATAATAATAATGCTCATTATTATTTCTGATTATAATGTTTTGATCATTTTATTGGTGCTAGTAGGAGAAGACTAATTTTAGTTGTAACAATTCTTACTATTATTATTGAAAATAGTGGCAGTATAGCTGTGTTTATCAAAATGTTGATTATTGAGGTAATTATTAAGGCTTATAGCTGTTCTAAATTCAAAAATACCAACAAATGTGTCCACTGTCATTTGACCTGGTGACCAGCTCAGGTGTGGCTAAATTATTTTCCTTTATCTCAGCGACGAATGCGAGCCGAGCGCAGCGTCCACTGCTCTATTGTGTTTTATCATTCCTTAATTACAAAGTGCCGGACGGCGTCTATCAGCACAGCAGGTTTGGAGTTAATGCAGGAGCTCAGACAAAAGCACCCGGGTGTTTCTGCGAATAGTATATTCTTTTGTGACCCACCGTAATTACCTATAATGAGACGGCCTGTGAGAGTGGCCCCCTTTTAAATTCAATTAATAGCTTAATTAATCCTAAAGATATTATCTGTAGTCAAATTAACCTCTAGTGCTAAATGTCCATAATTAATCAGACTCCAAAGACTCGGCGACGGCTGTAATTAACAACCAGAACAAGTGGAGAAACTATCAGATTCATTCACTGCTTTGTTCTCTCACTTGTCTGTTTACGTTCCCTCTCTCTCTCTCTTCACCATCCTTTCCATTTCTACTTAATCGATTAATGATTAAGTATTAATTATTAGTGTGATATATGTTACGTAGCCCTGATCACAGCGACTGATTAAACTGGTTTGAACTTTGGTGGCTTAATTAAAATGATTTACATCAATACAAGCTTGACTTGTATTTCCCTTTTAAAAAAAGGGAATCCCACCAAAATTTTAAAAAATTTCCACATAATTAGACGACCAAACTGCAGATCCATTAAGAGTGGTTTGGTGTGAAACGCTCTGTTCTAGATAAACTTACCGAGTCAGAATTGTTCACAGTGGAACCAGACGTCCACCTCTAAAAGCTCCCTCACAAAAAGTTACTACATGAAATGGTTATGAATTCACTGCCTGATGACTGAGACACTGTTTTATGATCATTTGAGAAGATTTTGGTCTTAAATTCCATTCATGGTGGAGGGATACATAATATGCAGGGAGCTGTGAGGCAAAATAGTCCCCAAAGAAAACTTATTATTTCAGATTTTCCACAATTTTCTATCATCACCATTCCATATAAACTCAGAAGACTCGTGTAGGTTCACTGGTGGTTCTGGATAGTAAATAAAATGCCTATATTTGTGTTGTAGTCATGGCGACCCCTGGTTCCTATCACCACCACTGTAAAGAGATCTGAACCATTTCACACCAAACCGCTCTGAATCACTCTGTTTACATCTCAAGCACTTAAATTTATTACTGTAATTTTGCTCTAATATTTAAAGGCAATTGCATAAATTATAATGAATTATGTTTTAGCTAATTAATATTTGCATTTACATTCTAAATGTTTTCTGCAAATAACAAAGTTTAGAATCTGCACTTTCCACTCCTTTCAATGAGCGACAAGTCTGAAATAATTCATATATAATATAACACTATGAATTTGCCATCACTGGTCATAACTTGATATCGTTGCTTCATCAAGTCATTAATTGATTAATTGGTTCAATTAACAGTAAACCTTTCTTATCTGTTCATCTTCAGGCACTTCCTGTTCAAGCACGGCTCTGGTTCCTCGACGCTCTTCAACGCAACCAATCAGAACTACCCACTGACCTCCAGTACGGTCTACTCTCCGCCCCCCAGGCCGTTACCCAGAACCCCCCTGACCAGGCCGCTCTTCTCCTTCAGTAAACCGTATCGCTGCTGTAACTGGAAGTGTACAGCCCTGAGCGCCAGCGCCGTCACCGTCACGCTCGCCCTGCTGCTCACTTACGTCATCGGTGAGTCTTTCTCTGTCTGATCTCTTTCACTAAAAGACTTTGGCGAATGACCTGTTTCACGCAGGTTTTTTAGGACTGGACGATATGAGCCAAACACTGCTACTGTGTTTAAATGGCTGCTTTACTAGTTTGAATCGTGCTTTTAGCAAATCAGCGATCAGGACGAAACTCAGACCTCCAGAAAAGTCTTTACAGGAAAAAGAAACAAACACTCCATTAATCCTCAGACATTTCTAGCCGTGTTTTGCCACCTTCGTGTTTAAACTCACTAAGTGGGGTGACGCAAAGTGGGCGGAGTCAGTGACAAAGTTGAGCTGTATGTTTAACCATATGCAAATAAGGAGTGTAGTGACGTGCTGATTACCAATAAGATTTGAGCATTGAGCCAGAGAACTGCAGAGAGGAGAATTCCCGCTCTCTAATGTCTTCTAGGTTTCTGAGATGCTAGAGGGCGCTCCTGAGCGAGTCCAAAATGAGTGGGTTAATATGGAGCATTTGAGCAAAATCATAGTTTATAAACGCTTAAACATTTTTAATGTAAAATAATTTATTTATTTCCTGAACACAGAATATCATAAAACATGTTAACACTGCTGTTATATTTTTAAGAGCTTTTAAACTCGAGTTATAGGAGTTTAAAACGGCGCCTCATGTACGTTCATGACGTCAGTGAGCGCGAACAGCCAATGAGCTGCTCCGTTCGCCAACCAATCAGCTCTCAGTAGCAGTAATGTTAGCGTCCTGCTGCCCAAAACCCGTTTGCTGTAGAAAAAGGAAACATCCAGGTGAGATTTCTTTACTTTTTTAGTGAAATTCATCCGTCTGCTTTCTAAAATTAAAGGAAAGTTCTGGTTCAGTGATTAGAAACTATATTAACTTTTCATTTTTAGCCGTTTAGCTTAATTTACTCCTATACATTGAGGACTCCCTCGCGGGCGCCCTCTGCTGTTTAGCAGTCCTGTTTTTGATATAACGGGAGAAATAGGAAGTGGCCAGACTCCTCATAAACTGGCTCTGATTGAGCAGCGCAATACGCGCTTTATCTCCACCACTGTGAAACAGTGCACTCCGTTTTTGGTTCCTAGATAAATGTTCCTACTAGAGATGGAATAACTGTGGCACCGCAAATGGACAGTAATCGCAAACACCAAATACTGTTTTCCTCACAGACTGACTGAACAGACAGGGATTAAATACAAATAAGCACACAAGCGATTCTCAACCAGGATTTTTAATTCTAGTGGGAACGCATCTGATTTGTGCTTGGTGTCAGTGAAACCATGGCAACCAGTGGTCAGTTGGAGATCAGAAACGCTCACAGGCGATGAGTGACCAGCAGTGACCAGTTGCTGCCAGTGTGAACGCAGGGTTACACATTCACAGAATCTGTAGAATCTAAACTAGACTTTAGGACCCATTTACACATCACTGGGATGCAGCATAACACAAAGTTAATGAGGTAAATTTGAAAAAACTGAAACCATTTCTTTAAATGTGGACATATCAAAGCGGGAACTTAAAAAGATGGTACTTCAAGGATTTCTGAGTAAAGAAATTGGTTCTATATAGAACCACAAACATTCAGAGAACCCTTTGCATGAATAAAGAATTGTTTCCATGGTGAAAGTTTCTTCAGACTGATGGAGAATGTGCTGTAGATAGTTCTAAATAGAACCTTTTTGAAAAAACGGTTCTATATAGCACCAAAAAGCGTTCTTCTTTGTTACAGTCTTGACATCATAATAATGATAGAACCATCTACAGCACATTCTCCATCAATCTGGAGGATGCTTTCACAATGCAAAGAACCCTTTAATCATGCAGAGGGTTCTTTGAGTGTTCATGGCTTCGTATAGAACCCTTCCCTTGCTGAAGAACCTGTGAAGAGCCATCTTTTTTTAAGAGTGTGTAAGTGCCAATACGTCTTACGAAACTCTGAACTGAAACTGGAGCCACACACACTTTTTCCAGGTAAGGTTATGTAAATGCATTAGCGTGATCTTCAGAGGCGCTATCAGGGGCCTATAGGGGGCGCTAGAAGCTATGTTCTTCCCTCAGCAGTCTGCCGCAGTTGAGTTGTAGAGAAAGCATTTCAAGCTCATCATTTCAGCTGAAGTCTCATTTATCAAATGTGTTTTGAGAAATAGTTCTATGACTAATGATCGACTTTCAGCGGTCATTTTAATAAAACGTGCCCAGTGGGGTCACCGGCGTCCCTGCAGGGTTCTAAGGGTTAAGTTTCAATGCAAGTGGATATAAGGAGATTTTATTATCAGCCACTTTGGACCGTTTCTGTTGGTCCCCTCAGGATGAGATTTGTGGTGTAGTGTTTTTTAAATTTCAAATTATGCTAAAAAATGTTACGAACAGCAAAAATGCAGATACAAGCTTTTGTTCCGACAGCGGTGAAAAGGTTGTAGTCGAGGGTGGAAACGGACTCTGCTTGGGCTCTTTCGGCCTCTCATCGGCCAATTTTTCTCATCAGCCAATAAATGCTTAATTCCAATGCATTTCCTGCATTAAAATTAATAGAATATTTAAAGAGCTGAAGGCTTGGCTGTTTTTTCCTGGAAGGCCAAGACTGCGTCCCAAACCGAAGGCGGCTGTTTCGGTGTCTAGCTGTCTGAGCTGTCTCATAAGTCGGTGCCTTAGAAAGTACCCGCTACATCACGACGTTGCCAGGATACAACAGTTCACTGCTAGCTGTTAGCGTTAGGCGTTAGCATCTTTTAAGGAGGCCAGCTAAACTTTTTAAAACCAGAAAAGGTCTTGGATTTGTGCCCAAACCTCTCCACTGAGCCGGTGGTCGTTTTTTTCTGATATTGTTTTCCCAATCACATTGGCAGTGACACAAAGGATTGTGGGATATGTCAGTCAGTGAAGGATACATCTACACTACCCTCGAAAAACAGCTGAATGAAGGAACCTCAGCAGGCAGCGTTCACACAGACATTAGATCCGGATGCGACTGGGTGTTTCCTGCCTCAGAATACTGTCTATTATGTTCATTATGTTTATTAATACTGTTTGCTATGTTTCATCATTACTGCACAACCTTAACTGCAGCACTAAAACACTCAGATTCTGACTGATTGTTGCAAATCCAGCAATTTTCAAACCTTAAAATCATTAATGCTGTATTCAAACACCGAGAACTTCCCCATGCAAAAACATACATAAACATCATACATTGTACAAAGCCATTTCCAAAAAAGTTGGGACGCTGTGCAAAATGTAAATAAAAACAAAACTCAGTGATGTGCAAATCATTTAAACCCTATATTAAATTGAAAATAGTACAACGACAGCAAATCAAATGTTGAAACTGAGAAATTTTATTGTTTTTTGAAAAATATATGCTCATTTTGAATTTGATGCCAACAACACGTTTCAGAAAAGTTGGGACGGGGGCCTGTTTACCACTGTGTTTCATCACAGTGGTAAAGTTGACACGAGGCATGGTTAAGGCTGCATGTTTTTGAGTCATGTCCAGTTCCGCCCAATAGCCAGGTCAGCTGGGGAGTGAAGGCCACATGCTTTCTTCACGACGTGAAGCTCTGCTGCATCTTCACAAACTACTGCTAACGCATCAGCCTGGAGGAGAACTCTGCTAATTGTGGCTAGCATCATGCTGAGTGATGCAGAGAGAGAGACAGAGAGAGAGAGAGAGAGAGAGAGAGAGAGGACAGTTATGACATCTTGGAATCACTGGAGATCAAACTCACAGTCTCCTAACGATTTAGCCAACACTTAGATGATTGACCCACACACTAGTGCAGAAACTCATCTGGAGCTCTGCTGATATTTCAATAATGATTAACGTGATTCATGTACAGTTTTAGTAACACTCATCTCAAATCGTATGGAGGTAATTCAGTAATCAAATGACTGTTTCTTAGCTGTATTTTGCTCTGTTGGGCTGCAGGATCCAGTATTTAAACTCCTACGTAGTGCACTATGTAGGGAGCAGGGAGCTGTTTGGGATTCAGCCCCAGTCTGAGAGGAGTGGCGCCGCTGGATTGGTGCCAAATAAGACTTGAGATGCTAATTTGGTGACCAAAAAGTACTTATAAACAAAGGTTTTTTGCATTAAACAGTGCTGTGTTAACATTCACTATATTGCCAAAAGTATTGGCTCGTCTGCCTTCACACGCATATGAACTTGAGTGAGATCCCATTCTTAATCCATAGGGTTTAATATGATGTCGGCCCACCCTTTGCAGCTATAACAGCTTCAGCTCTTCTGGGAAGGCTTTCCACAAGGTTTAGGAGTGTTTATGGGAATTTCTGACCATTCTTCCAGAAGCGCATTTGTGAGGTCAGACACTGATGTTGGACGAGAAGGCCTGGCTCGCAATCTCCACTCTAATTCATCCCAAAGGTGTTCTGTGGGGTTGAGGTCAGGACTCTGTGCAGGCCAGTCAAGTTCTTCCACACCAAACTCGCTCATCCATGTCTTTATGGAGCTGCTTTGTGCACTGGTGCGCAGTCATGTTGGAACAGGAAGGGGCCAAACTCCCCAAACTGTTCCCACAAAGTTGGGAGCATGAAATTGTCTGAAATCTCTTGGTGCTGAAGCATTAAGAGCTCCTTTCACTGGAATTAAGGGGCCGAGCCCAACTCCTGAAAAACAACCCCACACCATAATCCCCCCTCCACCAAACTTTACACTCGGCACAATGCAGTCAGACGAGTACCGTCCTCCTGGCATTTGCCAAACCCAGACTCGTCCATTGGATTGCCAGACGGAGAAGTGTGATTGGTCACTCCAGAGAACACATCTCCACTGCTCTAGAGTCCAGTGGCGGCGCTTTACACCACTGCATTCGACGCTTTGCATTGCGCTTGGTGACGTAAGGCTTGGATGCAGCTGCTCAGCCATGGAGACCCATTCCATGAAGCTCTCTACGCTGTTCTTGAGCTGATCTGAAGGCCACATGAAGTTTAGAGGTCTGTAGCGATTGACTCTGCAGAAAGTTGGTGACCTCTGCGCACAGTGGGCCTCAGCATCCGCTGACCCCGCTCTGTCATTTTACGTGGCCGACCACTTCATGGCTGAGTGGCTGTTGTTCCCAATCGCTTCCACCTCTGACAGCTGACTGTGGAATATTTAGTAGTGAGGAAATTTCATGACTGGACTTGTTGCACAGGTGGCATCTGATCACGGTACCACGCTGGTGTTCACTGAGCTCCTGAGAGCGACACATTCTTTCACTAATGTCTGTAGAAGCAGTCTGCAGGCCTGGGTGCTCGGTTTAATACACCTGTGGCCATGGAAGAGATTGGAATACCTGAATTCAATGATTTGGATGGGTGAGTGAACACTTCTGGCAATACAGTGTAAGTTCATGGTTATACAACGAAAAGTCAAATAATTCATAAATCACAGTGATGAGCGAACAAACAATCTTCTCATTCAGCAGTTTATAGTTGCTTAGCAACAATACCATACTCTAAAGGAACTACATTTCTTGGCAGAATAATCATTAATGTCAATTATTATTATTAATAACAAATTATTTTCTTAAAAATCGTGTATTTTAGCATATTTTATGTTCGCCACTGCTTTATAAAAGCAATAAGCCACTTGACGCCGTGCATTACAGGGATTTTATCACAGGGAAGGGGGTTTTACTCACTTCATATTGTGCGTAACGACACTTCTCTGTGGTCGAAACGCTTTTTGCTTTAATAGACTTGATTGTTTGGTTTCTGGCATTGTTGCCGATGAACATGGATGAAAGTTCACCACTAAAACAGGAGTTTTGTCTGGACTTGTGTCTGTTTTTTCCCTTTCTCTCTGTAATGTCTTTGTTTTGGTTTGTTTTCCGCGAGAATGAAGAGGAAAGAGCTCGGAGGGAGAGTATAAATCATGATTTTCATTTTCGCAGCCTGCCTCTCTCTCTCTCTCTCTCTCTCTCGCTCCGGATGGGGTCAGACGGTATTAACTGAACTCACACTGTGAAAAACTCCATTAGGGAGATGAATATTTATGAACAAGGGATGAGGACGATAGAGAGAGAGAGAGAGAGAGCGAGCGAGGGAGAGGAAAGAGTAAATATTCCACAAGGCCGTCCGGAGGTTAATGGTGTTAAAGTTTTGTTGAGCCAAGTCGTTTTTGTGCGTGTTTGCGCTGTATTTTAACTCGCCGCGCTTTTCCTGAACCAGCTTCATTTGAAGCACTTATTCACTCATGTTTTTGTTCCAAGAAAAGAAAAACAAAAACGAGGCTCTGAAATAATGACGCTTTTTGCTGCCAGCGCTGTGAGTTGGTGGACGGTCTGTGGAGTTAAAGCACGGAGAAGCCGTGGTAATGCTGTCAGGGGTCAAAAGGTCACGCGCTAGCATCTCCAGCGCGGTAATAATGTGTGCGCTGACAGATTTGTTTATTTAAACCCCTCCGGCTCCTTCGTTAAAGAGCGTTCTGGTGCATCTGCTCTAAAATAGTGATATTGTACAGTCTGTTCTGTGAGTGGAATGGAGGAACAAAGCTCATCTCCTCTGTGGTCCATATAAATCCCATTAGCGAGCGTCGATCTGGTTTGGAGTGCAATGATACTGAAACAGCTTCGTCCCGGTTTTATTATCTGAGCTGAAGACGGTCCAGGAAAATCAGCGGCCTCTGTTTTGGTGCACTTAGCAGACTAGCTAGCTAACTGTGCCTAGGACAGTGTTGTGCTGCCCAAAAAGGTACAGGTAGACGTGGTTGTGGTGGACAGTGGGGTGAGCTGTGTGCAGCTACACTTAGCCAAGGAGCTAACATAGCACTTATCAAGCTGGCTAAAGGTAAAACACTTTGACCCCGTTTACACCTGGTCACTTCCTGTGTCGAGTATCTGGGTTGTGTCCTGATAAGATTTTAGCCACATGCATTTACAAATGGTTGTACTGGGAGGGGTTTTGGTTGTACTGGGAGTAGTTTTAGCTACACTGGCAGGGGTTGTATTGGGAGGAGTTTTGGTTGTACTGGGAGTAGTTTTAGCTACGCTGGCAGGGGTTGTATTGGGAGGAGTTTTGGTTGTATTGAGAGGGGTTTCACTGGGAGGGGGTTCAGTTGTACTGGGAGGGGTTTTGGTTGTACTGGGAGAGGTTTCAGTTGTATTGGGAGGGGTTTTGGTTGTACTGAGAGGGGTTTTGGTTGTACTGAGAGGGGTTTGCTGGGAGGGGGTCCAGTTGTACTGGGAGGGTTTTGGTTGTACTGAGAGGGGTTTTGGTTGTACTGAGAGGGGTTTGCTGGGAGGTGGTCCAGTTATACTGGGAGGAATTTGGTTGTACTGGGAGGGTTTTGGGTGTTGGATGTATCTTGGAGAGACGGATGTGTTTACGCTGCTGTAACATTGTGTCTCAAATGTGTCTCAGTTCACCTCCTGAAGTGGTTTGAATGATCAGATCTGTGTCTGTTTAAATGCGCCTTGGCTGCGTTTACACCTGCATTTTTATGTGTTTTGGACTCCAGATATAATCCTGATACTCAAAACATAGTCGGTGGGGAAGAAGAGTCAAAATAGTTTGTGTTAGACTCTGATTAAATTAGCATATCTGGCATTTTTGGATATTCAGTGCCAGTATTTGAAGCCCCGCCCCCTCAGAGGTCTATAACGGTAAGGCAGTAATGCTCTGGGAGGTCGTGAAAAGGCCCGTTTCACATTTACAGCTACTTCGATCATCTCTGAAGCAGGTAATTACATTTCTGGTCTAATGCTGGATTCAACATGGATCGGAAGTGGGAAGTCGGAGCTCAAAATCGCACCGTTTTCAGCCAACGAAGTGGGAAAAACATTAAAATGATTAAAAAAAAACGAGTTTTATTAGCAGCAATCTGCCCAGCTAACGCTGGCAATATGATTGAAGACATATGGGTGATATGAGCGATCTCTTGCTCTCTCGCTCTCTCACTCGTCCCCTCTCTTTCTTTTCTCTTTTTCTCGCCTTATCCCTTCCAGAGAGAGAGAGAGAGAGAGAAAGAGAGAGAGAGAGTTTGATTCTTCTCTTCATTAGCGGTTTGGGGTGTGTGTGTGCGAGAGAGAGAGAGAGAGAGAGGGTCAATACTGGTCAGTAAGTACAGTGAAAAATGTTGGGTGTGAAAGAGGAGAAAGTCTTCAGAGCAAAATTTATGACGGCCTCAGTGGCTTTTACAAAACCTGCGCTGCCATCAGACTTCGCCATTTCACCTGTTTCCTCTCTTTTCTTTCTTCTCTCTCTCATACAACATATATGTATACATTATAAAGGCTAACAGGTGTAATGTGTACATTATGGAAGCTAACAGTGATGTAATGTGTACATTTTAAATGCTAACAAAGATGTAATGAATACATAATTAAAGGTAACAGAGGTGTAAAATATACATTATAAATGCTAACAGGTGTAATGTATACATTATGAAGCAAACAGATGTGGAGTGTACATTATGAAAGCTAACAGGGGTGTAGCGTATGCATTATGAAGGCTAACAGGTCTAATATATACATTATGGAAGCTAACAGGGGTGTAGCGTATACATTATGAAGGCTAACAGGTGTAATATATACATTATGAAAGCTAACAGGGGTGTAGCGTATACAGTGTGAAAGCTAACAGAAGTGTAACATATACGTTATGAAAGGAGGTGTAGTGTATACATTATGAAAGGAGGTGTAGTGTATACATTATGAAAGGAGGTGTAGTGTATACATTATGAAAGGAGGTGTAGTGTATACGTTATGAAAGGAGGTGTAGTGTATACATTATGAAAGGAGGTGTAGTGTATACATTATGAAAGGAGGTGTAGTGTATACATTATGAAAGGAGGTGTAGTGTATACATTATGAAAGGAGGTGTAGTGTATACATTATGAAAGGAGGTGTAGTGTATACATTA
>NW_023494794.1:15452165-15482165 GCF_904425465.1 Colossoma macropomum | reverse complement strand
GCACCCGACGCCCAACACCACTCACACAGGTGGGTCTTACAACACGCCCCTTTCATTGTGAAGTGTGTATATATATAAATATACTGAAAGAACAACACCTTTTATTTTTGGTTCCTGATGAGTTTCGAAAATTCATATTATTCACATTCATGTACGTAATATAGACCCTCAGATAAATATAATAAACATCAAAAAATATGATTATTACGTATAGAGACTTACATACACTATATGGGTGAAAGTGTTGGGACACCTACTGGAGCTTTTATGAATCCCATTCTAAATCCATAGACATTAATATGGAGTTCTGTTAGCAGCTCTAACAGCTTCCACTCTTCTGGGAAGCTTCCTACAGATGTTGGAGAGAGTCTGTGGGAATTTCTGCCCATTCGTCCAGAAGAGCATTTGTGAGATCAGACACTGATGTTGGACGAGAGGGTCTGGCTCACAATCTCCGTTCTAGTTCATCCCAAAGGTGTTTGATGGGGTTGAGGTCAGGACTCTGTGAGGGTCAGTCAAGCTCCACACCAAACTCACCCAGCCAGGCCTTTATGGAGCTGCTTTGTGCACTGGGGCCTCAGTCATGCTGGAACAGGAAAGGTTCTTCCCCAAACTGTTCACACAAACTTGGAAGCTACAGTTGTCCAAAATGTCTTGGTGCTGAAGCATTAAGATTTCCCTTCACTGGAACTAAGGGTTCTAGACCAACCCCTGAAAAACAGCCCCATATCATCATCCCTCCTCCACCAAACTTTACAGCTGGCACAGTGCAGTCAGGCAGGTCACGTTCTCCAAACCCAGACTCGTCCATCAGACTGACAGATAGAGACGCGTGATTGGTCACTCCACAGAATATGTTTCCACTGCTCCAGAGTCCAGTGGCGGCGCTTTACTCCACTCCCCTGTGTGTAGGGGACGTATTATAATATTTAAGTGCTCACATATAGATAATAATTAGAGCACACACTCACATGCCAATCCTTTCTACGCTAAAGGTTGAGCAAACACTGAGTCCTGGGATATGCTGTGTGTGTTTGTGCACTAATTACAAGAGTTTGATTGGCGTTTAATTAATGAGGAATCTGAAAGGCACCAACTTAATCCGTCCCTGATGACTCTGTCACACATAAACAATTTAATTTGTTCTTCTGTTCTGGGCTGTTTAGTAAACCGCTGCAGCTCCTGTTGGCTGGATTTGTGGTATTTATTCAGTTTGGGTAAAAGACTCGCACCTGCATGCTGCACACACACACACACACACACACACACACACTCTCACACACACACACACACACACACACTCACACACACACACACACACACACACACACACACACACACACACTCTCACACACACGTTTTTAAGAAGAGACTTTAGGGGTGTGAAAATGAATTGACTCTGAAGAGGTTTTGAAATGATAGAATCAAGTTTATGAAACAGATATTTTCGGTTCTAAAATCTGATTGGCTGAGCCGCGTTTGAAGCCGATGTAAAATCCACGATATACACACACCGCCTGTGTGTATGACCGCCTCACAGCAACTGAACTCTGTATCACTGCGCCACAGCACAAGAGTCGAAGCTCTTTGACTCTGATGCTGCTCGCATGGACCAACGAGTGCACTGATGAAGTAAGAACCTGTTTTTCGTTTTAACTGAGGGGCTGAAAACTTATGTTCTTGAATGGAACTGGGCTGGTCAGCTAGCTAACAGGCTAAAAGATAGCAAACATGCTAATAAACTCCATCATTAATATCAGAGGCTTGAATTAAAGTCTAAAAACATCACTTGAATGTTTTACACACTTCAAATGAATCCCAAACAGCTCTGTACTCCCTAAACAGTGTTCTAGCTATGAAGGTTTAGAAATTCTAGCCTCTACAGCCAAACATTGCATCATGTATCGAGTGTGGATGAGTCTGAATCCCAAATGACTGTTTCTTAGCTGTATTTTGCTCTGTTGGGCTGCAGGATCCAGTATTTAACCTCCTACGTAGTGCACTATGTAGGGAGCAGGGAGCCGTTTGAGATTCAGCCCCGGTGTGAGAAGAGGAGCCGCTTGATTGGTGCTAAATAAGACTCGTGGCGGTGATTTGGTGATGCATAGTTTGTGCATTAAACAGTGCTGTGATATCATGTGTTTAAAAATGCATGGAATGAATTTGTTTGGTAAAAGGGGACTTTGTTAGCCCCCTTTTACCCTGTTCTTCAATGGTCAGGACCCCCATGGACCCTCACAGAGCAGGTACTATTTGGGTGGTGGATCATTCTCAGCACTGCAGTAACACTGACGTGGTGGTGGTGTGTTAGTGTGTGTTGTGCTGGTACGAGTGGATCAGACACAGCAGTGCTGGGCTAACAAAGTATCAGAGAAACAGATGGACTACAGTCTGTAACTGTAGAACTACAAAGTGCACCTATATAGTAAGTGGAGCTGATAAAATGGACAGTGAGCGGGACATTATTATAACATATGGGTAATTATGCAAATATAATACATATGGGACAAATTTTAACGTGTCGATAGTTACAATGTATATAATACATATGGTGCAAATTATGACAATATACATTTAATTTTAAATACATATAATACACTTGGGACATATTACTATAATATTTAGATACTCACATGTACATAAAACCTATGGGCGGGTGGTGATGTGTAGCGTGTAGAGCTGCCGCTGCTGTTTTCCATTCCTAACAACTACCTGAAATCTGGTTAGACTACAACTCGTGTTCACACAGTGATGTATCTAGAACCTCCAGAAGGACTATAGTGATGTGTTTTCTCACCAACCATTTTAAATCAGAACGTGATTGGCTGATTCCTTTTTCACTTCCTAATTATGTTGGTAGTTAATCTAATAAGGCCTTCAGTGCAGCATCTGAAGTCCTAACCAGTGGGAGAGCAGCTGGGCTGTATCTACCCAGAACCCAATCCTGATTGGACAGTTTTCCACTGGGCTTTTCAAGAGTTTTCAAGGGCTTTTCAAGAGCTTATTTAATTGTTAAGTCCAAACTTAACAATTAAATAAGAGTTTTCATGCAGAATGCAATAACATAATAATGATGATTCCATTAAATAAAATGCTCATTATTAAACTTTCCACACATCAATGTTGTCTACAGAGAACCTTTTTAAGTGGGTTCTGTATAGCACCCAAAAGGATCCTCCTATTGTTATGATGTCAAGCTTGTAACAATGTGTTCACGGATCTATGTAGAACCATATTCTTAACTAAAGAAACCTTGAAGAACCATCTTTTTTAAGAGTGTAGCTATCCGTGCTAACCTGCTGTTGGTTTAAGCTGTAAGTGAATGGCTGGACTTCTTCTAAAGATTAAAAGGCCTACATACATCTAAATAGAGCAAATGGTTCTATTTAGAACTATGAGTTCTATGTATGCTCTTAAAAAAGATGGTTCTTTAGTAAAGGGAATGGTGCTATTCTATATAGCTGTTCTATATTGCTTAAGGGGTTATTGGCATGGTGAAATGGTTCTACAGATCAATGGAGAACGCGTTGTATATGCTTCTATACAGAACCTTTTTGAAAATGGTTCTACATAGGACCAAAAGGGGTTCTACTGTTGTTAGGATGCCAAGCTTTCTTACAATAGCAGAACCCTTTTTGGTGCTACACAAAAGCTCATACCATCTGAAGAACCATTTCCTCATGCGAACACAAAATAGTTCTATACAGAACCCATGGTTTGAAACAGAACATTCTCTTAGACTAAAGAACCCCTAAAGAACCTCGTACTGAAGGAGCAGCTCTTCAAATTGAAAGACGTTACTGCTAATTCTGGATTGAGAGAAAGAAGAGCATCATCATCGTGCCAAAAATACCTCGAACGTGCTTTATTAATATTTAAAAGATGTTTGATGTCAGTTATTATCTCTATTGTTTGATCTGTTTCTTAAGAAAACTTTAGCCTGCATTTCCTGACATTTCAAAGTCACTTGCAATGATTCACATTGCAGAGTCACAGAGTTTGGCTCTGTTAGCAGAGCTGAAGCTCCACAATGGCTTCGTTAACATGCACACAATAGTTCCTAGTCAGTCTGAGGCCCAATCTTATTTCCCATTTTTACCCCTTGTTTTTCGAGTGTTGCCCCTTAGAACTGAGTTACAGGGTAGTGGTTGAAATCTTCCCTCTGAAATGGGACCCTCAAATAAAAAGAGCATCACTTCATTAACAGCTACCAGCGCTGCTCTGTAGGCGACCCTGCCAGTCTGCAGTGACAGCAGAGGAGGGTAAAGTTCAGCTCCTCACTGCTGGGCTTTAGTTACATTTAGGGCATCATAGGCCTTCAAAGAGGGGGGCAATTATTTATTATCACCCACCCCTAATTCTTCAGTGATATGAAGTCAGATATTCACCAGATTCTTATTTGAATTTTCCTGTTTCACCTTAGAAACTTAAAATTTTGGGGACCCTTTTTTGGTATTTTTTGGGTCAATTACAATTATGCAGTATTTACATGTGACAGTCACACCTGCCATATGTTGTTACTTTCAGGAGACCCTGGTCGACTCAGATATGCCATTGTTTGACATGTAAATGCTCACAGAAATGTGATATCTTTATGAATTTGGGTCATTTCTGATAAAATGTACCTAGCGCCTGCTAAATTTGGTATTTTTTTTAAACTATAGAGATCTTGAAAACAAGTGCAGTTGTATTTATCTTTTCAGAAATTGTTAGTCTGGAGTGTCTGTGAGCTGAAAGTGCAATAATTGTGGTGGTGATTCATTCTGTTGGTTATTATGAGTAAAAATAAACAATTAGCATAAGGCAGACATGATTTTTTATTGATTTTCTGTCCTCTTGGATTCAGGCTCCGTGCTAAAACTCTACACAGCAAGACAGGCTTTATTTTTAATTACAAATTGAGCTGCATATTTAATATCAGATATTTTTAATACTCAAAATCAATGTAAACTGAAAGCCCTTTGTTTATAATATGAAGGCTGAAAGCAGAGATGTAATATAACAGTAGTGAGTGGGTTGTGGGTGGTTTTGGAGCTGGATCTCCGGCTGATGGACGGTCACAGGTGGATGAAGTCACTCTGGATGGTGAGGCAGAGTCTGATGAGTGATCTGATTGTGAATCGTGTCGCTGTTTTAACCCTTTGTTGGAATATGAAGGCCAAACAGCAGAGCAGTAATATCACTGCAGTAATTACTCACTGATGCTGACGTCACAGCTCGATGCTAGTTAGGGGCGGGTCTGCTGAATGTCCTGATATGTGGATCATGTTTGTATCTTACACTGCTCTGAAGTTGTGAAGACTAGAAGTGACCGCTTTGATCAAATTGTGGTCTCCGGGTCCTAAGGGTTAATTGCAGCAGCAGTTCTGATGCCCGAGGTGCCAGAATGTAACTGCTGCACCATTTAAGGTGGAACGGGAAATTTAGCTACCAAGACATCAGCACTGATAGCGACTTTGTGTGCTTGTTATGAAGAAAAGGACCAAAATACACTGAGCCGACATTAAAGTAAGATAATACAGTGGTTATCGTAAGTTTTAAGAGACAATTCTCACATTTCTGGGTTTCTTTGGTCGCTCATCTCGCTGGTTTTCCTTTTTTCCCCTCATAAAACTGTGTGGAGTCTGAAAAACCTCCATTTGGAGGGTCGTGTAGCTCTAACACTTCATCCTACAGTTTTCTGGATTTTTCTGGATTTTTTCTGGACTGTTTGACACACTTGGGAGACTAAACTTAGAAACATTCATCAGTGAACCTCCTCCAGCTCCAGGCTCTGACTTGTTCTCCTGTCCTTTACATCTCAACACTTGGCTCAGCAAGTCCTGCATCCTACACCACTCTTCAATGGTTCTCCAAGGGTTCTTTAGGAAAGAAAATGGGTCTGTATATAACCATGAACACTCACAGAACCCTTTGCATTAATAAAAGGGTTCTTGCATCATAAAATGGTTCCTCAGATTGATGGGGAATGTGCTGTACATGGGTTCTATATAGCATCAAAAAGGGTTCTTCTGTTGTTACTACCTCATATCGTAACAATAGTAGAACCCTTTTTGGTGCTATATAAAACCCTTCCACCTTAATGTGCACACTGAGCATGATTAAAGAGTTCTTTGCATCATGAAATGGTTCTTCATACTGATGTACAATGTGCTGTAGATGGTTCTAAATAGAACCTTTTTGAGAAGGGTTCTCTATAGCACAAAAAGGGTCCTTCTATTGTTTTTTTTGTCAAGCTTGTCACAATAGGAGAATCCTTTTGGGAGCTGTATAGAACCATATACAACACATTCTCCATCAGTCTGAAGAACCATTTCACCATGCAGAGAACAATTTAAGCATGCAAAATAGTTTGTGTTCATGGTTCTGTATAGAACCACTGTCTTTACTAAATAACCTTTGAAGAACTCAAGATCTTTTTGAACACTCAAAGAACCCTTTGCATGATTAAATGCATCATGAAATGGTTTCCAGATTGATGGAGAATGTGCTGTAGATGGTTCTTTATAGAACCTTTTTGAAGAGGGTTCTATATAGCATCTTCTGTTGTTACAAGCTCATATTGTAACAATGGTAGAACCATTTTTGGTGCTATATAGACCCATTCCACCTTAACATGCAAATGGTGCATGATTAAAGGGTTCTTTGCATCATGAAATGGTTCTTCAGATTAATGGGGAACGTGCTATAGAGGATTCTATATAGAACTTTTTCTTAAAGGGTTCTTCTACTGTTGTGATGTCAAGCTTGTCACAACTGAAGAACCCTTTTAGGTGCTGGATAGAACCATATACAACACATTCTGCATTAATCTGAAGAACATTTTCATGATGCAAAGAACCCTTTAACCATGCAGCGGGTTCTTTGAGTGTTCTTGGCTTTATATAGAACCATTTTCTATACTAAAGAACCTTTGAAGGACCATCTTTTTAGGAGTGAAAGGCTTAATTATATTGGGGATTTGAATATCTGTTGGGAACACAGAGAGCCGTTCCGACTAAATGGCCTCAATCTAAACAGAACCGGTGTGCAAGTTCTCTAACAGATGGCTTTCTGATGCTGTTGACAGGGTTCTTCAAGGGTGTTTAGTAAAGAAAATGGTTCTATATAAAACCAAGAAATCTCAAAGAATCCTTTGCATGGTTAAATGGTTCTTTGCATCATGAACGGGTTCTTCAGATTGATGGAGAATGTGCTGTATGTAGAATGGATCTATATAGAACGTTTATGAAGAGGGTTCTACATAGCATGAAAAATGGTTCTTTTATTGTTACAAGCTCATATTGTAACAATAGTAGAACCCTTTTTGGTGTCATATAGAACCATTCCACCTTAACATGCACACTGTACATGATAAAAGGGTTGTTTGCAGCATTAAATGGTTCTTCAGATTAATGGAGAATGTGCTGTAGATTTGAAACGAGTTCTATATATCATCAAAAAGGGTTCTACCATTGTTAGAATATGAGCTTTTAACAATAGTAGAACTGTTTTTCTGGAGTGAAGGAGAACGAGAATCAAGCAGCCGTCCACATTACAGTGTATATTAAAGCAATGAGCCTCAAAAAGCCGTACATTACTGTGATTTTACCACCGGGAAGGGTGTTGTTAGGCATGACTTGAAGTGGAGTAAAACCCCCTTCCCTGTGATGAAATCACTGTAATGCACGGCCTCAAGTGGCTTATTGTGTTTATAAAACGGCGGCCAACATGAAATATAATAAAGTACGCAATTCTTCAGAAAATAATTTAAGTTATTAATAATAATAATAATAATCCACATACACAAGTATTGCACCAAGACATGTAGTTCCTTTAGATTACGCTATCATTGCCAAGCAACCGTGGACCGCTGAATGAGAAAAACATTCGGTCACCCATCGCTGTGTTTTGCGGTCATTTCATGAACTTTTTAGCCTTTTTGTCGTATAATAATGAACATATGAAAACACAGCACTGTTTAATGCAGAAACTTTCACTTTATAAATACTTTTTGGTCACCATGAGTCTCATTTAGCACCAGTCCTGCGGCGCCCTCATCTCACGCTGGGGCTGAATCTCAAACAGCTCCCTGCTCCCTACATAGTGCACTACATAGGAGTTTAAATACTGGATCCTGCAGCCCAACAGAGCAAAATACAGCTAAGAAACAGTCATTTGGGATTCAGACTCATCCACACTCGATAAATGATGCCCTGTTTGGCTGTAGAGGCTAGAACCTCTAAACCTTCATAGCAAGAACACTGTTTAGGGAGTACGGAGCCGTTTGGGATTCAGCCTGGATTTGACGCCACTTCTGACTGAAACACGAACATTTGAAGTGTGTAAAACATTAAAGTGACATTTTTAGTCTTTTATACTGAAGTTTTACAGTAAATCATATCATTAGTACTTTAATTCAAGCCTGTGATATTAATGATGGAGCTGTTTAGCATGTTAGCTATCTGTTAGCCTGTTAGCTAGCTGAGCAGCCTAGTTCTAGATAAGAAAATAAGTTGCCAGCCCCTCAGTTTATACGCAAAATGGGTTCTTACTTCATCAGTGGTCCATGCGAGCTGCGTTAGAGTCAAAGATTATTTAGTAATGTCTATTCAGTTGTTGTCAGGTGGTCGGTGTGCGTATATTGTGGATTTTACAGCAGCTTTGAATGCAGCTCAGCCAATCAGATTTCAGGACCAGAACGATCCGTTTTATAACTGTTCTTTTAAACCCATTCGAAGCTCATCTTTCCAGACAGTGTGGCTTAACGTGAAGCTAAGCGTTAGAATGTGGTGCTTCAGAATGAACAATAGTCTGGAGTAGTTTAATCATAACAGTTGTACAGATTTGTTTACAGAGACGGGTCAGTGCGGGACTCTAACAGATTGGTGGACTCCGACTTCTTCATGAGAGGAACTAGAGGTTAAATAATAAAAGCACAAACAGGTCTTCAGGCCATATTGCACCATTTTTTTCCCCTAACAATGAGCTCGGGCTCGGCCAAGCTCGATAAATTAAACTCGTCCAATAGCCCGTGGGAAGCCGTGCTGGCCAGAAAACAATGTTTGCAAACGAGGCGGCTGCAACGGTTTAAATGAGAGCGCGAATGCAAACGACTCGCTCGCGAAATTACATCCTCTGGCAACCGCGTTCCTCCCCGTAACAATAAGTTTGCTTAGCAGCGCAGACGGGCTGTTTAGAACTCACAATGGAGGAGGAGGAGCTCTGGAGAGGACGAGCCGCACGCTGGCCAAAGAGTTTCTGGCCAGCGCTGTCGACAGCTCACCCACAGGATCTAAATCAGGAGGATATATGTAAATCAGAGGAAGTGCCAAACCAGAGATACTGAAAAAAAAAATATTTTTATATATTTAATATGCGTTTCAAACACACTGCGGTTCATGTATTTTAGAATATTAACCAAATATATTTTAAAAATACATTTATTTTAAATTTCTGTGGAAATATTACACACAGACAAAAATAAACGTATGTACGTTTTTATCAAATCCATTTGAAATGTATGAAAACAGCCCAAATCCTGTCTGATGCTCTGTTTACTGTCTGATACCTTTAGAAATGAGTTTGTATTCCAGTATCTTCATTTTAAATCTGATCAAATGATCCTTTAACAGGACAGAAGCGAGTGTTGTAGTATTGATACTCTGTGAAAATGCAGTTATGATCTGATATCTGGTTTATCTGAAGAACATTGTGTGTGAGAGTCTCACTGCAGACGTACCTGGTTAATGTGAAGTCAGTGCTGTTCATTCAGCTCATATACACTCTTGGTTTCTCAAGGGTTCTTTATTAAAGAAAGTGGTTCTGTATAGAACCATGAACACTCAAAGAACCCTTTGCATGATTAAAGGGTTCTTTACATCCTGCACATGTTCTTCAGATTGATGGAAAATGCGCATGAATGTGCTGTAGACAGTTCTATGTAGAACCTTTTTGAAAATGGTTCTGTATAGCACCCAGAGTGTTCTTCTGTTGTTACAAGCATGATATAGAACAAGAGAAGAACCCGTCTGGCTGCTGTGTAGAACCATCTACAGCACGTTCTCCATCAATCTGAAGTAGTTTAAAGTAGTATGTAAATATTATGGTACTGCCTATTTGTCAAAATTCATTCATCACTCCATACAGTCCATATATGGAAACTACAATTAAAAAAAATATTTGAATTGATGTCACAAAAAGTCTAAGTATGAAAAGTTTGTACACCCCAGGTCACATGACACTGATTAAGTTATCTCTTCAGAGAACTCAAATGTGGCATTTATCTGCAATTTTTAGTGCGGAAGTGACACAAAACACCAAATATAAAACGTGCCAACTTTTGCACAGATCAGATTTTATCCTAATGTGTTAAATAAACAGCAAATTAAAGTAACTGTGCTTTAAAATGTGCTCCCCTTATTTTCACTTAGAAAAATCAACAAAACATCGAATTGGAATTTGCTGCATTTATTGAGGTAAATTGATTGAGAAGCTGATGTTGATTAATAATCACCAACTTTCCTAATTCGTTCTCTGTTTAAGGCGCCTCAGTGTAACTGCAGCTCCATTTAAGGTGGAACGGAAAGTTCAGATGAGAAGCTGGTGATTAAGAAGCTACTTCAGCTTTATTTGTGTGTCTGAGTTTATTATTTAAGAGTTTTGGCAGTTTTGCTGCCACTTTTATTAGTTTTTATAAAATATCTCACACTGGAATGTTCTGAACTCTGGAGATGTGCAGGTGATACGGATCCACCGATCTAGATCATCTTCTCCTCGTAGTGTTTCTGGAGACGCATCTAAAGCATCTACATATCTGTTCATGTGTTTGAGGTCATTCTGGTCTGTTGTGTTGGTGTTTATCTCCTGCAGGGCTGTATCTGCAGTAACGGTGATGAGACGAGCTCCATCAGAGCTCAGAGCTACAGCTCACCTGCCAACATGGAGACTTGGACTTCTTAATGACTCAATACAACACTATGAGTAGTGTAGGGTTCCTGCTGAGGTGGGGCATCGAACCCAGTACACTGTACCAACCGCTGAACCTGAGAAGAACTAAAGACGAAGATGTTGGTTTTCATGGTTGTTGTATGTGTTGTGTACATGCAGATAAGGACCCGTCGCAGCGTGGGCGGGGCATCGACAGAGGTGAAGTTGACATCGGCACTCAGCTGGTCCAGGTGATTCCCCCGGGTCAGTTCTGGAGATTCAGCGTGGTGGTCCAACATCCGGAGTACATCCGCTTCAACATCTCACACACACACAACGCTCTGCTGGGAATCTACGGCAGGAGGAACCTGCCACCCACCCACACACAGGTAAGGGGACACACACATACAGTTACACACACTTTTACACAATTATGGTCGTGTGCAAAAGTCTGAGCACCCCTGGTCAAATTCCATGTTGTTATTGATTTTGAAAATATGTTACAAATCCTATACAGAGACAGACTTTTGCACATTTTAATACATAATTACTGTTTATTTACTAAATTTAACATGCTGGGAGGAAAATAAGACATAAAATCTGTCCTGTTAAAACGTTATAGCGTGTTTTATATTTTATATCGCTGTTGTCAGAAAAAACCCTCGTATCTCCAAAGTGGTAACTTTACAGGAGAAGGAAAAAACATACTTTACTCTTAATGTAAGTCAATGGAACCAGAATTTTTTCCAAGTAATTTTGGGCTATTTCTTTTAGTCCATTCAGCATGAAATTTACACACAATCTAATAGGCAACAAGTACTTTCAAATTTTGTCAAAAACTGAAAATGTCAAAAATGGAGATATGAGGTTTTATTCCCACAACAGCGATATATATATATATATATATATATATATATATATTTTTTTTTTTTTTAATCTGTTAAACAGAATTTGTGCACAAAATAGTAAAAATGCAGATTTAAGTGCGTTTCCCGTAGAGGGTGTGCGAACTTATTTTGACTGAAAATATAGAAAATTAACAAAACATATAATTTGACCAAATTTGCATTCAACTGTGTAAACATATGTAGAATTTCAATGGTGCCATACAGTGATTAACAGTGCCAGGCCTTCAGTTTGGCTCATACATGTCAAAACTTTTAATGCAAATTTCTAATTGTATGTCTTTTATACACTTTTTTAGGGACAAAATTAAAAAAAAAACATTAATTTCAATGATAAAAGATGTTTTGAGCCACAATAACACAATATGGGCCATAAACATTACAGACATGTTTATTAATTTATGTTAATTTAACATGTAAGGCTGTATTGAAGACGTGTTTGAATCCATTTTTCCCGTTTACTTGAAAAACACAGCAGCAGAATCATAAGAAACAGAATCAGAGACAGTCCAGAACGGTCAAAACCAAGAAAACTTACAAAAACCCAACAAAAGTACCAAAGAGAGTCCAGGAGTTCTGAGGAAAGTCCGCGTAAACCATGAATCCAGCAGCAGTAGTGATATAAGGCTCAGTGCACAGACCAGCTGGCAGTACTCTGCACAGAGAGCACGTGGTGGTGTAGGTCCTTATAAAGGGAGGTAGATGAGCTGCAGCAAAGAACCCTTTGCATGATTAAAGGGTTCTTCACATCGTGAAAGAGTTCTTCAGATTGATGGAGAATGTGCTTAGGATTGTTCTATATAGAACATTTGTGAAAAAAGTTCTAAATAGCACCACGAAGGGTTTTTCTATTGTAACAAGCCTGACATCGTAACAAAAGAAGAACGTTTTTGGTGCTTTATAGAACCCTTTTCAAAAAGGTTCTATGTAGAACCATCTACAGCACCTTCTCCATCAATCTGGAGAACGCTTTCACAACGCAAAGAACCTTTTTCAAAAAGTTTCTCTATAGAACCATCTACAGCACATTCACTATCCATCTGATGAACCTGTTCACGATACAAAGAACCCTTTAATCATGCAAAGGGTTCTTTGAGGGTTCATGGTTCTATATGGATTCATTTTCTTTGCTAAAGAACCCCTGAAAATCTGTGGATTTTAGCCGACTACAAACTCACCAAACAACAGTACATAACATCACTAAAACAGTGTTTGTCTCTATATTTATAGATGACTTAAAAAAGATTCCTTGTGGGTTCCTTAGTAAAGACAATGGTTCTGTTTAGAACCATGAGTTCACCCTTTGCATGCTTAAATTTTTCTTTGCATGATCAAACGGTTCTTCAGATCAATTCAATTCAGTTCAGTTCAGAACCATCAGCCAACTGTGTTTGCACACTGTGGAATTAGACCTCTGCATTTGCATACATGCACACTAGTGAACACACACTAGGGGGCAGTGAGCACACTTGCCCGGTGGGCAGCCCTTATCCACAGCTTGATTGAGAATGTGCTGTAGATGGTTCTGTAAAGCACTTTTTTGGAAATGGTTCTAAATAGCACCAAAAAGCGTTCTGCTATTGTTATGATGTCAAGCCTTTAACAACAGAAGAATCCTTTTTGGTGCTATTTAGAACCAGATCCAGCACATTTCCCCATCAATCTGAAGAACCAGAACCAATTAAGCATGCAAATGGTTCTATATGGAACTCATGGTTCTTAACAGAACCATTCTCTTTGCTAAAGAACCCTTGAAGAACCGTGTTTTTAAGCGTGTAGTGTGGAACTTCGTAAGTCTATAAGAGAGTAAGAGATTATTTCATGACGGTTTGAAGTGAGTTTTCAGATGTTTTGTTTAGGCATGCAGTTAGCACTATGCTAACTGGCTAATTCCTTCCCTTGTTAGCTACATTAGCCTTGTAGCTCCACTAAGCAGCAAACTTCGGACAACAGACATGACTTCGCTGACCGACTACAAGCGGACTTTCGCTTTAACTTTGTGGTCCAGTTTAGGTTTTTTTGTTTAATTGATCGCTTTGCTACTAGAATCAGAGTAAGACCTCACGATTCTAGTCTGTATAGCTGTGTGTTATTTTGCTCTCTCTCTCTCTCTCTCTCTCTCTCTCTCTCTCTCTCTCTCTCTCTCTCTCTCCGTCTCTCTCTCTTTGTCTCTCTCTCCGAATCCTCCTCACGCTCTGGCTCAGAGCTTCTCCCTCGTTCCAGCCGGAACGTTCCAGAAGCCGGATGATTAGTCCAACGCGATTGCGTCTGTAATGATTTGGCATGGGACGACCTCTAGCCGCTAATTAAAGCTCGTTAGCGTGGATATCATCCCAGATTAACTATTCACATCACTCAGGAAATTACAACCTTGTATAATTCAATTTTAAGCCTCTTGTTGCGCCGTTTGCGTGCGCGTTTGCATGTGTGGGCGGCGGAAGCGAAAGAGAACGGCTTAATTACGGCCTGCTAATGAAACTGGATCCGAATGTGCGCGTAAGAGAGAGAGGGTTATTAATAAACACACCCACACGCTTCCACGTGTCTTTTTGCACGGTCCTACGTGTGAATCTGTTCTGTTTGTTCCAGTGTAAAGACTGCAGTATGACCCGTCTATATCAGGGATGGATTACCGACCAGCTCATGGGGGCCTCTGACTGTCAGGGGCCCTCGGGGACCCTTTGAGACATGTGACAGTCATTAGCTGAACGTGTAGCCCTTGAATATGTATATATGGCTAAATAAATGAGATAAATGAAATTTATCTGTCGTCAGGCAGCTCATGTTATTCTTAGCTCTATTAATTATCGACTGTATTGTTGTTTTCTTGTGGTTGTAGTTGTGATACAGAACGAAAGAACAAAAAAGGTAACCGATAAAGTTGATTATTCAAAAAATAAACAAGGAAAAAGCAAGACAGATGGGGGGGCGTATTTATTTTTATTTAGCGTAGCTGGTACGCATGTTGACGTCAAAGTACGCTGGTACAATTTGTCACTCTAAACTACGCTAAAAGCTGGTGATACCTGTGAGTTCAGTACCATAGAACCATTGGGTGGGATGATGTAACGACATAACGTAAGAGCACAGTGTCCTGTACACTTCAGTGCTTCAGTATTCCTTACACTTAAGTATTCCGTACGCTTCAGTATTCCGTACGCTTCAGTATTTCATATGCTTTAGTATTCTGTACGCTTCAGTATTTCATATGCTTTAGTATTCTGTACGCTTCAGTATTCCGTACACTTTAGTATTCCGTACGCTTGAGCATTCCATACACTTCAGTATTCCGTACGCTTCAATATTCCCTAGGCTTCAGTATTCCGTATGCTTCAGTATTCCGTACACTTTAGTATTCCGTACGCTTCAGCATTCCATACACTTCAGTATTCCCTACGCTTCAGTATTCCGTACACTTCAGTATTCCCTAGGCTTCAGTATTCCCTAGGCTTCAGTATTTCGTATGCTTCAGTATTCCGTACGCTTCAGTATTCCGTACGCTTCAGTATTCCGTACACTTCAGTATTTCGTACGCTTCTGTATTCCGTACGCTTCAGTATTCCGTACACTACAGTATTTTGTACGCTTCAGTATTCCGTACACTTCAGTATTCCCTATGCTTCAGTATTCCGTACACTTCAGTATTCCGTACGCTTCAGTATTTCGTACGCTTCTGTATTCCGTACGCTTCAGTATTTCCTATGCTTCAGTATTTTGTACGCTTCAGTATTTTGTACACTTCAATACTTTGTACGCTTCAGTATTCCGTACACTTCAGTATTCCGTACGCTTCAGTATTCCGTACGCTTCAGTATTTTGTACACTTCAGTATTCCGTACGCTTCAGTATTCCGTACACTTCAGTATTCCGTACACTTCAGTATTCCGTATGCTTCAGTATTTCGTACACTTCAGTATTCCGTACACTTGTAATTGTTTCTATTTGTGTAATAACTACCACTTTCTTGTCATCTATCAACGATACACCCAAGACATTGAGTACGTTTACATGCACTTAATAACCTGATAACTACAGAAAATCAGATTTTGTCAGTAATCCGATCAACATGTTTACATGCACTTGAGTAATCAGATAATAGGGAAACTCTAGGTCTACATGAGTCAGACAGTAATCAGATGCTGCAGCTTTTTTTTTAAACATCACACCACTTTACATGAAAATATGAACGTACCTCATCTAGAAGATGAAGAATATTTAAATCCTTCATTTCGTTAAGCATGTATTTGGTTTCAGCGTCGCTCCAAAAGTGGAGACGCTGCGTCTCACGGCTGTTCGCTTATTTCTGGTACCGCCGTCTGTTTTTGCACATGCTCAGACTGAGAAATCTGAAAGAAATCAGAGTAAGAGTTCTAGATCGGAGTATGCTGTTTACATGACCATTTAAAAAAATCAGCTACCTGCAGAAATCCAGTTATGATCAGATCATTGATTACATGTAAACACACTCATTGTCATGTATCCTTGTTTCCATGACCTCCCCCAGCGTGACCCGAAAATGGTGGGTGGGGAAACACAGGGATGCGAATGTAAATAGGGTGGGAAAACTTTCACAGCCAGTACATTTAAACATGATATTTAACCCTCCAGTGAATATTTAACAGTAGAGTAACACTGTGAAACGCAGGATGTTCAGGACTGAGCTGTTAATCTGAGTTTACACCGTCAGCTGAGTTACCTTAGCAGCTTCACGCCACTGCCTCACTTTACCAGGCCTTTTTTCCCATGGTAGCCTCATTTATTTCACATGTTGTTTTCATTAATTCATAAATAAATAATAATAAAAAATAATAAAGTTGAATCAAATATAATCTAGAACAAAAGTGACGAAGCGCTGCAGAGGTCACAAAAATGAAGCAAAAACACAGGTGTACCTGGACCGTGGGTGCAGCAGACTCAGAGTAGACTGCCGTGCTGGGAGTGGCAAAAAACAAAATTCATCCACGTCCACAAAGCATGTGCAAAATAAATCCCAGAGCAAAGAAATTCACCTTTATTGAAACATGGCAGTATGTGCTGACGTGTTGTGGCCTTCTCAGGCCTTCATCAGGACACAAAATAATGGCTCTGAGCATCAGAGAACACCCAGGTGTTGGTCAGGAAGAAAAGAAAAAAGGGGGAAAAATATATACTGTCGGAATAAAACCTCCAAAATTACAACTTTACAGGAGAAGGAAAAAACATACTTTACTTTTAATGTAAGTCAATGGAACCAGAATTTTTCCAAGTCATTTTGGGACGTTTCTTTTAGTCCATTCAGCATGAAATTTACATACATGACAGGTATTTTGAAATTATGTAAAAAACTGAAAAATGTGTGTGTGTATATATATATATATATATATATAGCCATGTTTTAATTAAGGCTTTTTAGATAGATAGATAGAAATAAAATAGGAATAAAAACAGACATAATTTAGGCAGAAATAGAAAAATAAACATAAACTATGAAAGAGTAGGAATAAAAGTATAAAAGTATATCTGCAGCATATTTACATAGCATATAAGACAGATTTGTTGTATTTCCATGAGAGCAGGTATTGCGCTAAGAGGTGGTTACAACACAATGAATATAAACATAACTCTCAGCAGTGTTTACAGTGTTAAGTGCGCAGTGAGAGTGATTACAGTAGCAGTTATGATGTATTACACAGTGTGTATTAACAGGAGAGGTTCAGACAGCAGGAGATCAGCACCCTCTCTGCAGAAAGGAGGCTCGTTGTAGAGCCTTTATGCTTTTCTAAGATGGTGTGTTCAGGAATTTCTTTGCTCTGGGATTTATTTTGCACATGCTTTGTGGATGCGTTTTCCCACTCCCAGCATGGAATTGTCACTTTGACTGTTCTAATCTAATAAAAATAACGCACTGTATAATTACATAACACACCCTCCTGTCTCTCCTCTCTAGTTCGACTTTGTGAAGCTGCTGGATGGGAAGCTGAAGCAGGAATCTCGGAATCCTGACATTCCCAAGGTTTCTGCATCAAATGGTTTACTGAGTGCCCTCCAGGAAACGGTGTTTATGGAATATCTGGACCTGGGCACCTGGCACCTGGCCTTCTACAACGACGGGCGCAAAATGGAGCAGGTGCTGGTGCACAGCACCGCTATCGGTGAGAGAACCCGCACACATACAAACATAACAAGGTCTAGACAACAAAACAACAAAGATAATTACTGGAAAACAACATTTATACACTGACAAAGCACATTTATTATATAGCCTTATGTTCTAGATATTATTCAGCTAAGTGTGAGGTACAAACTCCAAACTGCTGCACTGTTAAAGATTCTCTAGGGTTCTCTAGTAAAGAAAATGGTTCTGTATAGAGTCATGAACACTCAAAGAACCCTTTAAGTATGTAAAAGCATGTTCACCTCTCCATGATGAAATGGTCCTTCAGATTGATAGAGGATATGTTGTATATGGTTCTATATAGCACCAAAAACCTCTTAGTCATTTCATGTTATTTTAGTTAGATTGTCTTGATGCCATTTGATCCAAAGTAATTACGCACCACTTTGGAGTTTATGAGCCTCACTTAATCAGTTAATATCTAGAACCTGTTAGTTTTTTATGTTATTTTAGTTAGACTGTTTTGATACTATCTGACCCAAATTAATTATTTCGTTCTTTGGAGTTTATAACCACTTAATCAGTCAATATCTAGAACATGTTAGTGTCATTTAGTTAAACCGACTTGGAACTTTTTACCCAAAATTATTACACAGTACTGTGGAGTTTGTGCCCTACACTTAGCTGGTTAATAGCTAGAACAAAGGGGACTATAAAAGAAAGCATTACTGCACATTTGAGATATTATCAATGACATGATAATGTTGTGATGTTGTTCTGCTACAAAGTTTTTCATTCAAATTTATAATAGAAATGCAGTATATACAGTGTCAGTTTATTTGTATGTTTGCATTTGAGTTTCCCCTCATTTATGCAATATTGAGTTCAAAATGAAGAGTGAAATTTAATTCTGATTTTAATTTGCTGTTTGGTTCGCTAGCATTGACATTTTATTTACGCAAGGATTTAGATGCTTCATAGTAGATTTACTTAAATTAAAATGTATTTCCAGAACTGCATATTTATTCTTACTGTGATTATTCAGTAATTGCGTCAAATGATTATTAAATTGTAATTTTGTATGCATTTTCCCTCTGATATAGAACTTTTAAAGGTACGTTCGTGTTTACGTTGTGTTTATGTGTAGAAATGATGGACGGTTGCTCCACTAACTGTAACGGGAACGGTGAATGTGTTGCTGGTCACTGCCATTGTTTCACCGGCTTCCTCGGACCGGACTGTTCCAAAGGTACAACAACACAACAACACAGTGGCCCAAATTCAGGGGGGACATTTAGGGGCAACGTCCCACCAACAAATCATCATGTCCCGCGATTTTGTACGTTTCTACAGAGGCAAGCACAAAACAGTCAAAGTGAGACTAAATTTAGTGTGTCCTGCTAAAAATCAGGGCTAAAGTCGTCCAGTGTAACCCAATTTTAGACTATATTGTTTATACAGTCTGTTCTACAGTTTCTCATTAGGTTGAATGAATAATTGACTCTAAATGTAGGTATTGTGATATAAACTGAGTCTGTTCTACAGTTTCTCATTAGGTTGAATGAATAACTGACTCTAAATGTAGGTATTGTGATATAAACTGAGTCTGTTCTACAGTTTCTCATTAGGTTGAATGAATAACCGACTCTAAATGTAGGTATTGTGATATAAACTGAGTCTGTTCTACAGTTTCTCATTAGGTTGAATGAATAACTGACTCTAAATGTAGGTATTGTGATATAAACTGAGTCTGTTCTACAGTTTCTCATTAGGTTGAATGAATAACCGACTCTAAATGTAGGTATTGTGATATAAACTGAGTCTGTTCTACAGTTTCTCATTAGGTTGAATGAGTAACTGGCTCTAAATGTAGGTATTGTGATATAAACTGAGCTGTGTGTGTGTTTGTGTGTGTGTGTGTGTGTGTGTGTGTGTGTGTCAGACTCATGCCCCGTGCTGTGCAGCGGTAACGGCGAGTATGAGAAGGGGGTGTGTGTGTGTCGTGTAGGCTGGAAGGGGGCAGAGTGTGAGGTGGAGGACGGGCAGTGTATCGACCCCACCTGCTCCAACAACGGGGAGTGTGTCGACGGAACCTGTGTGTGCGCACCCGCCTTCAAAGGAGTCAACTGTGAGGAAGGTGTGTGAGGAACACACACACACAGTGTACACACTGTATACCCACTGTATTTTTCTGTACATTTCAATCCATAAACAGTGGTTATGTATTAAAAAGTGCAGAAGTGTGTCTCTGTAGAGGATGCCTTCACTTATTCACAGCATGTAAATTGACTGGGGGCGCACAAACTTTTGCACAGCACTGTATATCGCTGCTGTTGGAACAAAAACCTTCTATTACATTTATTTGAAATTATATTTAAAAAGCACTGAGCATTGTTTATTGCACAGAAAAAAGAGTAATATTGGAATAAATACAGGTAACATTAAAGAGCCCATATCCTACATTTTTCTTGACTGATAGATGTAAATGAGCTCTGTTCTGATTGGCTGCCCTGTATTGTACATTCAAAAAGCAGTCGAGGCTGAAAGCCTCCTTATAACTTCAGAGCGAGTGGGCGGGGTTAAACTGCAGTCGGCTTAATAAGCCGATGTATGTAAATGTGTAGGTGTTTGTGACATCACAAAAAATGATTTCACATCGGGCTGTTTTTGCAGCTTAGGTTCCCTATATGGATTTGTATGGACTGTGGAGTAAATAGTAAATTTGTAACTTTAACAATGCAACTTCTTTATTTTAAAAAAGAATTTTATCCCAAACATGGAATATGAGCCCTTTAATATAGGTAGAGATTTTATGTATGTCGTTGTCTTTATTTAATTTCCAGGCCTCCCTTTGTGACAGAGCTGTATTATTTGTATTAATTGGCCAATCAGTGCTTCATTATGTTCAGTAAAATGTGCTGCTGATGGATTTTAAAAAATATGTTATTCTAAATAGCTCTGAACATTAATATATGTGTTTATTTGCATTTATTATGATGATATGTGGTGTTTCTACACAGTTCCACTGATCAGATAATCAGTTTTAAACAGTGGACTTTGGTGCCAAAGACGTGTGTGTGTGTGTATGAGTGCGAGTGTGTGTGTGTGTGTATGAGTGCGAGTGTGTGTGTGTGTGTGTATGAGTGCAGTTGTTTGTGTGTGTGTGGACCAGGTTTATGCCACGTTGTGGGGACCAAAACCTGTTTATACACTCATTTTGTGGGACCTTTCTTCCTTGTGGGGACCACGAGCTTGTCCCCACAATGTATATCATTAAATTTTCAGGTGAAGTTAAGGTTAGTGTGAGTGTGAGGTTTAGGCTAGTAGTAGTTCTGGTTAAGATGTGAGTAAGTCTCCAGGAAGTGAATGGAAGTCTATGTAATGGCCCCACCATTCATAGAAACTACATTGAGTGTTTGAGTTTGTGTGTGTATGAGTGTGTGGACCAGGTTTATGCCACATTGTGGGGACCAAAAGCTGTTAATACACTCACTTTGTGGGGACCTTTCTTCCTTGTGGGGACCACAAGCTTGTCCCCACAATGTATATCATTAAAACTTAAGGTGAGGATTAGGGTGACAGTGAGAGTTAGTGTGGATGATGAGGTTCAGGCTAGTAGTAGGTCTGGTTAAGGTTTAAGTAAGTCTCCAGGAAAGTGAATGGAAGTCTATGTAACATTTCATAGAAACTAGATTGAGTGTTTGTGTGTGTATGAGTGTGAGTGTCTATGGACCAGGTGTGTGCCACATTGTGGGGACCAAAAGCTGTGTATGCACTCCCTTTGTTCCTGTTTAAAACTGATTATCACTTTTCGTCCTTGTGGGGACCACAAGCTTGTCAAGTGAATGGAAGTCTATCTAATGGCCCCACAATTCATAGAAACAGGATTGGGTGTTTGTGTGTGTGTGTTAACCCAATCTAGCATTTAATTTTGTTTATGTAGACTAGATAAATGCATCTGAGAGATGTTTAAGAGAGAGAGAGAGAGAGAGAGAGAGAGATTGATGAATAGAGAAAAGGCCATTGTGTTTTTTTCTATTATGGCTCTTGTTCATGTAAAAGTAAATTAGACTGTCCATCACCCATCTACACCAGATAATACCTCAGATGTTACTGTAGTAATTAATAATTATTTACAGCCCCCCTATTCTCTCTCTCTCTCTCTCTCTCTCTCTCTCTCTCCCTCTCTCTCTCCCTCTCTCTCATTCTGAATAATTGTAAATTAGCCCACTCCAAATGTAGTTAATCAGTCTAGATAGGAAGCATAAACACCTCCACCCAATTAGCATGGTGCTAACTGCATATTTAAATCATCGTATACCCGCCGACTGTGCGAAGGTGTTGGGTGTCTTTAATAGTCTTTGTTATGTGGTTTCTGCCACTGTATGACTCACTGTAAACATGGACTAAATCCAATTCATTTCAAGCCAACAGAACTTTAATTATCCCAGAACAGTAACTGGGAGCAGGCAGGAACATACATAACATGAATTAATGAAAATAATAAAGACACATAAACAGCAGGCCACCCGGAACGTTATAATGCCTTAAAGCCATACGGTTCTCCGTACAGAGTCCACGGCTGCTGTTTCCTCTCAGATAAAAGAAAACCAGTGGGAAATACACCAACCAGACGGAACCCGTTTGTCTTTTATGATTTAAAGTTAATACTCATAGTTTGTTCTCTTACTGTTTCATCACCTGTGTGTGCAGCACGTTGAGCTGCCGTCGGTGCAAAATCAGAATAAAAACAGAAAGCAGTGATGTGCGAATCATTTAAACCCTATACTATTAAGAAAAGATGGTTCTTCAAGGGTTCTTTAGTAAGGAAATGGTTATATAAAGAACCTTGATCAGTCAAAGAACCCTCTGCATGATTAGAGTTCTTTGCATCATGACAGAGTTCTTCAAAATGATGCAGAGTGTGCTGTAGATGGTTCTATATAGACTCTTTTCAAAAAGGGTTCTCTATAGCACCAAAAAGGGTTCCTATATTGTTACAAGCTTGACATCATAACAGTAGAAGAACCCTTTTGGGTGCTATATAGAACGCTTTTTCAAAAATGTTCTATATAGAACCATCTACAGCACATTCTGAGGAACGCTTCCATGATGCAAAGAACTCTTTAATCATGCAAAGAGTTCTTTGAGTATTCATGGTTCTCTATATAGCTATTTTCCTTACTAAAGAACCTTGAAAAACCATCTTTTTTAAGAGTGTAGATTTTAAATGATTTGCACATCATTGCCTTCTGTTTTTATTCTTATTTTGCACGGCGTCACAACCTTTTTGGAAACAGGGTTGTAAATAATAATAATAATAATAATAATTATTATTATTATTATTATTGATGGTATTATTATTATTATTATTATTGTTATTGTTATTGTTATTACTGTTATTGTTATTATAATTATTATTATTGTTATTGTTATTGTTATTATTGTTATTATTATTATTATTATTTTTATTATTATTATTATTTTTATTTTTATTATTGTTGTTGTTGTTGTTGTTATTGTTATTATTATTATTACAATGGTGTCAGAAATCACATGACCAAGCCTGTTAGAGATAAAGAACCTATACATACACTTTGAGATGAGTGTGAGATGATTTTAGCATGCGATTAGCATCATGCTAATTGGTGGTTATAAGCTCATTAGCTATGTTAGCCTCGTATCTCCAGAGCTAAAACCTAAGTACTGATTTTGTTTGTGTATGTGTGTTTGTGTGTGTGTGTTCAGTGGACTGTGTTGACCCGTCGTGTTCGGGGCGGGGTGTGTGTGTGCGGGGTGAGTGTGTGTGTTCTGCAGGGTGGGGGGGTGAGGTGTGTGAGACCCCTCTGCCGGCGTGTAAAGAGCAGTGTTCCAGACACGGCACGTACCAGCCTCAGACCGGAGTGTGTGTGTGTGAGCAGGGCTGGACGGGAACAGACTGCTCCACAGGTGAGCTACACACACACACACACACTCGCATGTACACACTCCCTCAGATCCTCATTAGTTCTTCTACCTGTAGCTGTTTATGTTAGCAGATGTGGTGAAGCTCAGCTGGAGCTCCAACACCTGAAACAGCTCAGGGAGCAGATAATTAACACACACAGCAGATCAGTTTGAGCAGAGAATAGAATTATTACTAATCCAATAATGTCACAGTCGCGCTGCCACCATTTTGGTATCAACATCAAGTTCCCTCAGCAGAGCTGAGTCTGTCTGTAATGAGGTGAAGCCATAACTGATCCAGCAAAGTCAGTAAAACACTTGAAAAACTTTTAAATCTCATTTTAAAGCGTATTAACTGATATATTTGAGTGTATTGGCTTGATTTTATTTGATTGGTTGCTGTAGTGATTAACAAATGAAAGCTGAAATCTAAACGGCTGAGATTTCCCGCTGCGTTACTGGCGCCCCGTCCCAAACCGCACACTAGCCCACTAAATAGTGTGTAAAAATAGTGCATATCCCATTAGAAGTGCTCTCATTAGTGTAGTAGGTGAAGTACAGAAGAGTGTGGTTTGGGATGCGGCGTTAGATCAGCCAATGAGACGCGTTCAACAGCTGCTCTGCTGAGCTGCTCGTTAGCTGCTCATTAAACACCTCCAAGAGGAAGTTTGTTGATCAAGAAGCTTTTATTGAGGTAATTTAATGTATTTAAGTAAATTAATACATTTATTGAGGTAAATTAATATGGTGATGAGATGAGCTCTATCAGATTTACAGCTCGTCTACCAACATGGAGGCGTGGTCTTAATGACGTAATACAGTACTGTTAATATGTGATCTGCAGGCAGCTTAAAGGTGATCGAATAGTCATTTGCAGGTGATCTATGTGATTAATACATGGCCTACAGGTGATTTACGGTTAGTCTCAAAGTACTTAGGTAGGTAATTCATCAAAATATTATTTGCAGGTGATCTGTCTGTGATCTGCAGGCAGTTTGTTATCTGTAGCTGATTATTTTTGGGTGATCTCTTTGAAAGCTTTAATCTGTGGGTGGTTCGTAGGACTGTGAGAAACACAGAGAGACTTGCGTTTGTAGCGTTTATCCTCTCAGTGATTTTCGTGGCTCTGCAGACTCTCTGAAAGTGATTGTGTAGCTCTGAGTTCATCTGCTGACTGAAACCCACCAAACACAGTTACTATCGACTTACACAGAAAGAAAAACCCTGAAAAACCCACTTTCCTCCTTAAACGCCGTTACCGGAGTAGCTGCACTGAAAGACGAGGCCACGGATGTGATTGATCAGTGATTAGATGTAATGAGGTATGTATTGATCAGTGATTATGGGTAATGTAGTATGTATTGAAGAAAATGACGCACTTTCTCAAAGTGAAGAAGAAATCTTCCAGAAACCGATGAAGAGTTTTCCTGTAGTTTTTTATTTATTTATTTTTTTTAAGTTAAAAAATCTGATTGATTTTACAGCAGCACAAAAGAGGACAGGGATCAGAGAGAGAGAGAGAGAGAGAGAGAGAGAGAGAGAGAGGGCCTAAAAGAGACGGTGTTGTGAGTGGATTTCATTCTTGGTCAAACTGCTTTAATAATAATAATAATAATAAAATTTTATTTGATAAGCGCCTTTCAAAACACCCAAGGACACTGTACAATAAAATAACAAAGATAAAAAAGATAAAACCACTAAAAATAATATTAATAAAAAAAAAATAAAAAAAAAATTCTCTTAGAAACCCGAAATTTTCTGCTAACTGACATCTACAAGTGTGACGGCATCCAAAGCAGTATAGTTTTGGACCGGCTGAGAATGGTTGACCAAAAAGATCACACCAAGAGCAAGAAGGCTAATGGACAATGTTTTGTGGATGAATGAGAACAAAACGGATCTTTTTGGTTTAAATGAGAAACGTTATGTTTGGGGAAAGGAAAACACTGCATTCCAGTATAAAAACCTTATCCCATCTGTGAAACATGGTGGTGGTAGTATCATGGTTTGGGCCTGTTCTACCAAAGGTCCAGCAGCTGAGTGTGGTTCAAAATTACTGTCACCTCAACCAAAAGACCCATTTCCCACGTAAATAAAACCCCCCAGAACATCACAGAACCTCCAGCGTGAACCACACCTTGCATGCAGTCCTCATTGAAGTGGTTAAAGAACCAAGACTAAAGTTGATGGAATGGTCAAGTTAAACTCCTGACTTTCATCCTATAGAAATGTTGCAGAAGGGCCTGAAGCAGCAGTTCGTCAGAGGAGTTGTGGAGTTTTTGATGTTGGTGAAAGAGTAAATGACGTTGTTCGTCACTGTGCTTAGTAGCGTCACAGAGCAGTTGATGTTGGTGATGAGGTGTAAATAAAGTTGTTGTTCTTTTAGTTGTTTATGCATCTCAGAGTTTTGAAAACTGGCTGTAAGAACTCCTTGGTCAAGTTCTTCTATTTCAAGTTATTAAGTTCTATGAAAATCTGCAATATGTATTGTTACCATCTATGTACAGGTAGATAGAAGACCACTTTAAAGATGTTGAGATGACTAAAAAAGACTTTGTATGTCTATGTAAATACAAACAAGCAAATAAACACAGAGAGAGAGAGCGAGAGAGAGACAGAATGAGACAGAGTTAGAGAGAGAGAGAGAGATAGAATCAGACCGTGAGAGAGAGAGTAAAAATAGAGAGAGAGTGGGTAACAGAAAGTAGAGAGATAGAGGCAGTGGGGAGGAGTGAGAGAGAAAAGAAAGTGACAGAATGAGAGAAAGAGAGAGTGAGTGATAGAGAAAGTAGAGAGAATTAGAGAAAGAGAGAGAGAGAGAGACAGAATGAGAAAGAGAGTTGAGAGAGACAGCGAGAGAGAGAGAGAGTAGAGAGAGATGGAATGGGAGAGAGAATGAGAGAGACTGAGCAAGAGAGAGAGTAAAAATAGAGAATAGGTAACAGAAAGTAGAGAGATAGAGGCAGTGAGGAGGAGCGAGAGAGAAAAGAAAGTGACAGAATGAGAGAAAGAGAGAGAATAAGGGAGGCAAATAGGATAAAAGAAAGCAACAAGAAGATGAAAGAGAAAATCAAGATAAATGAAGGGAGTGAAGAAAAAGAGAAGAATTAAGTAAGATTGAGAAGAGAGAAAGAGAGAAGAGAGAAAGATTGAGGTGAATAAGTAAGATTGAAAGTGCAAAAGTGAAAAAGTGAAAAATACAGTGTAGATTTAAAGAAGAAAGAAAAAATTAACAGACAAAAAAGAAGTGATAGAAAGTGTGAAAGTGAGAGAGAAAAAAGAGGGAAACTATAGAAGGGAGAGAAGAAGAAAAAGGGAAAAGAAGAAGTGAGAAGAGAGAAAGGGTGTGGAGAAACGAGTGAGGACGAGAGATGAAAGAAAGAACATAGAAGGGAAAAGAGAGAGAGAAAGAAAGGGAGTGGAGAGAAGAGGTTGAAGAGGAGAGAGAGAGAGAGAAAGACATGATGAACGGAAAGAGAGTCGTAAGAAAAAGACGTTAAGATATTATGCAGGTATTAAAATTGTAATATCGTGATTAAATATGATGAATATTTAAATGCGAGGAAGGTTCTGCTGCGTTGTGATTGGTCAGCCGGATCGCCGGAGGCTTATGACGGGCCAGCGGCTACAACCAGGATATTATTATTCATCTATTATTATTCATCTTTTACCCATTAAATTCAGAAGCGCATGAATATTAAAGCCCCTCAGCCGCCCGATCGAGCGTCCACCGCAGTTTAAGCGACTCTGTCCGTATTAATAAACACTTCGTTCTAATTTCTGCTGCCGTTCGGAGACGTTTCCTCACGGCCGGGTTGATGGACAGATGATCTGAGAAAGAAAATGTTTTAGTTGTAAACGAAGATCAAAGGATTTCGAGAAACTGATTTTAATGAGCAGTTAATGATGTAGAAATGGAGCGATACATTAAGCTCAACCGAAAACATGAAAAATGACGCGTTATTACTGTTCAGAATGATTATTCTTCCTCTCGTTTTTCTCCCCTTTTTCTTTTCTGCCCTTTTCTTTTTCCCTCGTTCCCGCTCTCCTGTGCTTTGATTTGTATTCATCGGTAATCTGTTTAATGCCTAATTTTTTCGTTCATAACGAAAGTGGCCACTTTGTCAGAAACACTCACCTTGTGCTTCTACTAACTGGCCACTTTATTAGAAACACCCACCTTGTGCTTCTACTAACTGGCCACTTTATTAGAAACACCCACCTTGTGTTTCTACTAACTGGCCACTTTATTAGAAACACCTTGTACTGCCACTACCTGGCCACTTTATTAGAAACACCCACCTTGTGCTTCCACTAACTGTCCGTTCTCTCCCCCTCTCCCTCCCTCTTCCTCCCTCTCTCTCTCTCTCCCTCTCTCTCTCTCTTTCTCTTGACAGAGTTGTGCCCGCTGCCCTGTAGCGTCCACGGCGTGTGCGTTGGTGGGCAGTGCCAGTGTGAGGATGGGTGGGAGGGGCCTGTCTGTGACAAACAGGCCTGCCATCCAGTGTGTGAAGAGCACGGAGAGTGTAAGGACGGGCAGTGTGTGTGTCACCCCGGCTGGGAAGGAGAGCACTGCACGATCGGTAAGAGTGCGCACGCTTTGATCTCATAAACAATCAACAAGTAAACAATAAGTATTTAAAGCGCAGCCTGACAGCTTCACGTTGTTTTATGACTGTGGAAATGTTTGTTCTGATGGCGATCGTATCCCAGAATCCCTTAACTCTGACATCTCACCTGGAGAGTCACCGTCTCTCAGAATATTAGTGAGGCAAAATAGTCCCCAAAGAAAACTTATTGTTTCAGATTTTCCTCTATTTTCCATCATCATCATTCCATATAAACTCAGAAGACTCGTGTAGGTTCACTGGTGGTTCTGGATAGTAAATAAAATGTCTATATCTGTGTTGTAGTCATGGCGACCCCTGGTTCCTATCACCACCACTGTAAAGACATCTGAACCATTTCACACCAAACCACTCTGAATCTCTCTGAAATTTTGGAAAATTGGTAAAATTCCTTTTTCCGTGCTTTAAGGAACTATTAAAACACGGAAATGACAATTTAAATTTTTTTTCCAGTTTTCAAACTACAAGTTTAAATTTCTGATGTAATTTAGTGGTGTTTACATTTTTTGCATATATTGTTGATTGTTTGTTAAAAGACATAAAAATTTATTGTCCATTTTGATCGAGTAGTTTAATATTTCCTAACTGGACTTTAGATGTTGTAAACAGACAAAAGATAAAGATAAAATTAAATAACATCAAAAAAATAAAATACAATAAGATGCAGTTCTGAAATTAAGGTTTGTTTCTATGAAACAAATTTGTGAAAAGTCTTATCTTGACCTGGTCAGATCTTAATTTAGAACTGCTTTAGTCTGTTTTAATAATACTTTGTCGTCACTGTTTGAACTTTTCATTAAATCATTAAATCAAGTGTAATAAGTTAATGAAGTAAATGTAAACGGCTCCGTCTCTGAATTTTGATATTTCGATCATTTCTGGCAATTCTAAATTCTTAAAATGTATAGATTTATATAGTCGTATACAAAGATTCCACAAGGCTTTTTGGGGTTTTTTTGGGTGAAAATAAGTGAACACACTGTAAAAAGAGCAATAAAACATGATTTAAATTGTTTGATATATTTTTCAGCAAAATTTGTTGGACAATTTTATTTATTTACATTTAGTTTAACATAGTGGGAAAAAACATAGACTAAAAACCTTTTTGCACAGGCCATATTTTATTCATATATATGTTCATATAATATAATAATACATGTTAAATTTAGTAAACAAACAGTAGGTGTGGATTAAAATGTCCTCCTGTTGTTTATGAGTGACGATCTCCTGCCTCAGCTTCCTATAATCGGTCTGAAAGTCTGAACCATTCAAAAAAGTGTTTCCACACCGCAGACGAACCAAACCATGATTTGCTTTGATCCAGACCAAATTTTGGTCCTTTGGTCCGAGGCTCCTTTCACACCTGCTGTTTTGGTTTAGACCAGAGAAGGCAGGTTTGAACGCCCCTCGGTGTCTACTCTGCACATATTGGGCAAAAAAATAAATAAATAAAAAATAAAATGTGGCTCGTGCAAAATTTTTCTGTTATTATCAATTTAAACTCAGCAAATAAATAGGA
>NW_023494794.1:15437165-15444665 GCF_904425465.1 Colossoma macropomum | reverse complement strand
ACCATTTAAGGTGGAACAGGAAAATTCGAATAAGAAGCTGAATGCAGCACCATTTAAGGTGGAACAGGAAAATTCAAATAAGAAGCTGAATGCAGCACCATTTAAGATGGAACAGGAAAATTCGAATAAGAAGCTGAATGCAGCACCATTTAAGGTGGAACAGGAAAATTCGAATAAGAAGCTGAATGCAGCACCATTTAAGGTGGAACAGGAAAATTCGAGTAAGAAGCTGACCGCTGCGCTGACAGAAAACGATAAATATTGTTGAAATATTATTGAGTTGTACTTTATTTGATTGGACGTTAAGTTGTCGACTTCATAAGATGTTGATTTAACTACTTCTGTATACAGAATGTGGCACTGAATCATGATGCAAGTCAGACTTTATGATGTTTCAGACCTTTATTTGAGGAAATTTTCTCTAACTGGACCTCACTGAATTTTAATTAAATACGCCTGTATTAGACGGTCAGCAAAGTCTGTTCTCGGAGTTGACGTGTTGTTTGTGGAGAAATGGGCAGCTGTGAAGATCTGAGCAACTTTGACAAAGGTCAAATCGTTATGTCCAGAGGACTGGATAGGAGCTTCTCCAAAATGACATGGCTGGTGGGGGTCAGCGGTGGTGAGTGCTGATTGACGGTGAGGGACCGACAACAGACCAGCGACAGGGTGTTGTCACAGCCGGTTTATGAGGAGCCTGGCCTCTTCCTATTTCTACCGTTATATCAAAAACAGGACTGCAAATCAGCAGAGGGCGCCCACGAGCGAGTCCTCAATGAATGGGAGTGAATGGAGCTCAACAGCTAAAAGCGAAAAGTTAAAATAGTTTCTAATGACTGAACCAGAACTTTCCTTTAATTTTAGAAAGTAGAAGAATGTATTTCACTAAAAAAGCTAAGAAAACTCACCTGTATGCTTCTGAGTGCTGATTGGTTGGCAGTTCATTGGCTGTTTGCACTCACAGACGTCATGAATGTACACAAGGCACCATTTTAAACTCCTATAACTTGAGTTTAAAAGCTCTTAAAAATAAAACAGCAGTGTTAAAATGTTTTATGATATTCTGTGTTCAGGAAATGAATATTTTTTTACATAAAAAATGTTTAAGCATTTAGAAACTATGATTTTCCTCAGATGCTCCATCTTAACCCATTCATTTTGGACTCGCTCGGGAGCGCGTTTGAGAAACCCGGAAGACATTGCAGAGCGGGAATTCTCCTCCACAAGTTCTCTGGTGTTGGAAGGCTGATCAGTGTGCTGGGCCAACAAAGGCGACCCCGTCTGGTCTGAGCCGACACAAAGGCCGCTGTAGCTCAATTCACAGAAGTGTGTGACCCTCAGAGTCGCTATGGCCGCTTCAAGATGTCACAGCATGAAAAGAAAGTCATGCCGAGTTTTGCTGTCAAATTCTGGTGAAAGTGCTGGCTTGAAACGCTGTGCTAGCTTTGTTTGGTGTTGATAGACCAATTAAAAACTGAGATGGGTTCGTTTAAATACATACATACATACATACATACATACATCATCTAAACCGCTTATCCTTCTGGGTCACGGTGGGGTGCTGGAGCCTATCCCAGCTGTCATGACAGCTGGGTTCATTTAAATTTGATACATATTTCCGTGTGTAAAAGTATGCAAAATGGGAAGCCATTGCCACAGTTACAGATGCCATACAAGGCTGCAGGAGCGGCAAACACTGCCACCAAGTGGACAAAAATGGAATCTCACACCATGGAAATGCAGTCCTGTAATGTAGCCCCTCTGAGTCACTGTGGACACAAACCTGAAGAGTTGAAAAAGCTACAATGGAAAAAAGCACCTTTGGCTGCACCTGCTTTTGTTGTAAATCAATGCATGTAAATTCATTTGATCTCAATTTTACCACGATATGTTTACATTTGTGGTTACACTTTCAGTCTTTAAATAAGCATGTTTATGTTTTTATAGTAAAAAATCAGATTTTATGTGTTTTTTGGGTCCAATATGTTGATACAGTTTGTCAGATTGAAAAGAAAACCGTCAGCTCATTCCGGTGAGGCTGTGCTGAACAGAGAGACATCAAACATTGGCGTGTAAACATTTTTAATGTGGTGCATTAAGGCAAAAAAGTATTCAAAAACAGCCTAAACTCCACTGCACAGTGTACACCCTGCTGTGTATGGGGCTGCGTATCTACAGACTGGTCAGAGCGCCCATGCAGACCCTTGTCCACCATCAAAAGTGGCTAACATGAGCACACGAGCATCAGAACTGGACCTCAGAGTGATGGAAAGAGAGCCTATGGTCTGATCAGTCCCGTTTTCTTTTACATCTCCTGGACGGCTGGGATCGTGTGCGGCGTTTATCTGGGGAAGTGATGCACTGTGGGAAGAAGACAAGCCGGAAGAGAGAGTGTGATGCTCTGGGTGATGTTCTGCAGGGAAACCCTGGGTCCAGCATTCCTGTGGACGTCAGTTTGACACATAACACCTACCTAAACCAGGTTTTAAATGAAGGTTTCTTTGGTAGTGTCTGTTTCGGTAGTGACTGTTTCAGTAGTATCTGTTTCGGTAGTGACTGTTTCAGTAGTATCTGTTTCAGTAGTGACTGTTTTAGTAGTGATTGTTTTGGTAGTGTCTGTTTCAGTAGTGACTGTTTCAGTAGTGACTGTTTCAGTAGTGATTGTTTCGGTAGTGACTTTCAGTCGCGATTGTTTCAGTGGTAACTGTTTCAGTAGTGATTGTTTTGGTAGTGTCTGTTTCAGTAGTGACTGTTTTAGTAGTGAATGTTTTGGTAGTGTCTGTTTCAGTAGTGACTGTTTTAGTAGTGAATGTTTTGGTAGTGTCTGTTTCAGTAGTTACTGTTTCAGTAGTTACTGTTTCAGTAGTGACTGTTTCAGTAGTGATTGTTTTGGTAGTGTCTGTTTCAGTAGTAACGGTTTCAGTAGTGACTGTTTTAGTAGTGATTGTTTTGGTAGTGTCTGTTTCGGTAGTGACTTTTTTAGTAGTGATTGTTTTGGTAGTGTCTGTTTCAGTAGTTACTGTTTCAGTAGTAACTGTTTCAGTAGTGACTTTCAGTAGTGACTGTTTCAGTAGTGACTGTTTCAGTAGTGATTGTTTTGGTAGTGTCTGTTTCAGTAGTAACGGTTTCAGTAGTGACTGTTTTAGTAGTGATTGTTTTGATAGTGTCTGTTTCGGTAGTGACTGTTTCAGTAGTGATTGTTTTGGTAGTGTCTGTTTCGATAATGACTGTTTTAGTAGTGATTGTTTTGGTAGTGTCTGTTTCGGTAGTAACTGTTTCAGTAGTGTCTGTTTTAGTAGTGATTGTTTTGGTGGTGTCTGTTTCGGTAGTGACTGTTTCAGTAGTAACTGTTTCGGTAGTGACTGTTTCAGTAGTGATTGTTTTGGTAGTGTCTGTTTCAGTAGTAACGGTTTCAGTAGTGACTGTTTTAGTAGTGATTGTTTTGGTGGTGTCTGTTTCGGTAGTGACTGTTTCAGTAGTAACTGTTTCAGTAGTGACTGTTTTAGTAGTGATTGTTTTGGTAGTGATTGTTTTAGTAGTGTCTGTTTCGGTAGTGACTGTTTCAGTAGTGACTGTTTTAGTAGTGATTGTTTTGGTAGTGTCTGTTTCGGTAGTGACTGTTTCAGTAGTGATTGTTTCGGTAGTGACATTCGGTAGCGATTGTTTCAGTAGTGACTGTTTCAGTAGTGATTGTTTCAGTAGTGACATTCGGTAGCGATTGTTTCAGTAGTAACTGTTTCAGTAGTAGTTGTTTCAGTATGTTTCTGGCTGACCTACACAACAGCAGCCTCAGTTTAACCGTTTGAGCTGCTGAGTCTCTCTGAGCTGGAGCTGGGAGTGTTTAGCTTGAAGCTCTGAGTTTAAACCAGGGCGATGGTTAGAGACAAGTAAAATCACGGTGTGTAGCGTTTGGGTTTTAAGCTTAGTTACATAAAAAAGTCCTGTTTTTGGTCTTTTTGTGCTCTCTGTGTGTCTGATGGCTTCCCCAAAACTTACACCTGCTGAGGGGTGTGAATACTTAGTAACTACTAAACTCAACGCTACAGCTAGTTTGTGTTGCAGCTCGTTCTCATTTAGTAATGATAAACCTGAACTTCTTAAACACTAACGTTACAACTGGCCTACGTTTGAACTTACGCACAACTGGTACAACTGGCCTGATTTGAGGAACATGATGAACAGTTCTAGATGTTGTCCTGGCCTCCAGATTCCCTGTTCTCAAACCGATAGAGCACGTTTGGGATGTGCTGGAACAGGTCCAATCTCGAGAGGTTCCACCTCAAAACTTACAGGACTTAAAAGATCTGCTGGTGCCAGATACCACAGAGCACCTTCAGAGGCCTTGTAGAGTTCATGCCACGGCGGGTCGGGGCTGTTTTGGCAGCACACAGAGGACCAGCAGCGTATTAGGCAGGTGGTTGTAATGTTCTGGCTCATCAGTGTATATGTTCTATGTGTGTATGATGTATATGTAATAATGTGCTGTATGTACTAATATATATATATATATATATATATATATATATATATATATATATATATATATATATATATATATATATATATATATGATAACTGTACAGGAGAAGGAAAAAAACTACTTTTAATGTCAATGGACACCAGACTTCTTTCCAAGTCATTTTGGGTTGTTTCTGTTGGTCGAATCATCATGGAATTTACACACAATATAAAGGGCAAAAGGCATTTTCAGATATGTCAAAAACTGAGAAATGACAAATATACAAGGTTTTCTTCCGACAAACAGCAATATATATATATATACATGTGTGTGTGTGTGTGTGAAATTCTCTTTCAGTTTTAAAAAATGAAAAAGAAATTTGTTGATTCTGTCGTCTAGTCCTGTTTTTCTCTGGTTTTACGACAACATCAGGATGATTTTTGTACTGAAAATGCACACAAACAAACACACACACATTTTTTTTTTTTCCAATCTTCTTTTCATTTGATCTGGATTGAAGTTTTTTTCCCAGTAACTAGACTGCTTGTTTGATTTTGAAGAAAAAGAAAGCAATTTCACGGTTATTTTTATTAATTCTCTCTCTCTCTCTCTCTCTCTCTCTCTGTCTCTCTCTCTCTCTCTCTCTCTCTCTCTCTCCTCTCTCTCTCTCTCTCTCTCTCTCTCTCTCTCTCTCTCCCTCCGCGTCTCCCTCCAGTCGTGTTTGTGTGATTAGAGGTCAGGCGTTGTCGTCTGATGGAACCCCTCTGGTTGGCGTTAACGTCACGTTTCAGCAGAATCCTGAATACGGATACACGCTCAGCCGGCAGGACGGCAGGTAAACAAAACACACAGCTTTCAGCAGCTCACATAAATCATTCAGCCCAGCTGGTTTAGCCTGAAATCCTTCTGATCTGAGTGACTCTGTAGCTCAATAATATTAAAACTCATGATTTAACATTTCAGATTGTCACGACCAAAAAACTCATAACACTAACCAAACCTTACCAAATGTTCCAGTAGTGACTGCTTCGGTAGTGGCTGTTTCAGTAGTGACTGTTTTGATAGTGGCTGTTTCAGTAGTGACTGCTTCGGTAGTGGCTGTTTCAGTAGTGGCTGCTTTGATAGTGGCTGTTTCAGTAGTGGCTGTTTCAGTAGTGACTGCTTCAGTAGTGTCTGTTTCAGTAGTGACTGCTTCAGTAGTGTCTGTTTCAGTAGTGACTGCTTCAGTAGTGGCTGTTTCAGTAGTGGCTGTTTCAGTAGTGACTGTTCCAGTAGTGACTGTTTTGATAGTGACTGTTTCAGTAGTGACTGTTCCAGTAGTGACTGTTTCAGTAGTGACTGCTTCAGTAGTGTCTGTTTCAGTAGTGACTGCTTCAGTAGTGGCTGTTTCAGTAGTGACTGCTTCAGTAGTGTCTGTTTCAGTAGTGACTGTTCCAGTAGTGACTGTTTCAGTAGTGACTGCTTCAGTAGTGGCTGTTTCAGTAGTGACTGCTTCAGTAGTGTCTGTTTCAGTAGTGACTGTTTCAGTAGTGACTGCTTCAGTAGTGGCTGTTTCAGTAGTGACTGCTTCAGTAGTTACTGTTTCAGTAGTGACTGCTTCAGTAGTGACTGTTTCAGTAGTGACTGTTTCAGTAGTGACTGCTTCAGTAGTGTCTGTTTCAGTAGTGACTGTTTCAGTAGTGTCTGCTTCAGTAGTGGCTGTTTCAGTAGTGTCTGTTTCAGTAGTGACTGCTTCAGTAGTGGCTGTTTCAGTAGTGACTGTTTCAGTAGTGACTGCTTCAGTAGTGGCTGTTTCAGTAGTGGCTGTTTCAGTAGTGACTGTTTCAGTAGTGACTGCTTCAGTAGTGGCTGTTTCAGTAGTGACTGTTTCAGTAGTGACTGCTTCAGTAGTGGCTGTTTCAGTAGTGACTGTTTCAGTACTGACTGTTCCAGTAGTGACTGTTTCAGTAGTGACTGCTTCAGTAGTGGCTGTTTCAGTAGTGTCTGTTTCAGTAGTGTCTGTTTCAGTAGTGACTGCTTCAGTAGTGTCTGTTTCAGTAGTGACTGTTTCAGTAGTGACTGCTTCAGTAGTGGCTGTTTTGATAGTGGCTGTTTCAGTAGTGACTGTTTCAGTAGTGACTGCTTCAGTAGTGTCTGTTTCAGTAGTGACTGCTTCAGTAGTGGCTGTTTCAGTAGTGGCTGTTTCAGTAGTGACTGTTCCAGTAGTGACTGTTTTGATAGTGACTGTTTCAGTAGTGACTGTTCCAGTAGTGACTGTTTCAGTAGTGACTGCTTCAGTAGTGTCTGTTTCAGTAGTGACTGCTTCAGTAGTGGCTGTTTCGGTAGTGTCTGTTTCAGTAGTGACTGCTTCAGTAGTGTCTGTTTCAGTAGTGACTGTTTCAGTAGTGACTGTTTCAGTAGTGACTGCTTCAGTAGTGTCTGTTTCAGTAGTGACTGCTTCAGTAGTGGCTGTTTCAGTAGTGTCTGTTTCAGTAGTGTCTGTTTCAGTAGTGACTGTTCCAGAAGTGACTGCTTCAGTAGTGACTGTTTCAGTAGTGACTGTTCCATTAGTGACTGCTTTGATAGTGTCTGTTTCAGTAGTGATAATTTTAGCTCATTTTGAGCTCAAAAGTGCAGCCAGCACATGACCAGCAAACACAGCTTTGAACAGTTTTACACACACAAAGTCATCATATTTCACATTAAAACACTAAAACGTACTTAACTGCAGAAAATATGACGATTCTTAATGTTCCACACTGATTTCTAGACTTTGGGACACATTTACTTCAAAACAATGGGATCAAACTGCTCACCATGTGGCCATGAGGGACAGAGATGCAGTTTCTCTGTCTGCTCTTAAAGGGGCGTGGCTAAAATCAGGCCCCGCTTACTGACTAAAACTGCACCCTATTCACTATATAGTGCACTATTTTGGGGTTCCACCATTTTGTAGTGGTGTCCGAAAACATAGTGCAGAAGATCCAGTAAACTCAAACAATCCTACAGTGCACCGCAACGAGTAGTGTAACAGCTGTACCCTAGGAGAAAGGGAATACCCA
>NW_023494794.1:15422165-15432165 GCF_904425465.1 Colossoma macropomum | reverse complement strand
TCACCTGGGCGGGTGGGCACTGGACAAACACCACACACTCAACCTGGAGAGCGGTGAGTAAACAAAAAAGACAAACAAACAAAAACAAACAAACACCACACACTCAACCTGGAGACAAACAAACACCACACACTCAACCTGGAGACAAACAAACACCACACACTCAACCTGGAAAGCGGTAAGAAAACAAACAAAAACAAACACCACACACCAAACTGGAGAATAGTAAGTAAACAAAACAAACAAACAAACACAATAAGCATATTCTACAACCCCATTTCCAAAAAATTTGGAACACTGTGCAAAATGTAAGGTCAGGCAGGTCAGTTTAGCACCTGGACTAATACAGAGCAATGCTGTTGTAATACATGCAGAATGTGGTTTGTCCTGCTGAAATAATCAAGGCCTTCCCTGAAGAAGACGTCGTCTGGATGGCAGCATATGTTGCCAAAACATGTTCATATCATTCAGTATTAATGGTGCCATCACAGATGTGCACGTTACCCATGCCATGTGCACTAATGCCCCCTATACCATCATGAATACTGGCTTTTGAACTGTGCACTGATAACAAGCTGAGAGGTCTTTAGCCCGGAGGACACAGTGTCCATGATTTCCAAAAAGAATTTCAAATTTGATTCGTCGGACCACAGGACACTTTTCCACTTCCCCTCAGTCCATTTTAAATGAGCTCAGGCCCAGAGAAGGTGGTGGCGTTTCTGGACCCTGATTATATATGGTGTCTTCTTTGCGTTTAAGAGTTTTAACTTGCATTTGTGGAGGCAGTGATGAACTGTTTTCACAGACAGTGGTTTTCAGAAGTGTTTCTGAGCCCATGCAGTGATTTCCACTACAGAATCATGTCTGTTTTTAATGCAGTGCTGCCTGAGGGGTCAGAGATCACAGCCAGCAGATACTGGTTTTTGGCCTCGTCCCTCACATACAGAGATTTCTCCAGATTCTCTGAGTCTTTTAATGTTATTATGTACCACAGATGATGAAGCAGAAGTTCTTTACTGTTTTACATTGAGAAACGTTATTCTTGAATTGTTCCTCTATTTGTTGGTGCAGTCTTTCACAGAGTGGTGACCCCCTCCTCATCTTTACTTCTGAAAGACTCCGCCTCTCTGAGATGCTCTTTATACCCAATCATGTTACTGACCTGTTGTCAATCAACCACCAGGTGTTTTTTTAGCATTACACAACTTACCCAGCCTTGTTGCCCCCGTCCCAACTTTTTTGGCATTCTATTGTTATAGGCTTGACGTCGTTACAGTAGCAGAGCCCTTTTTGGTGCTATATAGAACCCTTTTTAAATCAATCTAAAGAACCATTTCTGTGGGGTTTGCTGCAAACTTAAAGAACTTCTCCAAGGGTTCTTTAGTAAAGACCGCTGTTCTGTATAAAACAATGAACACTCAGAGAACCCTTTGCATGATTAAATTGTTCTTTGCATTCCAAAAGCGTTCTCCAGATTGTTAGAGAAGGTGTTGTATATGGTTCTATATAGAACCTTTTTGAAAAGGGTTCTACTAACACCAAAAAGTTCTAGTTATTATGGTTACGATATCAAGCTTGTTAAAATAGAAGAACCATCTTTTTTAAGTGTGTAGGGGATGTTAGTTGGTTGTCATGGTAAGGGAGCTGGTTGCTAGGCTTTTCCTATGTGATCTCAGGTGGTCACTAGAGTGTTGGTTACCGGTTGCTATTGTATCTCTGCAGGTTTCTGTGATGCTGCTAGTGGATTATCGTGGTGTTCCAGGTGATCACTAGGGTGTTTCTAAGCGGTTCTCATGTTATCCAGGTGGTTGCTAGGGTGTTGCAGACTGGTTGCTGTGGTATCTCTGAAGGTTGCCAGGTTGTTACAGACCGGTTGCTGAAGTATCTCTGAAGGTTGCTAGGGTGTTGCAGACTGGTTACTGTGGTATCTCTGATGGTTGCTAGGGTGTTGCAAACCGGTTGCTGTGGTTTCTCTGAAGGTTGCTAGGGTGTTGCAGACTAGTTGCTGTGGTATCTCTGATGGTCACTTGGGTATTGCAAACTAGTTGCTGTGGTATCTCTGATGGTTGCTTGGGTGTAGCAGACTAGTTGCTGTGGTATCTCTGAAGGTTGCCAGGTTGTTACAGACCGGTTGCTGAAGTATCTCTGAAGGTTGCTAGGGTGTTGCAGACTGGTTACTGTGGTATCTCTGATGGTTGCTAGGGTGTTGCAAACCGGTTGCTGTGGTTTCTCTGAAGGTTGCTAGGGTGTTGCAGACTAGTTGCTGTGGTATCTCTGATGGTTGCTTGGGTGTAGCAGACTAGTTGCTGTGGTATCTCTGATGGTTGCTTGGGTGTAGCAGACTAGTTGCTGTGGTATCTCTGATGGTTGCTAGGGTGTTGCTAGTCTAATTGTATCATGGTGACAGATTTTAACACACCTTCAACAGTTGCTATGTGGAAACTGTTTGTCAAACACGAGGAACACATAGCAATCAACGTTTACACCTGTGATTTTTATACGTTTGTCTTATATGTTTAATGCACAGACTAGACTTCACATGTTGATGCTGTGCAAAGAAAAATTAGTATCTCCATAATGGTAACTTTACAGGAGAGGACAGAAATATTCTTCACTTTCAGTGTAAGTTAATGTGTAATTTTTGATCATTTCTGTTGGTCCAATCATCATGAAATTTTCACACAATGTGAAGATCAGTGCTGACCTCAAATTACGCACAGAAAATTGCCAAAAGTGAAGATATTTACTTTTGTGGACAGCAAAGATGTTGTATGCACTGAAATTTCTCTCACTTTGTAGGAATTCTCCACAAAGGGGACTGGGGAGAACGTCTTTATTTCCCAGCAGCCCCCACTCATCTCCACGGTGATGGGGACGGGGGCGGTGCGTCCGATCGCGTGTCCGAGCTGTAACGGCCCGGCGGCCGAACGGAAGCTCTTCGCTCCCGTGGCGCTGGCGTGCGGGTCGGACGGAAGCGTATACATCGGAGACTTCAACTTTATCCGGAGAATTCTGCCCAACGGATTCACCGTCAGTGTCCTGGAGCTCAGGTCAGTGCGAGGTTTGATCAGAACCATGCAGTTCTAGATAAGGCTTGTGAAGTTCTTAACGTTCTCTCAACAAACAACAAGCTTTTACTGCGGACACTCAAGGCCTCTCAGACTGCAGCGTCTCTGATCATCGGGCTGGAGCGGTCAGATTATACGCTTTCAGTCCACACCTAACATTTGTCTAAATTGTGTTTACATTTTGTATGTCTTATTTTTTCCCAAACTCTTAAAAAGGTTCTTCAACGGTTCATTAGTACAGAAAGTGCTTCGATATAGAACCATGAGCACACAAAGAACCCTCTGCATGATTAAAGATTTCTTTGCATCGTGAAGCACTTCTTCAGATTGATGGAGAATGCGCTGTAGATGGTTCTATATAGCACCAAAAAGGGTTCTTCTATTGTAACAAGCTTGGCATTATAACAACAGAAGAACTCTTTTTGGTGCTATATAGAACCCTTTTTTTAAAAAGGTTCTATATAGCACCATCTACAGCACATTCTCCATCAATCTGAAGAACCATTTCATGAGGCAAAGAACCCTTTAATCATGCAAAGGGATCTTTAAGTACTCATGGTTCTATATAGAACCATTTTCTTTTACTAAAGAACCCTTGGAGAACCATCTTTTTTAGAGTGTATATGTTAAACTCAGCGAACAAAAATGAAATAGATGGAAATGAAACACTAAAATAGCAGAAAATTGCCGTGTTTAAGTGTTTCCTGTTCTCTGAAATAAAGAGTTCTGAGTTGACTCAGATTTATATTTTGGTTCTGCATGAATAAAATATGTTAAATCAACATTTTTTTTTCCAGTTTACTCACTTTCAGACAGAATCGAGCTGATGAGATGTTTTATTCATGTGGAGCCGACGTGCACGTCTGAATCGAGTGAAGTCGACGTTCTTTTTTCAGCGCAGAACGTGTTCACTTATTTTCACTGATGTAGAAATGAATAAATTAATGATGGTGAAATGGTTCTGCAGATTGATGGAGATGTGTTATATACGGTTCTATATAGCACCAAAAAGGGTTCTTCTATTGTTACGATGTCAGACTTCTTACAGTAGAATAACTCTTTTTGGTGCTGTATAGAACCCTCGCAAAGAACACTTTAATCAGAGAGTTCTTTGAGTGTTCTAGAACCATTTTCATTACTAAAGAGCCCTTGAAGAACTTTTATGTAGAACCATGAACACTCAAACAACCCTTTACTTGATTGAATGGTTCTTCAGATTGATGGAAAATGTGTTGTACCTTTTTGAAAAGGGTTCTATATTGCAAAAGGGTTCTTCTATTATTACGATATCAAACTTGATAAAATAAACTCTTTTTGGTACTATATAGAACCCTTTTTTTGAACAGGGTTCTACATCTACACACTCCGTCAATCTGAGGAACCATTTTACCATGCAAAGAACCCATTAATCATGAAAATGGGTTCTTTGAGCGTTCATTGTTCTATATAGAACCATTTTCTTTGCTAAAGAACCCTTAAAGAACTTCTACATAGAACCACAAACACTCAAAGAACTCTTTGCGTGATTAAAGCGTTCTTCAGATTAATGGAAAAAGTGTTGTAGATGTTTCTATATAGAACTTTTTTGAAAAGGGTTCTATATAACACCAACAAGGGTTCTTTTATTGTAGAAAGCTTGACATTATAACAACAGAAGAACCATTTTGGATGCTATATAGAACGCTTTTCAGAAAGGTGTTGTATAGAACCATCTACAGCACACTCTCCACCAATCCGAGGAACCATTTTACCATGCAAAGAACACTTTTATTAGAGGGCTCTTTGAGAGTTCGTAGTTTTATCTAGAACCATTTTCTTTACTAAAGAATCCTTGAAGATCTTTTTAAAGACTGTATGTCTGGTCTGTCGGACCAAAACCTCGTATGTCCGAAATGGTAACTTTACAGCAGAAGAACAAAACCTACTTTACTTTCAATGAAAGTCAATGGAACCAGAATTTTTTCCAAGTAATTTTGGGCCGTTTCTTTCAAACCATTCATCGTGAAATTTGCACAAAATATAAAAAACAGTATGTTTTATCAAATTATGTCAAAAACTGAAAAACGATGAGATACGAGATTTTGGTCCGACAGCAGCGATATATTAAACTCATGTTGTATTTTGGTTCCACGTGAATAAAATATGTTAAATCAACATTTTTTTTTCAGTTGACTCACTTTGGGAAAGAATCGAGTTGATGAGATGTTCTATTCATGTGGAGCCGACGTGCACGTCTGACTCGAGAGAAGTCAGCGTTCTCTTTTCAGCGCAGAACGTGTTCACTTCTTTTCACTTAAATGAATAAATTAATGATGTAATCACATTTAAACGTATAGCAAAATAACAGTAATAACTCCAGACGTCTAAGAGTCAGAGCTCCGCTGGAAAGTCAGAGGAAAAGAGTTCTGTGTTGCAGCTGAACGCTGTGTACAGATTTCCGCTCTCAGCTTTTCTGGTTTTCCACTTTGCTTGTTTGATTGCTTGTTGAGTAAATAATCAACACCCTTTTCATTCCGGAACAGCAGGTCATCTAAATTCGGCTCGTTTTCTTGGAGAACAAATGCTAATCTGCATGTGTTGACAGAGTCTCTCGGAATTTTTTTGTGCGCTAAACCAAAACTTCTTTGTTGATCCGCTTTTTAGTAGCGACGTTGTTTATTAGCTGGTAAATAACGTTGTTGTCTTTTATTAGCTCGCAAATCCCATTGTCATTTACGAGCTTGTAAGCGGCACTGATTTGTTAGCTTTTCATTAGCTCGCAAATAATCGTATTTATTAGCTCGTGAGTAATTGTTGCTGCGATTCATTAGCGCTTTGTCCTTGAACGTTATGAGTCACTGATCGCTAATCACAGCGACGTTTGAAGGCTTTTTTTGTAAATGTTACATTTGTATCATCTAAAATTTGTTGGTTTTGGTTTTGGGGAATATCAACACCTTCATTGGGCTTTATGACTCTGTAATATGTGAAAGCCTTTCGTTTAACTACCTGATGGGAGCCTAATAAAATAAATTAGACCTTTTTTTATTCTAATTGAAGGTGCATCTTTATCAGACTGGCTTTTATGTGTCAGAATTAGAAAGTGTCAGACTGTTAAATGGAGAAATATTCGGGGGTCTCTAATGAACGCCTTAATGAAGAGCTGAGGGAAAAGAAATTCACTTATGTTTTTTTTTCTCTCTCTCTCTCTTTCGTTTCCGCTGTGACGCCTTTCCAGAAACAGAGATATCAGACACAGGTACGTCTCCTCACGTACTGTCATACATACCATTATTATACGGCTCTATGCAAAAGATCGAACGTCACTGGATCGAATTACACGTTTTGATCATTTTCTAATCACAGGATAAACCTGAATACTGATTTTAACATATTGGAAAAACATAATATATAAAATATTCCATAGTGGCCACATTTTATATACACTATATAGCCAAAAGTATGTGGACACCCTCTTATTTTCTTGAGTTCAGACATGCAGCCTCCACAGACAAACACTGGCAGTAGAATGGGTCGTACTGAAGAGCTCAGTGACGCTTAAATGTGATGCTGTTGTCAACCTGCTAGATCTGCCCCAGCCAACTGGAAGTGCTATCATAGTGAAATATAAGCATATAGGAGCCACAACTGCTCAGCCACAAACTCACTCATCGAGTTCCAAACTGTTTCTGGAAGCAATATCAGCACAAGAACTGTGTCAGAAGCTTTGAAATGGGTTTCACAGCTGAGCAGCTGCACACGAGCCAAAGATCACTATGCGCAATACCAGGCGTCGGCTGGAGTGGTGTAAAGCGCCGCCACTGGACTCTGGAGCAGTGGAAACGTGTTCTCTGGAGTGATGAATCAGCTTCTCTGTCTGGCCGTCTGATGGACGAATCTGGGTTAGATGGATGCCAGAGAAGAACGTTACCTGGCTGACTGCACAGTGCCAACAGTAAGGTTTGGTGGAGGAGGGATGATGGGCTGGGTCCCTCAGTTCCAGTGAAGGGGAATCTTAATGCTTCAGCACCAAGACATTTTTTACAGTTATATGCTTCCAGCTTTGTGTCAGCAGTTTGGGGAAGAACCTTTCCTGTTCCAGCATGACTGACCCCAGTGCACAAAGCAGCTCCATAAAGACATGGTTTGATGAGTTTGGTGTGGAGGAACTCCAGTGGCCCTCGCAGAGCCCTGACCTCAACCCCACTGAACACCTTTAGGATGAACTGGAATGTTCATGTGTGAGCCAGACCTTCTCAGTGTCTGACCTCACAAATTCCCACAGAAACTCTCCAAAATCTTGTAGGAAGCTTCCCAGAAGAGTGGAAGCTGTTACAGCTGCAAAGGGGGACCAACTCCATATGATTGCCTATGGTTTTGAAATGGAGCAAGCTCATACAGATGTGATGTGCAGGTGTCCACATACTTTTGGCCATATCATGTATATGTTTTTTTTACCCAATAAAAATAATAAAAACTCAGCAAATAAACAGTAATTGTACAGTAAACAGCTAAAATGTGTTCAGTGTAGAGGACGTATTAACTTAGTCTCACTTAGAAAATCAACAAAATGTCATTTGATCAGAAACCCCTGAAAATTTGCATATAACACATCAACACATTTCAACAAGATGTCTTTTAACAGCTGTTGTTTTTGGAAAGACTGCTGAATGGCAAGTACATCCTCTCTCTCTCTCTCCCTCTCCGTCTCTCTCTCTGTCTCTCTCTCTCTCAGCGCCAGTCCTGCTCATAAGTACTACCTGGCTCTGGACCCGGTCAGCGAGGCCGTGTACGTGTCGGACAGCAGCAGTCGGAGGATTCTGAGGCTGAAGGCTGTGACCGAGCCGCGAGATCTGAGCCGGAACGCCGAGGTTTTGGCCGGAAACGGAGAGCAGTGCACTCCTTTCCACCCCAACCAGTGTGGAGACGGCGGCAAAGCCACTGACGCCTCGCTCATCAACCCCAGAGGTGAGGAGGACACTCGTGTACTCACTCACATGTACGCTGTGCAGTATCTTCTAGGGATTGTTAGTTGGGTCACATGGTTACGGACAGCCTTTCCCCTTCCACCTTAAATAGTCCAGCAGTTACATTCTGGCGCCTCAGACATCAAAACTGCTGCTATATTCAAGGGTCTACAAAGTGGACTATCCAGATAAAGTGTAACCTTTAATCTTTTATTTTAATTTGATTTTTAATTCAAGGATTTTTCTCTTTTAAAATCGGCAGTTTTAATCATGTTTTAATCTCTGTTCTTTGTTATTGACTTTATATTTATTGTAAAACACTCTGAATGATATCAGTGTATGAAAGGTGCTGTATAAATAAACTTGTCTTGCCTTTAAGATGAAAATTCAGCCGGGTGGCTGGTGCTGTAGGTGCGCGCTCAGACGCGGTGCTCTCTACTGAACACATATCCAACATAAAGACAAAGGCGTAGAAAAGCCATAAAGCCACATCAGAGGCACAGCGCTGGTGTGTGTTTTCTTTTCAGCGTGTCGCTCTGTCTGTCAGGATCAAACAGATATGAGCCTGTCAGAGTGAGTCTCCAGGCTACGGAGCATCAGATCAGTCCTCGGCTGCTGTTTCTACCACCTTCCCTCAGATTTACACAGCCAGACTGTTTCTCCAGGGAGAGTCGAGCAGACTCGGATAAAGAAGGAGAGGGAGCGAGGGGGATGTAGAGAGAAGAAAAACAGGAGAGACGGAGAGAGAGAGAGAGAGCGGGAAGATAAATGACGACACTTTTCTGCCAAATCAGGCAGAGCATCTGTTAGCCCCGCCCCTCTGTCCCTGACACTCCCTCACTGCACGTGTCCGTCGGTCCTTGTGACCCCTCCCCTAACACTATAATGCTATAAACACTAGAACCGTTATCGGTGTCATATTTATGCACACCTGCAGGAGCTTTTATGAATCCCATTCTAAATCCATAGGTTTTAATATGGAGTTGGTCCCCTTTGCAGCTCTAACAGCTTCCACTCTTCTGGGAAGCTTCCTACAGAATTTGGAGAGAGTCTGTGGGGAATTTTTGTCTGTCTGTCTGTCTGTCTGTGTGTCTGTCTATCTATCTAGCTACAGTGGTGTGAAAAAGTGTTTGCCCCCTTCCTGATTTCTTATTCATGTTTGTCACACTTAAATGTTTCAGATCACCAAACAAATTTAAATATTAGACAAAGATAACACAAATAAACACAAAATGCAGTTTATAAATGAAGGTCTTTATTATTAAGGGAAAAAGAAATCCAAACCTACAGGGCCCTGTGTGAAAAAGTGATTGCCATTCTCCTTCAGGATTTTTTGGTAGACAGCAGAATTCATGGTTCCATTTACCACAGCAAGTCTTCCAGGTCCTGAAGCAGCCAAACAGCCCCAGACCATCACACTACCACCACCATATTTCACTGCTGGTATGATGTTCCTTTTCTGAAATGCTGTGTTACTTCTACGCCAGATGTAACGGGACATACACCTTCCAAAAAGTTCAACTTTTGTCTCGTCAGTCCACAGAGTATTCTCCCAAAAGTCTTGGGGATCATCAAGATGTTTTCTGGCAAAACTGAGACGAGCCTTTATGTTCGTTTTGCTCAGCAGTGGTTTTCGTCTTGGAACTCTGCCATGCAGGCCATTTTTGCCCAGTCTCTTTCTTATGGTGGAGTCATGAACACTGACCGTAACTGAGGCAAGTGAGGCCTGCAGTTCTTTGGATGTTGCTGTGGGGTCTTTGTGACCTCTTGGATGAGTCGTCGCTGCGCTCTTGGGGTAATTTTGGTCAGCTGGCCACTCCTGGGAATGTTCACCACTGTTCCATGTTTTTGCCGTTTGTGGATAACGGCTCTCACTGCGGTTCGCTGGAGTCCCTTAATAATAAAGATCTTCGTTTATAAACTACATTTTGTGTTTATTTGTGTTATCTTTGTCTCATATTTAAATTTGTTTGGTGATCTGAAACA
>NW_023494794.1:15319665-15419665 GCF_904425465.1 Colossoma macropomum | reverse complement strand
CTGTGTGTGTGTGTGTGTGTGTGTGTGTGTGTGTGTGTGTGTGTGTGTGTGTGTTATTGGCACATCTGAGCTGCTGCTCTTCCTCAGGAGGAGACCCCTCAGATCACTCAGGAGGAACATCTGTGCAGGACCTGACGTCTCGCTGAACCTCCTTCATCTTTATGACCTCAGAAACTGCAGAGATGTGAATGTTTTCCTCCCTCTGAGTGACTTTGAGCACACAGACGTGTACTAAGTTAGTCTGGTGGTCCTGCGACTTCAAACTGGAGGGGCATAACTCCAAACGGGTGGGCATAACTCAGACTGCGTCTCCGTTGGCTGTTAAGAAGTCTGGTGGGTTCTGTGTGGCGCTGGTTCCTGCTGTGATTTTGTAGAACAGACATATCCTGGTCTCACACGGACATGCAGAGTGGATGAGACTGGGCGATGGTCCCATGACGTGGGCGATGGTCCCATGCAGGGAGTGACCAGTTCTTGCCAAAAAGTCCTGTCTTGTAGGCGTCTCGTTGGCCTCCCTGATCAGCGTTTTCATCATCCTGTCATTCTCAGTTATTTTTCCTGATAAACATCGCTTTGATTTTGTTGGTTGTAGAGTCACATTAAATATGAGAAGATCTAACACCACTTATTCACACCAAGGAACCTCAGTTTTGCCACATTATCTAGATCAACATGTACAGATACACTGACCAGCCACTTACTGTATCTTCACTCACCATTGTAGCTCCACTGACCTTATAGGAGCACTTTGGTCAGGCTCTGGTCGAGCTCAAGTTGGGCTTTGGTCGGGCTTGGATCGGGCTCTGGTCAGGGTGAGGTTGGCTTTGATCTGGCTCTGATCTGGCTCAGGTCAGGCTCTGGTTGGGCTTTGGTCTGGCTCGGGTCGGGATCTGGACTGGTTTGGGTCAGGCTCTGGTGGGGCTCTGGTGGGGCTCTGGTGGGCTATGGTCGGGCTTTGGTCGGGTTCTGGTCAAGCTCAGGTCGGGCTCTGGTCTGGCTTGGGTCGGGCTCTGGTCTGGCTCAGTTCGGGCTCGGTTCGGGCTCTGGTCTGGCTCGGGTCGGGCTCTGGTCAGGCTCTGGTCGGGCTCGGTTCGGGCTCTGGTTGGGTTCTGTTTAGGCTTGGGTCGGGTTGGGTCGGGACTCGGATCGGGCTTGGTTCGGGCTTTGGTCTGGCTCAGGTCGGGCTCTGGTCGGGTTCTGGTCTGGCTCGGTTTGGGCTCTGGTCGGGTTCTGTTTAGGCTCAGGTCGGGCTTTGGTCGGGCTCTGGTCAACCTCAGGTCAGGCTCTGGTCGGGCTCGGATCGGGCTCTGGTCAGGGTGAGGTTGGCTCTGGTCTGGCTCTGATCTGGCTCAGGTCAGGCTCTGGTTGGGCTTTGGTCTGGCTCGGGTCGAGATCTGGACTGGTTTGGGTCAGGCTCTGGTGGGGCTCTGGTGGGGCTCTGCTGGGCTATGGTCGGGCTTTGGTCGGGCTCTGGTCAGTCCATGGTCTGGCTCGGGTCGGGCTCTGGTCAAGCTCAGGTCGGGCTCTGGTCTGGCTCGGGTCGGGCTCTGGTCAGGCTCTGGTCGGGCTCGGTTCGGGCTCTGGTCGGGTTCTGTTTAGGCTCAGGTCGGGCTCTGGTCAACCTCAGGTCAGGCTCTGGTCGGGCTCGGATCGGGCTCTGGTCAGGGTGAGGTTGGCTCTGGTCTGGCTCTGATCTGGCTCAGGTCAGGCTCAGTTTGGATTTTTTACTGCTCTGACTGCTGAATGGCAAATATTCAGCGTCATGAGGAAAACTGCACAGAAGTGTTTTTGAATTTTAAAAACAATGTGTTCCTCTTCACACCCTGCAGCTTAATCTTTTCTTGGCAGCAAAAGATTCATCTCTAAACACCTCCAAGCAAAAAAAATCAAAGTTTCATGATGATGGAGGCAAAACGGTATAAAGTATGAAAGTGTTTTTTTTTTTAAATCACAGAGGCTGGAAGTGCTGAAGAGCTCGGCCTGCAGTCTCACTCCTCCAGAGTTTTCATCTGAGCTTTTAGTTTTTGTCCTTTAAAAACGTGACAAGGTGTTTCTGAAAGGTTTCCCATTTACAGCTGTTCTTCAGGGAGCGCATGGCATATGGTGTGTGTGCGTGAGTGTCTGTGTGGGTGGGTTTGTTTGACGCCTCCTCAGATCAGCTTCAGAGTCCTTATTTGCTGCTTTAATACAAGCACACACCAGTTAACCCTTAGGAGTCTGAATGTAGTACTGTTTCATTCCTCTTCCATGTAAATGTCATTACTGGAGCTGTCAAAGTTACCATATTTAAGTTAAAGTTACCAGCTTTTAAACGTCTTTTAAAGTGAAACCTTTAGCCCCCTCAGCAGGCCACGCTGGACAGACACTTGCAGGAAATCTATGGATAAATCAATCAGTTTATATCACAATACCTACATTTAGAGTCGGTCATTCATTCAGCCTAATGAGAAACTGTAGAACAGACTGAGTTTATATCACAAGGCTGATATATATATTCATTCAGCTCATTAGGCTGAATGAATAACCGACTCTAAATGTAGGTATTGTGATATAAACTGAGTCTGTTCTACAGTTTCTCATTAGGCTGAATGAATAACCGACTCTAAATGTAGGTATTGTGATATAAACTGAGTCTGTTCTACAGTTTCTCATTAGGCTGAATGAATAACCGACTCTAAATGTAGGTATTGTGACATAAACTGAGTCTGTTCTACAGTTTCTCATTAGGCTGAATGAATAACCGACTCTAAATGTAGGTATTGTGACATAAACTGAGTCTGTTCTACAGTTTCTCATTAGGCTGAATGACATTTTTAATGCCTTTCTGTAAAGCTTGTCTGACCACATAACACAGCTATGAAAAATCATAGTTGCTATACATGCATAGAGCAGTCAATACAAAATCACACCATGCCTTTCCTGTTTAGTTATTGTGATGATCTGATTTTTACTTGTTTACATTGTCAGAACGTTTCGGTTTTGGCTTTAAACTCAGCCGGAGGTTCCCACTGATTACTGTATGCGAACTGTAACTGTATGTAACTGTATGTTCTGCTGTGTTTGTGTTCTGTAGGTATCGCTGTCGATAAATACGGCTCGGTTTACTTCGTGGACGGAACCACGATCCGCAAGATTGAGAAGGGCATCATCACCACGGTGATGGGATCAAACGGACTCACCTCCACCCAGCCGATCAGCTGTGACACACACATGGACATCAGCCAGGTGAGTGATGTCATCATATGAGACCGCACAACGTTGACCAGCCCTAACTGTTGTGTGCAAAAGTTTGTGCACCCCCGGTCACATGACACTTTTTGTTGATGTTTCGAGTGAAAACAAGGGAACACGTCTTCTACAAAGAGCGCCCTTAAATGTAGTATTTTGCTGCACATTTTAGTGCACAGTTTCTGTTTATTTGCCGAGTTTAACGTACTGGAAAAACTATGACATAAAACATATAATGCACTGTAACTTTTGCACAGGCCACGTTTTCCCAATGTTAAATTCAGCAAATAAACAGTAACTGTGCCCTGAAACGTGCAGAAGTGTGTTCTCTGTAGAGGACGTGTTAACTTGTTTACACTTCCAGACTTTTGCGTATGACTGTTGGTAATATTTTGAGAAAATGTGCGACCAGTGCAGCCAATTAAGAGGGTGTGGAAGCTGCCAGTGCAATGCCAGCATTTTCTTTAGCAGCTGTAAGACAAGCTAACAGCACCCGTTTCTGCTGTAGAGAAATATCATTAAAACCTTCATTAAGAATGAAGCACCTTGGAGATCCTGGACTCCTAAAACTAACAACATCTCTCAGAGTTGAGGACACGTTTCCCCAAAATATTTCAATTTAAAGACTCCCAAAATGTGATCCAGCAGACCCGAATGTACATAGACACTCTTATCCAGAGCGACTTACAATGTGATCAGATTACACAGGCAGGCGAAGGTAGTGTTAGGAGTCTTATTGGTGTAGTGTGGGATGCTCGCCTATGCAGGGGATTGAATCCCAGTCTACAGCAGAAGGCAGACGTGCTACCCACTACAGCAGGGGTGCCCAGTCCTGGACCTGGAGATCTGCCACCCTGCACAGCTTAATCCCACCTCTAATCAAACTCACCTGATCCAGTTAATGAAGGCCTTCAGGAGCATCTGAATATGAGGGCCAGGCGTGTTGATAGATGGTAGATCTCCAGGACTAGGATTGAGCACCCATGCACTACACTACACCGATCAGGCATAACATTATGACCACCTCCTTGTTTCTACGCTCATCGTCCATTTTATCAGCTCCACTTACTATATAGGTGCACTTTGTAGTTCTACAGTTACAGACTGTAGTCCATCTGTTTCTCTGCATACTTTGTTAGCCCCCTTTTACCCTGTTCTTCAGTGGTCAGGACCCCCATGGACCATCACAGAGCAGGTGGTGGATCATTCTCAGCACTGCAGTAACACTGATGTGGTGGTGGTGTGTTAGTGTGTGTTGTGCTGGTGCGAGTGGATCAGGCACAGCAGTGCTGCTGGAGTTTTTAAACACTGTGTCCACTCACTGTCCACTCTATTAGACACTCCTACCTTGTTGGTCCACCTTGTAGGTTTAAAGTCAGAGACGATAGCTCATCTGCTGCTGCACAGTTTGTGTTGGTCATCCTCTAGTCCTTCATCAGTGGCCACAGGACGCTGCCCACAGGACGCTGTTGGCTGGATATCTTTGGTTGGTGGACTATTCTCAGTCCAGCAGTGACACTGAGGTGTTCAAAAACTCCAGCAGCACTGCTGAGTCTGATCCACTCAGACCAGCGCAACACACACAAACACACCACCACCACGTCAGTGTTACTGCAGTGCTGAGAATGATCCACCACTCAAGTAGTACCTGCTCTGTGAGGGTCCATGGGGGTCCTGACCACTGAAGAACAGGGTAAAAGGGGGCTAACAAAGTATCAGAGAAACAGATGGACTACAGTCTGTAACTGTAGAACTACAAAGTGCACCTATATAGTAAGTGGAGCTGATAAAATGGACAGTGAGCACAGAAACAAGGAGGTCTCAGGTCATAATGCAAAAATGACTGGAAGTTAGTGTAGAGCAGCTAAGTTGACTCTAACCCAGAGAGAAAGTTCCTCTGATTCTCGTCTATGGATTTTTGAGAAAAAGGTAATAAATAATATTCAGTAAAATGTACACATAATGTTTCCTTCACTTTTACTGTTAAAACATTGAGTAATACTGTGGCCTTTAAAGCTGCAGTAGAGTAAACTCCCTGCTGTGTCTGCTGTGTGAGTTACTGAATAAAATGCAGTATTCTCTGTACAGATAAAGTGTCCTGGTGGTTTAGCTGAATTATCAAAACGTAGCTGTAACAATGTTGTTTTAAGTGTGGAAAGGACTTTGGATATTGCATGCAGCCTGGAGTTTCTCCAGCAGGGAGCGCTATTAGCACGCAAGTTGCCACGAATCTGCATCAGAAGAAGCTCTCGAATGCATGTCTTTACAGTACATAATGAGAGATGAAGTGGTTCTCAAAAGATGTTGAGCTACTGAGAATCATTTAATATATGAGTTTTATTAAAGATTTTTTATTCAAACAGTTGGTATTAAAAAAGCATACAGACTAAAATAGAATAGAAATTAGGTCAAAACTGCTGCAGAGTGGGGGGCGACATTATTGATGATCGTAATTTTTTAAAACTAGAAAATATCATGCTAATGTTGTATAGATATTGAGATTAAAGATATTAGATACTAATAAACAGACACACGTTCAGCTCCGTCTCCTCATTATTCACCACCATCACTGTAATATTTCATCATCAACATTAACACACGAAGGTGATCAGAGGGGCGGTGGAGATCGAGTCTGCATCTTTAAAACGCAGAGTTAGAAAAGAAAATCATCTCACAGTGAAAGCAGCGTTTTACAGTAGGAATAAATGGAGCTCATTATGCTGGTAGTGAACTATGCTGCTGACTCAGCTGCCTAAAAACCATAGAAACGGACCTTAAACAGAAGTGAGGACCCTGTTGGGGTTCATCCTAAAGTTAGGACAGGATTTAGGAGGTTTAGTCTCGTTAGGATGTTTGTGTGATGCTGTTTTCTTATCTGGAGTTCATGATGAGATACTGAAGTCGTCATGGCGACAGGTCAGATTTCAGAGTTTAGATGTTTCTGTAATACAACTGGTGGGGAAAATCCTGAACTATAAATGGAGTATATATGTAAACACACACGCACACACACACACACACACACGCACACACACACACTCTCACACACACACACACACGCATACACACACACACACACACACACGCGCACACACACACACACACGCGCATACACACACACACGCACACACACACACACACACACACACACGCACACACACACACGCACACACACACACTCTCACACACACACACACGCATACACACACACACGCGCACACACACACGCACACACACACACACACACACACACACGCACCCTTGCACACATGCACACCACGATTAGAGATACTTGGAGTTGCTCCTACAAAACTTCATAAAATGCTGATTCTTCATCTTTCACTTCATAGCCTGCAGCATCTCCTCTCTCTCTCTCTCTCTCTCTCTCTCTCTCTTCTCTCTCTCTCTCTCTCTGTCTCTCTCTCTCTCTCTCTCTCTCTCGTGCTGTAATGTTGCTGCGTACTGTGATTTCGATATGTTTTGCAATATCTTTTGAAAACAGATGAGTAAATATATTTTTAGACTGAAGTAATTTCCTTTATTATTATTATATGATCAAAAACAAACAGTGACTGTGATTGATCAGTTCACAGGTATCAACACAGTGAAAAGGACTGTGATTGGTTAGATATCAATTATATACTGCAGCACTCAGTAATATCAGCACTACAAACAGCCTTTACACTTTTCATTCTGAATACTAACCAGGTCTCAGGAGACACACACACACACACACACACACACACACACACACACACACATACAAACACACACGTATACACACACACGCATACACACACACACACACACACACACACACACACACACACATACAAACACACACGTATACACACACACACACACACACACATACAAACACACACGTATACACACACATGCATACACACACACACACTTTTCATTCTGAATCCTGTCCAGGTCTCAGGAGACACATGCTCACACAACCACACACACACACACACACACACACACACATTTCACTGTCAAAGTCTCAGGAGACACACAAACACACCCACACTTTTTTATTCTGGACAGTGTCCAAGCCTCAGGAGACACACACACATTTACTCCTGTGTCCAGGACTGTAGTATCCTGCAGTTGCCAGTCAGTGATTTCGCTCTGTGATGAGCAGCAACAGGATCTTCATTTGTAAACTTTAGAAAGTTAAATGTTTTGTTAGTGTTTGGCAAGTTTAACAAAAGAGAGTCAAGAGAGTCTGATACTTTTAATATGAGAGTCAAGAGAGTCTGATACTTTTACTATGAGAGTCAAGAGAGTCTGACACTTTTGATACGAGAGTCAAGAGAGTCTGATACTTTTACTATGAGAGTCAAGAGAGTCTGATACTTTTAATATGAGAGTCAAGAGAGTCTGATACTTTTACTATGAGAGTCAAGAGAGTCTGATACTTTTAATATGAGAGTCAAGAGAGTCTGATACTTTTACTATGAGAGTCAAGAGAGTCTGATACTTTTGATACGAGAGTCAAGAGAGTCTGATACTTTTGATACGAGAGTCAAGAGAGTCTGATACTTTTGATACGAGAGTCAAGAGAGTCTGATACTTTTAATATGAGAGTCAAGAGAGTCTGACACTTACTACGAGAGTCAAGAGAGTCTGATACTTTTACTATGAGAGTCAAGAGAGTCTGATACTTTTACTACGAGAGTCAAGAGAGTCTGATACTTTTACTATGAGTCAAGAGAGTCTGATACTTTTACTACGAGAGTCAAGAGAGTCTGATACTTTTACTATGAGAGTCAAGAGAGTCTGATACTTTTAATACGAGAGTCAAGAGAGTCTGATACTTTTACTACGAGAGTCAAGAGAGTCTGATACTTTTACACGATCAGAGTCGAACTTTTACGAGTCAGAGAGTCTGACACTTTTACTATGAGAGTCAAGAGAGTCTGATACTTTTAATACAGGAGTCAAGAGAGTCTGATACTTTTGATACGAGAGTCAAGAGAGTCTGATACTTTTGATCCGAGAGTCGAGAGAGTCTGATACTTTTAATACAGGAGTCAAGAGAGTCTGATACTTTTGATACGAGAGTCAAGAGAGTCTGATACTTTTAATACGAGAGTCAAGAGAGTCTGACACTTTTGATACGAGAGTCAAGAGAGTCTGACACTTTTGATATGAGAGTCAAGAGAGTCTGACACTTTTGATATGAGAGTCAAGAGAGTCTGATACTTTTAATACGAGAGTCAAGAGAGTCTGATACTTTTAATACAGAGTCAAGAGAGTCTGATACTTTTGATACGAGAGTCAAGAGAGTCTGATACTTTTAATACGAGAGTCAAGAGAGTCTGATACTTTTAATACAGGAGTCAAGAGAGTCTGATACTTTTAATACGAGAGTCAAGAGAGTCTGACACTTTTATTACGAGAGTCAAGAGAGTCTGACACTTTTAATACGAGAGTCAAGAGAGTCTGACACTTTTAATACGAGAGTCAAGAGAGTCTGATACTTTTACTATGAGAGTCAAGAGAGTCTGATACTTTTACTACGAGAGTCAAGAGAGTCTGATACTTTTAATACGAGAGTCAAGAGAGTGATACTTTTGATGCAAGAGTCGAGAGAGTCTGATACTTTTAATACATAAGTCAAGAGAGTCTGATACTTTTACTACGAGAGTCAAGAGAGTCTGATACTTTTAATACGAGAGTCAAGAGAGTGATACTTTTGATGCAAGAGTCAAGAGAGTCTGATACTTTTAATACGAGAGTCAAGAGAGTCTGATACTTTTAATACTAGAGTTAATGAGAGTGTGGTACTTTTAATACGAGAGTCAAGAGAGTCTGATATGTTTGATATGAGAGTCGAGAGAGTCTGATACGTTTGATACGAGAGTCTAGAGAGCCTGATACGTTTAATCAGTCGAGAGTCTGATATGTTTGATAGGAGACTCAAGAGAGTCTGATATGTTTGATACGAGAGTCGAGAGAGTCTGATATGTTTCATACTAGAGTTTGTTACGAGAATCAAGAGTCTGTTATTTTGATACGAGTCTCAGGAGAGTCTGATCTCTTTGATCCAAGAGTCGAGAGAGTCTATGTTTTATACAAGAGTCTAGAGAACCTGATACGTTTGATCAGAGAGTCAACAGTCTGGCACGTTTGAGGCGAGAGTCAAGAGAGTCTGATAGGTTTAATACGAGAGTCGAGAGAGTCTGATAGGTTTGATATGAGAGCCTACATGCAGCTGATGTAGTGATCTACATCGTTCATTACAGATTACAGTGCATTAGTAGGAGATTGTAGTGCCTTTAAAGTCACTCTGGAATTCAGTTTTACAGTTTGGACACAGAGAAAATGGCCAAAACACCTAATTCTGCCCTAAAATGTAAATAGGGATCCATTTTGTTCAGTCAGTGTCTGAAGAGGAGCTGCATTTTTAAAATTACTCTCTCTCTCTCTCTCTCTCTCTCTCTCTCCTCTCTCTCTCTCTCGCGCTCTCTCGCTCTCTCTCTCTCTTGTTTAGGCTGAGAGTGTCATTTTAGGTGTCATATTTTGGCAGAATGAAATTGCCTCTTGAAAGTGAATCTGTGCATTAATATTCGTTTTTCATGCACACACTCTGAGTAGTTGGCACTCTTTGAAGATGTTCATGCTGAAGAAGCCTTTTCACTGAACTTGAAGTAATAAAAATGTTTTCAGGTTTTGAAATGACACCAGCAGTGTATGTGTGTCCCTTCAGGTGCGTCTCGAATGGCCCACTGACCTGGCTATAAGTCCACTGGATAACTCCCTGTATGTGCTGGACAATAACCTGGTGCTGCAGGTCAGCGATGTTGGCCTGGTCCGTGTTGTTGCCGGGAGACCGATCCACTGCCCACTTCCTGTCACTGAGCCGCCAGCCACGGGCCCGGCGTCCACACAGTCAGCACTGGAGGGAGCCAAGGCCATCGCCGTCAGCCACCAGGGGGTGCTGTACATTGCTCAGACTGACGACAGAAAGCTCAGCCGCATCCTGGAGGTCAACACCAATGGGGAAATGTCCGTCATCGCTGGGACAGTTAGCGAGTGTGACTGTAAAATTGATCCAGACTGTGACTGTTTCTCTGGTGAGTTTACACTTGTAGTGCTAATGTAGGGAGTGATCTGTAGGTAAAGCATGGCTAGTTTAACATCTGTAGTGTTTATAACACTGTGTGGTAGTAAGCTCAACATCTGGAAGGTATTTGTAGTACATTTAAATTTATGTCAGTGCAGCTGGTTTAAAGGGTTTTAGTGAAAAGGGCAGCTTTAGTACATTTTACACAAATGTTATGATTTTTAACCTTTTGGGGCAAATGAGTTTTATGTCTGGACAAATGCAGTGAGTTTTACACATTAAGAGAACATGAAGTAAGTCTTACACCTCTGGGGGCGAACGTAGTGAGTTTTACACCTGTAGGGCAAATATAGTGAATTTTACACCTGTGGGGCAAATAAAGTGAATTTTACACATGTAGGGTGAACATAGTGAGTTTTACACCTGTAGGCTGAATGTAGTGAATTTTACACCTGTAGGGTGAATGTAGTGAATTTTACACCTGTAGGGGGAACATAGTGAGTTTTACACCTGTAGGCTGAATGTAGTGAATTTTACACCTGTAGGTGAATTATAGTGAATTTTACACCTGTAGGGTGAACATAGTGAGTTTTACACCTGTAGGGGGAACATAGTGAGTTTTACACCTGTAGGGTGAACATAGTGAGTTTTACACCTGTAGGGGGAACATAGTGAGTTTTACACCTGTAGGCTGAATGTAGTGAATTTTACACCTGTAGGGTGAATTATAGTGAATTTTACACCTGTAGGGTGAACATAGTGAGTTTTACACCTGTAGGGCGAATGTAATGAGTTTTACACCTGTAGGGTGAATGTAATGAATTTTACACCTGTAGGGTGAACATAGTGAGTTTTACACCTGTAGGGCAAATGTAATGAATTTTACACCTGTAGGGCAAATGTAATGAATTTTACACCTGTAGGGGGAACATAGTGAGTTTTACACCTGTAGGGCAAATGTAATGAATTTTACACCTGTAGGGCAAATGTAATGAATTTTACACCTGTAGGGGGAACATAGTGAGTTTTACACCTGTAGGGCAAATGTAATGAATTTTACACCTGTAGGGCGAATGTAGTGAATTTTACACCTGTAGGGCGAATGTAGTGAATTTTACATTCTCTTTTTCATTCTCTCTCCCTCTCTCTCCCTCTCTCTCCCTCTCTCTCTCTCTCTCTCCTCTCTCTCTCTCTCCCTCTCCCTCTCTCTCTCTTTCTCTCTCTCTCTGCAGGTGATGGAGGCTACGCTCGGGACGCTAAGCTAAAATCCCCCTCTGCTCTGGCTGTGTCTCCGAATGGGACACTCTACATCGCTGATTTGGGTAACGTCCGTGTGCGCTCCTTGGTTGCCAGGCAACCGCGGCTGACCTCTGACCTCCTGTATGAGGTCATGTCCGTGGCGCAGCAGGAAGTTTACCTGTTCGCCCCGAATGGCACTCACCTGTACACACGCTGCCTCGTCACCGGGGACTACCTGTACAACTTCAGCTACGTGGGAGCGGGGCTGGTCGCCGCAGTGACGGCCAGCGAGGGGGGCGCGGTCCAGGTGAGGCGGGACTCTAACGGATCACCGCTGTGGCTGGTCACACCTGGCGGACAGGTGTACTGGCTGACCCTGAGCACCGCGGGGACGCTGAGGAGAGTCTCCGCCCTCGCGCACGACCTCGCCCAGATCAGTTACTACGGAAACACCGGCCTGCTGGCGACCATGAGCAACGAAAACGCCTGGACCACCGTCTACGAGTGAGAGACCCCTTCTGTTCATGCTTGTTCTTTTATATTATGATCTTTTTAATGTTTACATTTCCTTTTTTCTTGCTTTTTTGTTCTAATATTAATCATTTTTATCGCTCAGCACTGATTTCTTTGTTTCTTTATTATGGTGTTTTATTTTGTTTGTATTTTTTCTGACTGGATCACTTTACATATTAAGAGTTATGTATATTGTTTTGTTGAGGTTTTTTGTTTTTATTTCTTTCTTCGACATTATTTTCACCATTATTACTAGGAATTACATTTTTTATTTGCTTTTATTGTTTGTTTTTGTTTCACTCCTCCACATTATTGTCTCTGTCAGTCTTTAAAAACGCTTTTATTGTTGTTTTTTTGTTTTGTTTTTTGCTGTTTTCCGTGTTTTTTTACTGTTAGCAGTAAAAATCATGAGTCTGATGCTGATTCTGATTCTCTGTTGTTCTCTCTTTCATTCTCTGTCCTCTTGTCCTTTATCTCCACTCTCTCTCTCTCTCTCTCTCTCTCTCTCTCTCTCTCTCTCCCTCTCTCTCTCTTGCTTTCACTCTCTCTCTCTCTCTCTCTCTCTCTCTCTCTCCACAATGTTGCCAAAGCACATAAACATTAAAGTTGAACAAACTCTTCAGAACTAATAGCAGCTGTTAATTATAGTGGTAATGATAATAATCAGAGTGAAATAAAAAGAAATAAATAACCAAATTTAATAAAATAAGACATCATGTATTAAATAATTTAAAAAGCTAATGGACAGTATATATCTAACCTATATACAGTGAGATGATCGGTAAGGGTCAGTGGGGTCACACTCCTGCGGTGCATTATGGAGCGTTTATAGCGAAAGCTCATCACTTCAGATAGACGTGCAGTAAATGATCTGTAAGACCACAGTGCCATCTAGTGGTGGAGAGCAGAACATGCCTGATAAAATCACTGAAAGTTCGGCCTCTCAATGAAGAGAACACCCCCACAGGACCCTCAAAGAGCAGGTACTGTTTGGGTGGTGGGTCATTCTCAGCACTGCAATGACACTGATGTGGTGGTGGTGTGTTAGTGTGTGTTGCGCTGGTCTGAGTGGATCAGACACAGCAGTGCTGCTGGAGTTTTTAAACACTGTGTCCACTCACTGTCCACTCTATTAGACACTCCTACCTTGTTGGTCCACCTTGTAGATGTAAAGTCAGAGACGATAGCTCATCTGCTGCTGCACAGTTTGTGTTGGTCATCCTCTAGTCCTTCACCAGTGGTCACAGGACACTGCCCACAGGACGCTGTTGGCTGGGTGTTTTTGGCTCTCAGTCCAGCAGCGACACTGAGGTGATTAAAAACTCCACATTTGTGTTTTTTCCATCCAGGTATAACTCTGACGGTCACCTGATCAATGTGACCTTGCCGACGGGAGAGGTCAGCAGTTTCCATGGTGACATGGGCAAGTCTGTCAGGGTGGAGGCGTCAACTTCAAACCGAGAAAACTTCATTACCATCACCAACCACTCAGAGGACAACACCGTTTACACACTCAGACAAGGTGTGTGTGTGGGGTGGGGGGGGTGTGTGTTAAATATTTGTAAATAAATACTTAACAGGACAGAGACGAGTGTTGTAGTATTGATACTCTGTGAAAATGCAGTTATGATTTGATATCTTGTTTATGTGAATTACATGTGAAATGCAGACGTACCTGGTTAATGTAAAGTACAATGCAGATCACAGTCAGTACTATTTAGTTACATCTGTAACCTTTATTATTATTATTATTATTATTATTTATTATTAAAATTAATACAATGAAAAAGTATAATAACAAATATAAATAAATGCATTTTAAAAATATATTTAAAAAGTCTTAATGACTTACATGCTTTTATTAAATAGGGTTTTGCTGGATGGTAGCCGTGGTACCCCAGGTGGTTGCTAGGGTGTTGCTTTGGTACCCCAGGTGGTTGCTAGAGTGTTGCTTTTGTACCCCAGGTGCTTGCTAGGGTATTGCAGTGGTAGCCCAGGTGGTTGCTAGGGTGTTGCTTTGGTACCCCAGGTGGTTGCTAGAATGTTGCTTTGTTACCCCAGGTGCTCGCTAGAGTATTGTTGTGGTAGCCCAGGTGGTTGCTAGGGTGTTGCTTTGGTACCCCAGGTGGTTGCTAGAATGTTGCTTTGTTACCCCAGGTGCTCGCTAGGGTGTTGCTGTGGTAGCCCAGGAGGTCGCTAGCATGTTGTTTTTTTTCCATAACTTACTGACTTACATGTTTTTGTTAAATAATATCAATGAAAGAAAACAAAATAACAAACAACAGAGTGATTTCCTTTTTTTCGGTGCAGGTGGTTGCTGTAGTGTTGCTAGATGGTAGCTGTGATACCCCAGGTAGCCATGGTAACCCAGGCTATTGTTGTGGTATCCCAGATGGTTGCTAGGTTTTGCTGTGGTACCCCAGGTGGTTGCTAGGGTGTTGCTAGATGGTAGCTGTGGTACCCCAGGTGGTTGCTAGGGTATTGCTGTGGTACCCAAGGTGGTTGCTAGGGTGTTGTTTTGTGCGATCACTAATTAGAACAATAGAAAATACTGAAAATAAGAAACAATGTAACTTGAGCTCTACCCCCCTACCCCTCGCTCTCTTTGTAGCTCACTCTGTCAGTGTGTATCGTGTCAGCGGTGATGGATCTCTGTGGGTGACCTATGCCAGTGGGATGGACGTCACTTTGAGCACTGAGCCTCATCTGTTGCCAGGGCTGTTGCCAGGTGTGTCACCAGGGGCAGTCCATCCTACCATGGGCAGATGCAACATCACGTTGCCGGGGGAACAGAGCCACAGCATCATCGAGTGGAAACAGAGGCGAGAACAGGCCAGAAACTACAGCACATACGAGCGCAGACTGAGGGTAAGACGCACTTTACACTGCAGGATGATGACTGACACGATCACAACCGTCTCTATAAACGCTTCTTACTCCGGTACGCGAAGGAAAGCCTTCTCAGAGCAAACCTACAGTGACCTCAGCATGCCTGTAATGTTAGTATTAGTGTTAGCTTTAGCATTGGCTTATCGGAAGGGGCAGCGTTTTAGCTCACACCTCTGTCTTAGATATGAAAACCTACAGCTCTGATTCCCAGCAGTCGTCCTTGCTTATTCCACCTGTACACGATCTCAGGTACTTGTGTGTGTGACACCATATGACATACTATTATCTATTAAACTGGACAATGGTGCAGATAAAATTCATGCTACTGCTACAGCTTAGCATAGTTTATAGCTATGCCTTGTTCTTTTGTCCATTTAGTCCATTTAGTTGTTGTCCAGTTTGCGTGATCCAAATTGGTCGGTATAAGCATCCATTACTTGTTAGCCACATTAGCATGCTAGCTCCAGCGCAGAAACACAATAGCAGACATGTCTTGGTTGATCGACGAAGGAAGGACACTAGATGTGTCCTAATTCAGGGCCTGCATCCTTCGAAGGACGCAGTCTATGAAGACGTGTCCTTTGAAGACTGCGTAGACCCGCGAGACGGTCTGCTCTACTCTCTGTGTGCTTTCCTTTCTTTGCCGAGTTGAACAGCTGGCCATCCTGCACGTCTGATGCTGTTGACTCTTCTGCCTTGATCGGGTGCCACTGCTCGCCAGCCTTCTGGACCGGCTTGACCACCATTGAGCTTCATGCTGTACAACGCTGTGTAATCCTCACCCTCATGAACTGACGATGCTTCTGCTGCTGCTGCCGCTGCATAATCTAAAACTAATCTAATTAACCATTTGTTCCGCCTGTTTTTCCCACTCTGTACTGTAATACTTTATACTAACAATGTTTACTATCCGGTGTCGACCAGAGGAGGATGGGTTCCCCTTCTGAGTCTTGTTTCCTCTCAAGGTTTCTTCCTCCTGCTGTTAGGGAGTTTTTCCTTGCCATTGTCCCCACTGGTGACGCTCATGGGGTCTTGGACCTGGAATTTTCTTTTTCTGTAATGCTGATTTTCTTTTCTTTTTCTGTAATGTTGATTTTTCTGTAAAGCTGCTTTGTGACAACGCCTGTTGTAAAAAGCGCTATATAAATAAACTTTGCTTGCCTACTTGCTCTACGGCACATTTCTCGGCCAGATATGAAGGAGCCTTCCAAATGGGACAGCCTAGTCGCACCGCTGTGCTGGAATTGGTCTTCAAATGCAGCCTCTGAAGGATGCGGCCTCTGAATCAGGACACAGCTAATGTGTTAATGTGTTGATTTTTTGCCAAACTGTCAGATTCCACAGCAACACAAGCCCTGCAGTAACTGCAATGTCTTAATATCTGCATTTCATCTCTCTTTCTGTCTCTCAGGCCCACAACAGGAACGTTCTCTCTATAGACTATAACCAGGCATCCCGTGTGGGGAAGATTTACGATGACCACCGTAAGTTTACCCTGCGCCTGCAGTATGATGACCGTGGCCGGCCGGTGCTTTGGGCACCGAGTAAGTTCAGTGATGTTCGGGTCAGTTACACCAGCGATGGCCTGCTGGCTTCCATCCAGAGAGGAAACTGGAGTGAACGCAGAGATTACGACAACGGCAGGCTAATCACCCAAACATGGGCTAACGGCAAAACCTGGAGCTACAGCTTTCAGGAGAAGGTACGGAGAGTGTGTGTGGACATAAAATATGTGTCCAGATTCAATGAGGCCCCCAGACAGGTTGCTGTGAGACCCCCATCAAAATGGAAAGAAAAACATAGCCCAAATGAATTTGTCAAGTATATTTTTGCAATGTATGAAAATGGCATGAAAGTGTGTATTGTCCAGCCAAAGCACTACTTACTTTCTTTTCTCCTAAAAAAATGGACAGATAAATGGGGATATATAGTCAGTCTGCACTTAATGAATTTGAAACTCCATCACTCTTTCTCTTTATCTCTCTCTTTCAGTCAATCCAGCTGTTGCTGCACAGTCAGAGGCGCTACACATTTGAATATGACCAGACGGATTACCTCATGTCCATCACGCTGCCCAGCATGGTCAAACACGGCCTGCAGACCGCGCTGTCCATCGGTTACTACCGTAACACCTACACGCCACCGGACGCCCCAGGCCACGCGCTGGTGCAGGATTACTCCCCTGATGGACGGCTGCTGCAAACACTGTACTTGGGCTCTGGTAGACGGGTGATCTACAAGTACAGCAGGACGTCCAGGCTCAGTGAGATCCTCTTCGACTCCACACTTGTCAGCTTCACTTATGACGAGTCGTCTGGTGCTGTCAAGACCGTCCACCTCATGCAAGAGGGGTTTGTGTGTACAATACGCTATAGGCAGACCGGTGAGCACACGTTCTCTTCACAGATCAATGTTAGAGATGGACAGTGGCATTTTTCTTGTATTTATTTTTTTCCACAAGGTCTGCAGCCAAGGCAGAGCTGAGATCTGTTACAGAATCCCCAAGACCACAAACATTTAATCTTTTTTATTATTTCTTTCTCAGGTCCTTTGGTGGGCAGGCAGATCTACCGTTTCAGCGAGGAGGGTTTAGTCAACGCCCGCTTTGACTACAGCTACAACAACTTCCGGGTCACCAGCATGCAAGCCATGATTAATGAGACGCCGCTCCCCATCGACCTTTACCGGTATGTGGATGTGTCGGGCCGGATCGAACAGTTCGGCAAGTTCAGCGTCATCAGCTACGACCTCAATCAGGTCATCACCACACATGCCATGAAGCACAGCAAAATCTTCAACCCCAACGGTCAGGTGGTGGAGGTGCAGTACGAGATCCTCAAGTCCATCGCCTTCTGGATGACGCTGCAGTACGACAGCTTGGGCCGTGTCGCAAACTGCGACATCCGCATCGGTGTGGATGGGAACATCACACGCCGCTCGTACGAGTACGACGCAGACGGTCAGCTCCAGTCGGTTGCCGTTGATGATCGACCACAGTGGCGCTACAGCTATGACCTCAATGGCAACATCAATCTGCTAAGTCATGGCAACAGCGCAAGGCTCACACCACTACGCTACGACTTACGAGACCGAATTACGCGGCTGGGTGAGATCCAGTACCGGACAGATGACGACGGATTCCTGCGCGTCCGTGGCAACCTAGTCTTCGAATACACTTCCAATGGACTTCTGACAGGAGCGTTGGACCGAGACACTGGGAAACGGGTCTGGTATCGCTACGACGGCCTGGGAAGGCGCGTTTCTAGTCGAATTAGCGATGGCACACTTCTGCAGTTTTTCTATGCTGACTTGACCGAACCCACCAGAGTCACTCATTTGTACAACCACACAGCATCTGAAATCACCTCCCTCTACTACGACCTGCAGGGTCACCTGATTGCCATGGAGATGAGCAGCGGTCAGGAGTTTTATATAGCCTGTGACGCGGCAGGAACCCCACTAGCCATCTTCAGCAGCCGAGGCCAGGTAGTTAAGGAGCTTCGCTACACACCCTACGGAGACGTCTATAGGGACTCGAACCCATCCTTCCTGCTTCCGTTTGGCTTCCAGGGTGGACTCTATGACCCCCTGACCCGGCTGGTGCACCTCGGTCGCCGAGACTATGATGTGGTTGCCGGGAGGTGGACCACGCCCAATCATGACCTGTGGGCAGAGGTGAGCGCGGACCCCAAGCCGTTCAACCTGTATGCCTTCAGGAACAACTACCCTCTCGGTGGCCTGCAAGACGTCACTAAGTTTACAACAGGTGAGAAATGAGCGAGCTCGTCCCTTCACGCTTCCCCTGAGTGAGCCTGATGCTTTTAGGATGTCAGGAGTGGCAAAATGAATAGCCTAGCTATGTAGATCCCCATAACAGCAGACTAAAGGGCGTTACACATCGAATGCAACACAAAAAATGACACAAATATGTGAAATATTATGACGCCATTTTTCCACATCAAAACTATGCCCAGAGAACTTGAAGAGAGGATAATTACATAGTTTCTAAATGCTTTTTTAACATGAAAGAATACATTAATTTTCTGAACACAGCACATCATAAAACATTTTAACAGTGCTGTTATATTTTTAAGAGCTTTTAGACTCGAGTTATAGAAATGTAAAATGGTGCCTTATGTACGTCCATGATGTCAGTGAGCACGAACAGCCAATGAGCTGCTCCGCTCACCAACCAATCAGCACTCAGTAGCAGTAATGATAGCTTCCTGCTGCCCAAAACCCATTTGCTGTAGAAAAAGGAAACATACAGGTGAGTTTTCTTTGCTTTTTTAGTGAAATGCATCCTTCTACTTTCTAAAATTAAAGGAAAGTTCTGATTAGAACTGATTAGTGATTAGAAACTATATTAACTTTTCATTTTTAGCCGTTTAGCTTCCTTCACCCCCATTCATTAAGGACTCGCTCGCTCACTCACAGCAGAGGGCGCTCTCTGCTGTTTTCCAGGTATGTTTTTGATATAACGGGGGAAACAGGAAGAGGCCAGATTCCTCATAAACCGGTGGACTGTGACAGTGTGCAGGACGCTTTCACTTTGGAAAAGCGAAAGGAGAACAGAGAGTATCTCCACCTCATCTCAGGAGCTAGAACTTTGTGTTCTTTCACTCACAACTGAGTTTGAACTGATTTGCAGCTCCACACTAAATCAAACAGACTGAATGTCTAAGTGCAAATAAGATCTGATTCATTCCTCTCAGAAGAACAAACAGTGACACTAAAGCGTGAGGAGAAATGTTGAGTTCTTCCACATTTAACTTGATGTTTGTGGTCCAGTTTGAGCTGCTTTTGGAGAAAAGTAAACCTTTTAGCGTTTGTGAAAACGTTTGCTAGAACGCAACTGGTTCATCATCTTGGTTGTCACCATGCCAACACTAGAGATGACCGTAATCAGTCGGTAAGTTTTTGTCACTGGAGAAAGTTTGCAAAAATCAAACAGGGTTCGAAAAAATAAATACACATTTTCACATTTGGTGTGGAAGCTGTCATCAGTTATATACATGCTAAGGTTGATTTATTGTCATCCAAATAAATCACACACACAAGTTGCATTCAGTGTTGGAGGCCAGCATATAAGCAGTATTGTTTGTTAAGCTTACATATGTTTGTTGTCATAGATCAAGCAATCATCTTTTGTTTTATATTCTTATGATTTGATTTTTTGTGTCGATTGAAAGCAACATCTTTACGTTAGCTTTGGTACATTTTGATGACTGTCTCCTGGAACTGAAGGGGGACACTTCATTAAAAATGAACTGTATAAAATTTATGACGTCTGTCAAACGTCTCATTCTTGTTAAAGCAGGCAGTTGTTGGCCACATTGAGTGTTTTACAATCAATTGATCGTCTGATCATAATCAGGTTTCTGCAGTTATCTGATTACTAAGTTGTCATGTAAACGGCACATTCTGATTTCCTAAATCGGAATAAGGTCTAGTCAAATCTAATCAAGAAATCTGATAAAGAGACTGGCCATTGTTATGGTATCCCAGGTGGTTGCTAAGGCGTTTCTTGGCCATTGTTATGTTGTCCTAGGTGGTTGCTAAGATGCTGCTAGGCCATTGCTAATATAACCCAGGTAGTTGCTAAAATGTGCGTATATACATGTGTTAGTATGTAGGTGAGCCCTGTAAATAATGTCTATGAGAGTCAGTGTGAGAGATGCATCAGTTATGGCTGTTAGATTTGAAGTTGTGGGGAAAAAAAAAATGAATGAACACTGTACAAAACCTGTATGTGTAATTGGTTCCAAGAGCACAAACGTTCTATTCCTGTGCAAAGTTTCATGGTTCTAGCCACAACCCATATAAACAGTACGAAAAAATGTAGAATAATAAAACAAAGAACAAGCCAACTTAATTACACTTTCAGCAGAATTCGTTCTTGGATGGAAATTTCTGTTCTGGCTGAAGTGTCTTCTTACCTTCTTACCAGGCACAGTGGTCATCACAGACCATTTCATGATGGCATATCCCAGTGGTCTCCAACCTGGGTCCTGGAGAGCCACCATACTGCAGTGTTTAGCTCCAACCTGTGTCCAGTAAGCTGCCCCACCCCTTACTTAACTCTAATACAGCCAGTGTGGAGCTGGGAAGTGGTTGATTAGCTGGATCAGACTGTGCATAGAACTAGGAAGGTAGTTCTCCAGGACCAGGATTGGAGACCACTGGCATATCCATTATTGACATGTTGAATACTGATACTGTGTTTGAAATTAATTTGTGTAAATAAGCAACAAATAGAACCAACAGAACTGGAAGAACAGAATGCACATTTGAAAGGTGAGGAGGGCACATTCAGTGGTTCCTATGCCCGCGCTTGTTTCACAAGTGTGAGACGGATGCATCTGTTTTGGCTTCCTTCTGATAATATAGGGGAATAAGAGTGAAATGGCTGGAAATGGGCCAAAGGCTGAAAATGTTTATTAAAAACAGTAAAATGAAACATGTTGCTGGCATTTAGGACATTTCCGTTTGTTCGGGGACGTGTTTTGGTTCTTGGGAAGATAAAAGAAGTGAAACGAGGGAAGTAGCCCTTCAAGAAACTGACAAAGTAGAACTGAGACACGAAGACAGTTTTGGGGCTGAACTCACATCGATTATAAGCTCTGCATAGAAACTCACTTCACTTAGAGGGTTTTACTCACATGGTTTGTGGGTAACGATTTTCTCCATTGACCATGATTTAGCACCGGTGATTTCCCTTCTTGCACTTTTGCTTTCCAGCCAGATACAAATGTTTATATTTCTAACATTTAATGAGCTTTAAATCTGCAGGTCCAATTTGAGTGTTGATTGACCATTTGCACTGCAGTTTAGTCAGTGAATAGGCTTAATGTCTCAAAGAAACTAGCCGACAATGTTTACAAATCTATAATTCTTATAAGCACATATGTTAAATAAAACTTTTGTTTGTATGCATTCCTGCATGTGTAGTGTCTCTATAGATATTTATCTAATGTTTGTCTACAAAGATAGACCCACGGCTCAGGTTTGTAATATGTACTAGACATGAATATGTAAAATATTGCAGAATCTTTTATAAACACTGCACTCAAGGCTGTCTGTCTCTGTGCAGATATCAGCAGTTGGCTGCAGCTGTTTGGATTCCAGCTTCACAACGTGGTGCCAGGGTTCCCCAAGCTGCCAGTGGAGAACACAGAGCAAACATATGAGATGATGAACGTTCAGAGCCGCACACATAGCTGGGACCCCAGCAAGGTGAGCCAGCATACACACAAACAGCGAGCTTGACAGAGACTCGACACTCGCACCTCAGAGACTCGACACTCGCACCTCAGAGACTCGACACTCGCACCTCAGAGACTCGACACTCGCACCTCAGAGACTCGACAGTCGCACCAGAGACTCGACACTCGCACCTCAGAGACTCGACAGTCGCACCAGAGACTCGACACTCGCACCTCAGAGACTCGACAGTCGCACCAGAGACTTGACACTCGCACCAGAGACTCGACACTCGCACCTCAGAGACTCGACACTCGCACATCAGAGACTCGACACTCGCACCTCAGAGACTCGACACTCGCACCTCAGAGACTCGACAGTCGCACCAGAGACTTGACACTCGCACCTCAGAGACTCGACAGTCGCACCAGAGACTCGACACTCGCACCTCAGAGACTCGACACTCGCACCTCAGAGACTCGACAGTCGCACCTCAGAGACTCGACAGTCGCACCTCAGAGACTCGACAGTCGCACCAGAGACTCGACACTCGCACCTCAGAGACTCAACACTCGCACCTCAGAGACTCGACACTCGCACCTCAGAGACTCGACAGTCGCACCTCAGAGACTCGACAGTCGCACCAGAGACTCGACACTCGCACCTCAGAGACTCGACACTCGCACCTCAGAGACTCGACACTCGCACCGCAGAGACTCGACACTCGCACCTCAGAGACTCGACACTCGCACCTCAGAGACTCGACAGTCGCACCGCAGAGACTCGACACTCACACCTCAGAGACTTGACACTCAACTCAGACTTGCACCTCAGAGACTCGACACACACCTGGGAGACTCGACACACACCTCAGAGACTCGACACACACCTGAGAGACTCGACACACACCTCAGAGACTCAACACACACCTCAGAGACTCAACACACCACCTCAGAGACTCGACACTCGTGCCGCAGAGACTCGACACTCAACTCAGACTCGCACCTCAGAGACTCGACACACACCTGAGAGACTCGACACACACCTCAGAGACTCGACACACACCTCAGAGGCTCGACACTCGCACCTCAGAGGCTCGACACTCGCACCACAGAGGCTCGACACTCGCACCACAGAGGCTCGACACTCGCACCCCAGAGACTTGACACTCGCACCTCAGAGACTCAACACTCGCAACCCAGAGACTCAACGCTCAACTCAGACTCACACCTCAGAGGCTCGACACTCGCAACCCAGAGACTCAACGCTCAACTCAGACTCACACCTCAGAGACTCGACATTCACACCTCAGAGACTCGACACTCGCACCTCTAGAAACTTGAGACTCAGACTCGCACCCCAGAGATTGGAGACTCAACTTAGACTCGCACTCCAGAAACTTGAGACTCAACTCAGTCTTGCCCCCTAGAAACTCAAGAATCAGACTCGACACTTGCACCTCAGAGACTCAACACTCGCACCTCAGAGACTCAACACTCGCACCCCAGAGACTCGACAGTCGCACCTTACAGACTTGACACTCGCACCTCAGAGACTCAACACTCGCACCCCAGAGACTCAACACTCGCACCTCACAGACTCTACACTCGCACCCCAGAGACTTGACACTCACACCTCAGAGACTCGACACTCGCAACCCAGAGACTCGACACTCGTACCAAAGAGACTCTACCCTCGCACCTCAGAGACTCGACACTCGCAACCCAGAGACTCAACGCTCAACTCAGACTCGCACCTCAGAGACTCGACATTCACACCTCAGAGACTTGACACTCACACTCCAGAGACTCGACACTCACACCCCAGAGACTCGACACTCACACCCCAGAGACTCGACACTCGCAACCCAGAGACTCGACACTCACACCCCAGAGTCTCAACACTCAAGTCAGACTCAGTCCCAGAAACTCGACACTCACACCCCAGAGACTCAACACTCAAGTCAGACTCACTCCAGAGACTCGACACTCGCACCTCAGAGACTCGACACTCGCACCTCTAGAAACTTGAGACTCAGACTTGCATTCCAGAGACTGAATGCTCAACTCAGGCTTGTCTCATCTTACGACAGTAGCTATATGCATAGGTCAGTTTATTTGAATTCACCTTTAACCCTCTGGGTTCTGAGGTTGTTTCTTATGATTTTTTCTTATATTCTTAAATGCACCTTTAAAGGCACTTGCATACGACATGATACCCACATATGATACATCAAAATATCCAGAACAATCTCAGCTCTCTATATAATGAGGCCCTTTTGGCCTGGAACACTGTGTAAAGAGAGAATTTTTTAGAAATTCTTAATATCTTATATATCTTAATATCTCTTGTGACGACACAGCTTTTCTCTTGGGGACAGATTGTTTCGAAGCTTGAAATATGTTTACTGAATAAAGAATGAAGGGTTTCTGGTGTGATGGTCAGTCCTTAGTGATTTCCTGAGCGTCCATTGGTCAGTTTCACACAGAAGGTAGACAGACACCTGAATCCACCAGTTCCACACGGTGAGAGGCAGATAACATGTATCTCAGCCCCTCTTCGTAGGCTCATAACTCCGGATGTGAGTGACGTAGGATCTCGTGATAAAACGGAACTGAAAGGGAGACTTTACAGATTCAGGAAATGATCGAACTGTATGAACTGAATTATCACAAAGATTTTAATATAAACACAGAGAAATATAATTTGGTGAGCCGGTACATTCGTCAATCTCAGAGGGTTAACTGCAGAATTTTTTTTGATTACATAACACATTGAACAGTCTGAAAAACTAGAAATTAAAAATATCTCATCACATCCCCCCCCATCTCTCTCTCTCTCTCTCTCTCTCTCTCTCTCTCTCGCTCTCTCTCTCTCTTTCTCTCTCACTGCCCAGATTGTTCTCGGCATCCAGTGTGAGCTTCAGAAACTCCTGCAGAACTTTATCTCTCTGGACCGTCTCCCTATGACCCCGGCCAACAGCAGGCCGGGAGGCCGTCGGGGGCGGAGCCCACGGTTCTCCGCCCTCTCCTCCATCTTTGGCAAAGGCGTGAAGTTTGCTGTCCGCGCTGACGGCACAGTCAGCGCTGAGATCATCGGGGTGGCCAGCGAGGACAGCCGACGCATTGCTGCAGTGATGAACGGCGCCACCTACCTGCGAGGCTTGCGCTTCACAGTGGATGGCCGAGACACGCATTATTTCACCAAGGACAGCCCACTGGAGGCAGACCTTGGCGTGGTCTGGGGTGGAAGTGGAGCCACTGGTGGAGGGGCGAGGGTCTTGGAGAATGGTGTCAATGTTTCGGTCTCCCAGATGAGCGCCGTGGTTGCCGGAGAAACTAGGAGATTCGCAGATTTGGTCCTGCAGCAGGGAGCGCTGTGCTTTAACATCCGCTATGGGGCAACGCTGGATGAGGAACGAACACGAGTGCTGGAGGGGGCCCGGCTCAGGGCGGTGCAAGGGGCGTGGCTGTTGGAACAGAGGCGTGTTAGAGATGGAGAGGGTGGGGCAAGGGTGTGGGGCAATAAGGAAAGAGAGGAACTTCTGTCAGCAGGGCATGTTTCCGGTTACGAAGGGTTTTACGTTTTGCCGGTTGAACAGCATCCTGAGCTAGCGGACAGTCCGTTTAACATACAGCTGATTAGACAGACAGATGTTGGCCGAAGGTAACGGCGGCACCAACACACACACACACACACACACACACACACACACACACACACACACACACACACACACAGCACTATAGCAGGGATACCTCATTCAGATCCTGAGGTGCTTTAGTTCAACACAGTTTGGTCATTTTCCTGTTCTAGCACACCTGATTCAATTCAGCAGTTGGGCTGCAACAATTAGCATTGTTTACTTTAAAAATTACTCTATAATGTTCATATGATCCACAGAGTCATTCTGACAGACTGTAATACACTACAGGAAGTGTAGGGGGCGATATGGCTTCTACTGTTTCATTTAAAAAGCCTCTATAATGTTCATATGATCCACGCAGTCACTCTGACAGACTGTAATACACTACAGGAAGTGTAGGGGGCGATATGGCTTCTATTGTTTCATTTAAAAATGTTTAATATTGTTCAAATGATCCACACAGTCATTCTTACAGATTAATCTGTAGGGGGTGATTTTTCTATTATTTTATTTCAAGAAATTTGAGTGGTGGCAACAAAGGATGTATAACTAAAGGGGACATGACAGGGAAATAATCGTTAGTTGCAGCCCTAATCATGATTAGTCGATTCCCTGGCTAAGCAGGCATATTGGAGCAGAGAAAATACACCAAACTGTGCTGGACTTTGGCCTCTGGGACCAGAGTTGATGACCCCTGCGCTATAGTATCTCAGCTTTTTTCTATGACGTTGACAAGACAAATCAAGAAAGACTTGTTTGTCTTTGAAATGTGACGGACGATGGTATTGTATTATTTCATTTTTAAGGAAGTGCACTACTCGCAAGTTTACGTTTATTCTTTTTTTAATATAAGTTTCTGTGTTAACGTTTGTCATTGAAATACTGTTGTGGCTTAGACATTCTTACACACAGAGAGCCTCCTGTTCCCTATCAAAGGCCTCTCATTTTTATATGTGGAGAGAAGACGAGAAAATCCCCCCTTGTGAATAAACTGTACATTCAGCCAGACTTGAGTTTTGCTGTTCAAGATAAAATTCAAGGAATTTGGATGGGATAAAAGATTCAAGATAACTGGATGGCAATTCAACATTATTGGACAGAAAGGTCAAAACTCCAAACCCAAAGCTATGAAAACAAATCACCTTTCAGGATTTCTTTCTCAGACCTTTTTGGGATTAAACATTCCCAACGAAATCTTTTCACAGACTCTTTGGGATTTTTTACAGTATACACTTCTGAAATGGCCTTCCGGAATAATTGGTTCAAATGGCCTCCTGGAATAATAAGCTCAAAATGGGCTTTCTGAAATCATTGGTTAAAGCAACCCACCAGAATTCCCCCACTCACTTAGCCTTCCAGAATCATTGGTTCAGTTTGCCTTCCGGAATGATTCTTAAAAAACGGACTTCCGTAATCATTGGTTCAAATGGCCTTCCGGAATCATTGGTTCAAATGAACTTCTGTAATAATTGGCTCAATATGGACTTTTTAAAACCATTGGTTCAAACGGCCTACCAGAATTCCCTCACTCAGTTAGCCTTCCGGAATCACTGGTTCAATTTGCCTTCCGGAATAATTCTGAAAAAATGGACTTCCGGAATCATTGGTTCAAAAGGTCAATTAAATGACCTTCCAGAATTATTGGTTCAAATAGCCTTCCTGGATCACTTCTCCAAATGACCTTCTGGAATCATTGTTTCAAGATAGGACTTCCGGAATCACTGGTTCAAATGGACTTCTGAAATCGTTGGGACTTTTTAGACCTGTCCGCTCAAACGACCTTCCGGAATCATCTGTTTATACAGTCTTTCGGAATCCTGCTTTTATCCGCCTTCCGGAACCATCTGTTAAAACAGTTTTGTGGAATCATTGTTTTAAACGGCCTTCCGGAATCACTTTCTTCGGGAATCTCCTCTTTAAATGACTTTCCCGGAACCCTTTCTTTAAACCACCTTTCAGAATCATCCGTCTCAATGCCCTTCTGGAATTGAGATTCTGGAATGGGATTTTGGAATCATCCGTTTAAACGGCCTTCCGGAATCCTTTAGTTTCCACATCTGCTGCTGACTGTGTGGCCGTTGCTGCCTGCAAACTACTGATAGTGACTGTGATGCTAGGAGACACAGGGAGATGTACATAGTTCTTTAGCAAGTGCTCAACAACATGATGAACTGCTTAAGCTTGAGAATGACCGAAGTCAGGTATCTGCTGCACCTGGACTTAACGGGAAAGAGAACCCAATCAGAGAACCCGGACAACTGGAGACGGACTCACTTCGGTGCGGATCAGAGGAGCGTTCGTAGAGAGGACAGACGCAAGCTGTTCTATAGCTCAGTAAAGACGTGTTTTTGATAAAATCGTGTACAGTGTACTTTTTGATATGTAGAGATATGAGACGTTATCTATGTGGAACTCGTGCCTTTCCGCTCTAAAGGAAAACGATAGAAGTACGGAGTTGTAAATCACAAACAATGTATGTTTCAGTATTAGCTGTATGTTTTTAAAGCTTATTTTATGACTCAACTCAAGTACCGACAGTTAGCGACAGTCCAAAATACGGTGGAAAGAGCCTCCACGATACAAAGAAGTTTCACCTGAATGTGCATTTGTTTTTGGATCTGATTCTCATGGAACTGGAATGAATTCTGTTTGTTTTTAACGTTGGTTCTAGTCCTCAGTGTCTGCACACATGGCTGGATGGGATTTACCCGTGTGCATGTATTCTTTCCTATAATGAACAGAACGGATGTCACGATTGAACAGCTTTGCGTTTGAAAGTGTTTACATGTCTGTTTGTTTCAGCTGCCTCAGTTCATCTGGAACATTTTGTGTCCACCGTTGAGTCATGTTTTGAGAACTGCTTGGGGTCGACTGTGGGACGTGTTTGTTTCAGTGGATCAGTTCGATATGCATGTGGAGTGTATTGGGCATTCGAGTGGGCAGGGATTCAGGGGCAGATTACTAAAGCTTTGCGCCATCACTCTCCATACTTTGGGAATTGCTGAAGTGCCCCGGCTCTTTAGCAGCCATAGTAAAATCACTTCTGCATTTATTGAAGTTTCCTTTCAAAGCACTGAATACTGGGAGGATGTCCAAATAATGTCTAATTGTCTCAAAAAATTGATCTATAATGTCTTATTTTCTCAAAATAATGAATGACAATGTCAAAACCTCTTATTTTCTCAAAATAATGACTTATAATGTCAAAATAATGTCTGATTTTCTCAAAATAACTAATTGTAATGTCTGAATAATGACGTATATGTCAAAATGTCTTATGTTTTTAGAATTATGACAAAGTCTTATTTTCTAAAAGTAATGAATTATAATGTCAAAATGTCATTTTCTCAAAATGACTTATAATGTCAAAATAAATGTTTTATTATCTCAGAATAATGAATTGCAATTTCAAAATAATGTCTTATGTTCTCAGAATAACGACTTACTATGCCAAAATATGTCCTATTTTCTCAAAATAATGTTATTTTTTAAAATAGTGAATAAAAATGTCAAAATAATGTTTTATTTTCTCAAAATAATGACTTGTGTCAAATGAATGTCTTATTTTCTCAAATTAGTGACTCATTTCAAAATAATCAAATACTTCTCAATCTCAATAAGAAATAACATATTTTTGACATTTTGACATTATCTTGACTCACTAAGCCATTTTGATAAAATAAGTCAATAATTTGACCTAATTTTGACCAAAGTCAAAATCTCAAGACAAAAAAGTCTTATGAGAAACAAAAAGCAGAATCAGAGACGAATGAGCAGCTGTTTTTTTCTCCTACCTTGTTCCTGTTTTAATTTTTTAATTTTAAAAGTTCATTTGGGTGAAAATTCTGGAGAACCCACTAAACTGGCCACGCCCACATGCACCCAGTGTGTTATTAGCACCTCTATTAGTAAATCTGCCCCTAAATCTGTGAACAGAAGCCTGAAAATAATAGGAAACCTCATATATTTGAGATGTTTCAACCAGATGTATTTATTTACTAATTTATTTATCATATTTATCAGAGCCCATTAATAAACAGCATCAACACAACTGTAAAGTTGCCCCGAAAGACCAGAGACTCCCTAAAGTACACATTCATACTAATCATATCATAAAGCAGATTGAATATGATCTGCACTCTTAAAAAGAGGCTTTTTCAAGGGTTCTTTAATAATGCAAATTGTTCTATATAGAACCATGAACACTCAAAGAACCCTTTGCCTGATTAAAGGATGAAGTGGCTCTTCAGATTGATGGAGAATGTGTTGTATATGGTTCTATATAACACCAAAAAGGGTTCTGCTCTTGTTATGAAGTTAAGCTTATAACAATAGAAGAATAATTTTTAGTGCTATCTAGAGCCTTTTTCAAAAAGGTGCTGTATAGAACCATCTACAACACATTCTCATTCTGAAGAATGCTTTTATGATGCAAAGAACGCTTTAATCATGCAAATGGTTCTTTGAGTGTTTATGGTTCTATATAGAACCATTGTCTTCACTAAAGAACCCTCGAAGAACCACCTTTTTAGGTGTGTAAATTAGCCCATAGGCCACAATTTGGCTTGCTTTGCACAAAATAATGCACTAATATTTTGATTAATAAGATTAAATAAATCAATAAATTTTATTGGTCATTTCTAATGTATGAGATGTAATCATGTATTTTCTATTTAAATAATGAAGAAAAATGTAAATGCTGTTATAGATAAATGGGCCAAATTTGAGGAAGGAGACCCAAGTAGGTAATTGAGGGATATCATAATTCATTTTCTGAGGTACAAAAAAAAAGTGGTTCTTCAAAGGTTCTTTAGCAAAGAAATGGTTCTATATAGAACCAGGAACACTCATAATAAAATAACCCTTTGCAACATTTAAAGGGTTCTTTGCATGGTAAAATGGTTCATCAGATTCATGGAGAATGTGCTATATATGGTTCTATGTAGAAGCTTTTAGAAAAGGGTTCTATATAGCACCAAAAAGTGTTCTGCTTTTGTTACGATGTCGAGCTTAGAACAGTACAAGAACCCTTTTTGGTGCGATATTGGACAATATACACCACATTCTCCATCAATCTGAAGAACCATTTTTCATGCATGAAACATGCAAAGGGTATAGAGATTTTGAAAAAGGGTTCTGAATAGCACCAAAAAGGGTTCTTCAAGCTTATAACTACAGAAGAACCCTTTTCGTGCTATACAGAACTATACACAACACATGAAGAACCTTTTCACCAAGCAAAGAACGCTTTAGGTATGCAAATGGTTCTTTGAGTGTTCATGGTTCTATATAGAACCATTTTCTTTACTAAAGAACCCCTGAGAAACTGCCTATTTTAAGTCTGTATGTTTATTAGAAATGTTGTCCAAATGAAAGTGTGTAGCGTTCTTTGAGGAGCTGTAGTGCGCATTTTACTTCTTATAATGCCGTCAATGAAGAACCATTTGACCATGCAAAGAACTTTGAGTTCTTCAGGTGTTCATGGTTCTATGTAGAACCATTTTGTTTACTGAAGAGTGTGCATAAACAATGCCTGGATTTCTAATCTGTAATTTCACTGAACCTACACTCTTAAAAAAAGATGGTTCTTTTATGTAAGAACCTCTCAACACAGTTACCTACTTGGGCTCTATTGAAAAAATGACGATGATAAAATGAAGAACCCTTTAATCGATTATTTGCCTCATGATTGTCCCAAGCGAGCAAATCAGTCTGTTGTCAGTGTGATTAAATATCAAAGAATCAAGTCATTTCATTTCCTAATGTTTTTATGTTCTAGATACGAGTTTGTTTGTGGGAAACGGGTGACCCGAGTGCAGCTGGATGGACTAAAAGCTTTCCTAGTTTAACGATCAGCACCTTAAAGTCACAATCAGCTTCACGCTTACATGCTGAGAGTTTCAGTTGGTTACACTACATCCTTCAACTGAAGAACATCTACAAAAATCTTTAAAAATACAGTTACTGTTTACTGCAGAGGGGTCTAGATACCAGGGTAAGAACCTAAAGAGGTTCACACCAACATTTAAACACTTTAATCTGTTTTTTTTTTTGTCTTAAATGAATATTTTTGAGTTAAAAGGGTACTACGTCATATTGTCTCTAGTAACTGTGTAATTACATATTAACAAAATATGTAATAACAATGTAACTATTACAGATGGACTGTACAGCTTGTAATTACACATGTATCACTACGGTTTCACCTCAGTGTACAACAGTGTAACATTTAGCTACACACTTAAAAAATATAGATCCTCAAAGGTTCTTTGGTAAAGCAAATAGAACCAAGAATACTCACAGAACCCTTTGCATGATTAAATTGTTCTTTCCATTCTGAAAGGGTTCTTAAGGTTGATATCGCATCAAAAATGGTTCACCGTGCAGAGAACCGTTTAAACAATCAAATGCTTCTTTGAGTGTTTATGGTTCTGTATAGGACTTTTTTTGTTTTACTAAAGAACCCTTGAAGAACCCTCTTTTTTAAATGTGTATAAACAATGTCTGGATTACCAATCTGTAATTGCACTGTGCCTACACTCTTACAAATGATGGTTCTTTTTGTAAAGACAGTGGTTCCATATAGAACGTTAAACACTCAAAGAGCCATTTGCATGCCTGAACGGTTCTTTGCCTGGAGAAATGTTTTTTCATATGTTGTATGAGGTTCTATATAGCCCCAAAAGGGTTCTCCAGTTGTTACAAGATTGAAGAACCCTTTTCAAGAGGGTTCTATATAGAACTATATCCAGCACATTCTCTATCAATCTTAGGAACCATTTCAACACACAACGAACCATTTAATTGTGCAATTGGTTCTTTAGTGTTCATGGTTCTATATAGAACCATTCTTTTTACTAAAAAACCCTTGAAGAACCCTCGTTTTTAAGAGTGTAGTGTATATTTATCAGAAACATGGTGTTGGAAAAGCAGTTAATGTGTAATTACGCTAATTTTTCTGTAACAGGCAATACCTAACAGTAATTACATTGTTATTACATGTATTGTGTAACTACAGTTATAGACTGTTCATATAAAGAGAAACTTTTCAGAGTATTTTCATTAGCAGCATTTGGCAATTGAAGAACCTAAAGGTTTTTTGTACACTCTTGAAAATGATGGTTCTGCAAAAGTTCTTTAACAAAGAAATTGATTCTATATAGAACCATGAACACTTAAAGAACCCTTTGCATGATTAAAGGGTTCTTTGCATCGTAAACGCGCTCCTCGGATTCATGAAAAATGTGCTGCAGATGTTTCTATCTAGATCCTTTTTGAAAAGGTTCTTCTGTTGTTACAAGCTTGACATTGTAACAGTAGTAGAACCCTTTTGGGTGCTATATAGAACCATACACAACACATGAAGAACCATTTCACCATGCAAAGAATACTTTAATTATGCAAAGGGTTCTTTGAGTGTTCATGGTTCTACATAGAACAATTTTATTTACTAAAGAACCCTTGAAGAACCATCTTTTTTAAGATGATAGAACCAGAGGGTGGTCTGAATCTGGTACGGGTGAAACGCAGCTGGTTGTGGCTCTAAGGGGCTGGAGCGTCTCCTCTGTTAGTTTCTGACCTGCAGTGCTTTGAGCTGTGAGAACGTTCGGTTCACTGAAGAACTGTACAAACATTCATATTTAAAAACAAGGTTCTTTGGGCATCAAGATTTTTGATAAATAAATATGTAAATTGTAAACTTCCTGTTTGTTTTCCTTCTTTAACAGAGCTTCACGAGAGCCGCTGAGGTTTGACCATTACTTTTTTAATCTGTGTCCAGTCGCCTGGTCTCAGTTCATTAAAACACACAAGGATTTGAGGAGAGTTATTGCAGTGATCATCTAGAACGTGATGCAGGTTCTCTTTAAAATAGTCTCTAAGTCAGTTCTTTGCTGATGTTCTACAAAATGAAGACTTGTTTTGCCAGTGATCTGGAATTTGAACACAGTTCTTTTGTTGGTGTTCTGGGATTTGAACAGGCATTTTTGCTGATCTTATATCATTTTAACTGAGTTCTTTTGCCGGTGTTCTAGAATTTGAAGTCAGTTCTTTCACCAGTGGTTTACAGTTTCAAGACAATTCTTTTGCTAATGTTCTAGAATTTTAAGTGAGTTCTTCTGCCAGTGTTATAGAATTTAAGTGAGTTTGAAGACAGTCCTTTTCTTGCTGCTCTAGAATTTGAAGGCTGTTCTTTTGTTCGTGTTCTAGAATTTGAACCAGCTCTCCTGTTGGTATTCTCGAATTTTAAGGCAGTGCTTTTGTTGGTGTTCTAGAATTTAAAGTCATTCCTTTGTTGGTTTTCTAGAATTTGAAGGCAGTTCTTTTGTTGGTGTTCTAGAATTTAAAGTCATTCCTTTTGTTGGTGTTCTAGAATTTAAAGTCATTCCTTGTGTTGGTGTTCTAGAATTTGAAGGCAGTTCTTTTCCAGTTGTCTGCATTTGAAGACAGTCATCCTGGAAAGCTTCTAGAATGTAGAGTTAGTTTCTTTGCCAGTAAAGGGCAAATCTGTGTTCTGTAACATCAGCAAAGAACGTACTCTGGGTGACGGTTCTGCACTGGCACAACTTATTTAACCAAAACGCTGAAAAAACAAAGATTTTTTAAGACTCATCTTCCCAGGCCGATAATGACTCTGTGTGGTCAGAAGCGTAGCTAGAACATTTATAATGGGGTGGTCATGGTGATTTTATTGGGGTGCCACACTTCCAAAAATAAATAAATAGATAGATAAAAGCTAAATAAAATAGCATTACTGCATTAAAATGATATAAAAGTGATCCATTGGTGCTCATAACTGAATCTGCCCATCATTTACACAAGAATAAAACAGTGTCAGTTACTGCTGAAAGTGAACTGAAGGACAAAACTGTGTTGATGTAACACATTTTACTCATTCATGAGGAAATTATTTGAATCAAGTAAATTAAATACACACTGTGAAAAGTGGCTCATCAGATCTACTTAAAAATGACTTCATGTGGTAAAAAGTAAATTAACTAGTTTTATTCAACCTAAATAAACACTTTGAATGAACGATTCTTTCAGTCAATGTAGTTTTTTTAAGTTGAATAAAATTAGTTAAATTGCTTTTTACAACATGACATTTTTAGGTAGATCTGACGAGACACTTTTTACAATGTATCGTTCTTTTACAACACACAATGTTGAAAAAAAAAAATGTGGACAGGCCATATTAATTATTAATACAGGCTGGCCTCACTACAGCTTACACATCAGCCTAAATACACGAGTCTAATAAGTAGAAAGCTTACCAGAAAGCACTGTTTAAGCTAATTTACAACAAATTCAACTGTAAAATGTCAGCATTATAAACAGTTATAGCTGATTAATTTATGATATTCAATGCATGTGAGCCCTGAATAGCCTATGTCTCTGTATGTGGTTACATTTGTCACATAATCATAAACATGCTTGGCCACACGTGGAACTGCAGACTTTTAATAAAAGGATGTTTTTCCACTGATAATTCCAAAACAAGAACTGACCCAAACATGAACCAACTGAACTCCCAGTTCTAGTTTTAGTTCACTTTCCACTGTTATAATAACAACAGCTACTGATTCAAGAGTCTTTTTGGTCATTTTATATCACTCTAAAGCATTTAGCGTCTGACTCAGCTAATATAGCTAAGCTACCATGCTTATTAGTTAGCATGTCAACTGAAATGGAGCAGTTCATTGCACAACTCTGCACAGACACTCACACAAGCGTTCTGTGGATGCTAGAATAAATGCTAACTGCGGTAGCTTCTTAGCTAACTTATCTCGAACACTACAAAGTAATAACTCTAAAAATATCAATCAACTGACAGATTTTTCAATCAGTTTGCTTCTTATTCAAAAAATAAAACTTCACCTAATACAAAACAGAAAACAAACACCAATAATGGCAGAGTGGGGGGTTGAACCCCAGTGTACAGTGCAGAAGGCAGAGGAGTTAACCACTACGCTATACAACCACTTATTACAGATTAAGGCTTCACAAATGAAAGCGTTAACCTGAGTTGCCTAAACAAAACAGGACCCCCCCCCCAACCCATTACCTGACCTCACCTGATCTGTCTTACAGTCACATGTAACCCCAGCTTCACTGAGTTTTATTATAATTGTAACAATTTTGTACTTTTTACATACACTTTCTTCAGTCAGCCTCGGCCTTCTGTGACAAACACCTCTGATTTTCTTCTAAAAGTGCCTCGTCATCCTTCGTCAGCCATTTCAGTTCATTTCAATTCATTAAAATACCATTACATCAAATAATAACCACCGGCCTTAAGCTACTGCATTTAATTATACCATCATCTCTAAGTTAAAACACACTTTAAGTGGCTGTGCTCTTGATTACATCACATCAGTTCACATATCCCACTTTTCCATTTTTCACTGATCGACAGTACAAATAAAACCTCGTATTTCCATTTTTGCCGATTTTCAGTTTTTGATATAAAAAAATCTCTGGTTCCACTGACTTACATTAAAAGTGAAGTAGGTTTTTTCCTTCTCCTGTAAAGTTTTGGAGATACGAGGTTTTATTCTGACAATAGTGATATGTTTTGTACATGAAATGGGTAAATAATAAAGTTACGGTCCAAACTAGGCCTCTTTGTGTGTGTGTGTGTGTGTGTGTGTGTGTGTTCTTGTAGTGCTATACTTGTGAGGACGCTGTGTCCTCACTATGATAGGACTATATTAATTTTTCGGCAAAATGTCCTCACTTGAGCATGTGTTGTTTTCAACACGATGACTTTTTTTATTTGAAAACTAAAAGAGCAGAAAAATTGCCATTTGGATAGTGAGGTTAAGGTTGGGGTTAGGTTTAGGTTTAGGTGTAGTATTATTTAGCTACAGTAACACAAAAATCAATAGAAACCTATGGACATCCTCATATGTATAGCAAGACTGTGTGTGTGTGTGTGTGTGTGTGTGTGTGTGTGTGTGTGTGTGCGTGCGTGCAGGCCAAGATTCCTAAACAATGGCCCAGCTTCCCTATTATAGTTGCAGTTCATGTTCAAAACGGTACTGAGCAGTGTTTCCAGGCCTGGTTGAAACATATGTAGCGCTCCAGGTTAAGGCCTGAGCACATACAGAGAGGCCTTACCTGCACACACAGAGAGTCAAATCAGCCATTAATGTTGCTACAACTGATGTGTTTCTCCTCTCAAAGACATTCTTACTAGTCTACAGTAAAAACAGGTTCTCCGTGTGAGTGAGCTTATCCGGGCCCAAGCCCCTGACACAATCGGCCTGCACACAGGGAGAGCTGCTCAAAGTGAGCCCTACAGCATAACATGATTAGTTAGTTAAATTCAAATATCAAATTTAAAAAATCTTTCACATTATCAAAAAAATCGGTCCCACTTTATATTGTGTCTCTAATAACTGTGTAGTTACACATGAATAACATGCAACAACACTGTAACTACTGATGATTTAGTCAGTGTTACAAATGGATTACAGAAGTACAGCCTGTCCACTCATTTTAAAGTGTAACTCCAACACTACCTTACAGGAAAGTTCCTGTGTAGAAGATACACTTGTGTAATTACATTAGGTGTATGTCTGTAATCCATCTGTAACAGTGACTAAATGCATAAGTTGTTCACATGTAACTACACAGTTATTAGCGACACAAAGTCTCCCTCACTACACATCAGTCGTGGCAGTCGGTTCAGTCCCCTGAGCCGACAGTACGTGACTGAAGTGCGCTTGAGCAAGGCACATAACCCCCAACTGCTCCCCGGGCGCCGTGGATAGGGCTGCCCACCGCTCTGGACAAGTGTGCTCACTGCCCCCTAGTGTGTGTGTGTGTTCACTAGTGTGTATGTGGTGTTTCACTGCACGGATGGGTTAAATGCGGAGGTCTAATGTCGATGTGTTCAGACACAGTTGGCCAAAAGGTTCATTTCATTCATTCATTCATTCATTTCATCAACGTAGCATCCCAGTTTACATTCTGGACCTCTTACCGATGATGTAACAGTGCAGGGCATCTTCATCTGGACGATTAAAGAGGAAAGGATTCACTAAATTGTCATTAGCTTTACCTGCAGGAGTTACCAAACACAGAGAATTCACAGTGGGTTTAATGCTGTTTATAGCGTCAGTGAAAACATCAGTAAAATCCATTACAAACTTCATACATTTGACATTACAACCTCAAACACAACATGATTTCTCTGCTGTTGCCAATGTTTTATCTGTTCCCTTTCTGAAAAAGCATAGAACTCATTAAAGTGTCCGTTGGTTCCTAACGATGTGAGGTATCCACCCGTAAGTATAGCCACCCTTTATTTTTACACACATCCTGATTTGGTCAGGTGTTGGTGAGACTGGACAGCCCTATTCTACGTGTTCTGGAGTCTGGAGGAACCAGAAAATTGGTGGATGGGTTCTAAACAGCTTTAACCTTTAGGATTGTAAAAGTGAAATTGAATCTGTTTGCGCTGTGTCGCCTGCGTGAAGTCCAAGCTGAGAGGAAACTGGCGGTTTCGAGAAAAAGGAAATGCCTTCAGTTTATCTGATAGGCCTTTAAAGCAGCGCTGCTGGAGCTGAGACACGTTCCGAATAAAAACGCCCACAGCTGCACTGCTCAGGACCTTTTGATCACTGTACAAAAAAACGATCTGAGCTGCACTCGCAAACAGTACCGTGTCTTATGTAAGGGTAGCATTTATTCAGAAGCATAAGAGAGATATTTATACATGTAAACCACATGAGGTGTTACAGACTTTCCATGATGACCTGAGCAATCATTTAAAACTACAAGGTGTCATAACATCAGCAGTTTATGTGCTTCTGCGGTCTGGGCTTTGGTTTCCTGTCAGGCTGCTGGTGATGTGGGTGGCGGTGGTGGTAGTTGTGGTATTGGTCAACGGTGACAGGATACAGCAGGGGCATGGCCATGCCTTGGTCTGGGTGCTGAAAAGCTGTGATGAGGTTGTTGACATTCCGAAAGAGCCGTTCCTTGACCCCAGGCGCCGTCTGGAAGAGGAAGAAGATGGTGGTAAAGTGGACACAGAGGTCAATATACTGTAGCTTGGCACACATCTTCCCTACTCTAATAGACCTGATTAATTCAATTCAGTTCAATTCAATTCTACTGTGTCATTATGTCACAGGACTGTACAGTATAACACTGAGTGTGTTTACATGCACTTAATAGTCTGATAACTGCAGAAAATCTGATTGTGTCAGTAACTGGTTCAGTAGGTTTACGCTTAATAGTCTGATAACTGCAGAAAATCAGATTGTGTCAGTACCTGGTTCAGTATGTTTACGCTTAATAATCCGATAACTGCAGAAAATCTGATTGTGTCAGTAACTGGTTCAGTATGTTTATGCTTAATAGTCTGATAACTGCAGAAAATCTGATTGTGTCAGTAACTGGTTCAGTGTGTTTATAATAGTGGAAAATACTGGAGGTTTTCTTTTGGGACTATTTTGCCCTAAAACATCCTTACGTATCCCAGCTTTATCACAAACCTACCATCACACAGTGTCTCAGCCATCAGGCAGTGAATTCATAACCATTTCATGTAGGAACTTCCTGTGAGGGAGCTTTTAGAGGTGGACGTCTGGTTCCTATCACCACCACTGTGAACAAATCTGATTCGGTAAGTTTCTCTAGAATGGAGTGTTTCACACCAAACCACTCTGGTTAACTCTGTTTACACCTTAACTTGTTAACTCTGAAGAAAATTTGAAAAATTGGTGGAGTCCCCCTGTAATGTTTATACAGCTTACAGCATTACAGAGTCTTCAGTATAGAGAGTTCCAGTTAAACTGCGGTGTGTAGCTCAGTGTGTAGATCTGCTGTGATTAAACTCAACTAATTACTAAGCTAATCGTGCATGTAATATGAAATTTGACCATTTTAAATGTACCTCGTACTGGCCGCTCACTAGCCACCTACTTTGTCGGTCCACTATCACAATGGTTCTCCAACTGGCCCTCAGAGACCCCCAGGCAGTCCAACCCAACTTGCAACACATAGACAGAGCTGAAAAACCTGAGGACCGCTTTGAGAACCCCACTGTCCAAAATTTTTGCATATTGTTCTAAACTTTAAACTGGAACTGGTGCACATGATCTCCGCTCTAGCACTTCAAGTGCTTTATTTCCTTTTATGATTGTACTTTTATATTTATAAACTGTTTAATATTCATTTTATTAGTTTTATAAGAGGCAAATGTCAGCAGTCATATGACTACAACCAGAAACATGTTTAGTTTCACAGGTTCTGAAACCTGACCACTGTTAACAAAGCAGAAAGTTCACATGCAGAACGTTAGTTCCTCACTCTGATCATAACAGGCCAACTTTACAAGCTTATTGATTTATTATTTACTGCAAATTTATTTATTTATTTATTTAGTATCTCTTAAACTACAGTCAGTAGCATGAACTTGGTCTAATACAGTACAGACAGTATATAATATAACCAACTTTGCACTGACACTGCAGTGATGTGAATGGAACACCATCCAAAAATATCTGGACATGGTGGCTGTTTCTAATAAAGTGGCCAGTGAGTGGATGCACAAGGTGGGTGTTTCTAATAAAGTGGCCGGTTAGTGGAAGCACAAGGTGGGTGTGTCTAATAAAGTGGCCAGTTAGTGGAAGTACAAGGTGGGTGTTTCTAATAAAGTGGCCAGTGAGGGGAAGCACAAGGTGGGTGTTTCTAATAAAGTGGCCACTGAATGGCTTTGAGAGTAACTGCCCTTGTGAAGATCCCAGCAAAGGAACTCTCTCACCTCTGCTTTCCATAAGTTGCCTTCTACCTGGAAAAGCCTGTAGGTGAACACACACTGGTCATACCTGCAAAAGCACAAAGCAGATGTTCTTTGAAGTGGCAAAACAAAGATGTGAATAGATAAATAAAGTAGTTCAAAATAAATCCATCATTTTTATCTCAAATAAAGTCAGTCAGGCAAGACAGTGTATAACATATTTGCTGTAAAAATGGACAAAAGCTGAACATCAATCTTAAAGGTTTTACTTCATCTACATTTCTCCATGTTTATAGGTAAAAATGCATCAAACAGTGTCAGAAACCACACAGTCAAGACTATCAGCGATACTGAACAGCTCTATTCTGTAATTTAGCTATAAACTGAACGTGGGCGGTAAGAGAGCACAGTGTGGTTAAGGTTCTCACCGTTTACTTCAGAAAACTGTGTTCTGTGCATCATGTTGCTCCATCTTACCTGCTGCTCTCAGCTGTTTCTGATTTACTTTTCTGCTTAAATGTGTGACATTACAGTGAAATTTTGTGAGATTGTGTTTATATTGACCACATTGTTTATCTGCTTAATATCTGGAACCTGTTAGACATTTCATCATATTTCGGTTGGACTGCCTTGATACTTGTCGTCATAAAAATCTCAAAATAATTATGCAACACTTTGCAGTTTGCACCCTGCATTTACTCAGTTAATATCTAGAACCTGTTAGACATTTCAGTGTAGTTAAGTTAAACTGTCCTGGATGCTACCCAAAATAATTATCTAGTACTTTGGAGTTTGTACCTCACATTTAAGGTACACTCTTAAAAAAGATGGTTATTTAGAGGTTCTTAGTGTTCTTTGAGTGTTTCTTTGCTAGAGAACCCTTGAAGAACCATCTTCTTTAAGAAGGTACTGTAAAAGAAACTAAATGTTTTTACTGCGATACACAAACTAAGGCACTGTTACAGTTTGTTGGTACACTGTCTGAAATCTACTAAATATCAGTTTCAGTATTTCTAACTGCTGCCGCTGAACTAAGATCTGGCGTTCTTCAGGGATGTTAGCGAGCACAGTTTGCTATCTGAGTGGAACCAGAGATATTATGAGGATCTTTGCTCTTTGAATGAGGAGAGACAGAAAGAACACATGAAGAACGTGTTTTTCTGGTTGTTTAGGTCGCATATCTCCACCACTCTCTTAAAAAAGATGGTTCTTCAAAGGTTCTTTAGTAAAGACAGTTGTTGTATATAGAACCCTGAACACTCAAAGAAAGCATTGTTTGCATGGTGAAATTGTTCTTTGAGTTTTTGACAAGGGTTCGATATAGCACCAAAAAGGGTTCTGCTATTGCTACAATGAAAGTTTCTTTAGTAAAGACAATGATTCTATATAGAACCATGAACACTCAAAGAACCCTTTGCATGATTAAAGGGTTCTTTGCATGGTTAAAGTGTTTTTCGGATTGATGGAGGATGTGCTGCAGGTTTATATATGTTCTATAAAGAACCTTTTTTGAGAAAGGTTCTGTATAGCACCTTCTTTGGTTGTTACAAGCTTGACATTGTAAAAATGGAAGAACCCTTTTTAGTGCTATAAAGTACCCTTTTCAAAAAGGTTCTTTATAGAACCATCTACAGCGCATTCTCCATCAATCCGAAAAACACTAATGATGCAAAGAAGCCTTTAATCAAGCAAAGGGCTCTTTAAGTGTTCATGGTTCTATATAGAACCATTTTCATTACTAAAGAATGCATGGAGAACCGTCTTTTTTAAGTGTGTACTCTGTTGTCTTACTCAAGGTCACAACTAGGCACACCCAGTCGGTCTTGGGACTTAAACCTTCAACCTTCTGGTTTCTGGCTCACCTGCAGTGCTGAATGTTAGTTCTAGATAATCAGTCAGTGTCTCAGCTGTCATTTCTCAGTCAGCTCACTTTATTTTTGTTTGTGTGCTTTTTTTTGTCACTTTCGGAGGTGTCGCCCCCTCCCTGCCTGTTAGCTACGTTAGCCTCATATCTGCAGTGTAGATCTCGAGAAGCTAAAGATCGAACACTTGATTATTCACCCAAGGTTTTTTTTGCTAATAGCTTTAGACGTGCTCCTCTACACCCTTTAGTACCCCAAAGGTACTAAACTGTCGCTGGGTCAGTGCCCTTCTCGTCACTGGGGTGGTTCCCTCAAGGCTCCATCTCAGTACCTTTAGTCAGGGAACATAACTGAACCATAATCCACTGAAATGATATGTTCTAAGCTGTACTGACTCCACACACCCCGTCTCGTCTCCAGGCTTTTATTTTACTGTTCTGTTTAAAACATTCGGTTATGAAAAGGTACAAATACGAACTTTTCACCTGGAAAAACTTATTTAAGGTTCACAGTTGGACCTTAAAACCACTGTTGTACCTTTGAGGGAACATTTACACTGTTTGTACCTTGATGAAAGAGAAATGAACCTGCAGAGAACCTTTATTTCTAACAGTCTATGGCATCTCACTCTTGACACACAGTCCAGTGTGTCGGTGAAGCTCTGCAATGCTTTATTTTGCTTTTATGCAAATGCACTTTCTCAGCTGCATGTTTTTTTTCTCAACATTAAATGTGGTGTTATTCACAGGCGCACAGACGTGATTAAATCGCCCCGGTCTTCAAATGTCGCTCAAACTGGCGTTTACTCAAAACAATGTGCTTTAATCACAGCAGTTTTTATGGAAAATTGGGCAGTTGCTTTATAAATACTGTTTCTGCATGCGAAAATATGCAACCGTTTGACCACTACAGCCCACATGCTTTGGACATTCACACAGATGGTGCTGGTAAAAGGGCGTCTGTAAAAGGAACTAAGCTGAACTGAGTTGATCTGAGCTGCAAAGCGCTGCCGCAGCCTCATATAGCCTCACCGAGCTCGGCATCATCGCATAATGATAACGTGTGGCGACCACCACAAGAAATGCCACTAAATGTGGGGGAGGGGTGGGTAGGATGGCAAAATATAACCACACGGGCAAGCGGGCGCTTCACCCACCACTTTCCAAAGAAAGGGGGCGATGCCCCACCAACTTTCTCCAATAAAAACTCCATGGACTGCTGACCTATAGACACAGTCAAACTCAGCCAGGTTTCAGCTGAAGGGGTGGGACAACAACAAAGCCTTTGGGAGCATGCAGTGAGATGAGCCGCCATTTTTCTCTAGCATTGTCAACAATAACATTAACAACAGCAGAATATTCTTTCCTATGGTTGACAAACTGAATCACTGACATATATGGAGCCTGAATTAGTATCACTTGAGAAATGTAATGATGTTTTTTGAACATTACAATCCAAAATTTCAGACAAGCCTTTAATACACTGTTAGAAATAAAGGTTCTGCCCAGGTAGCAGTTTTAAGGTCCAACTGTGAACCTTAAATAAGTTTTTCCAGGTGAAAAGTTCGTATTTGTACCTTTTCATAACCCGAATGTTTTAAAACAGAACAGAAAAATAAAGTCCTGGAGACGAGACGGGGTGTGTGGAGTCAGTACAGCTTAGAACATATCATTTCAGTGGATTATGGTTCAGTTATGTTCCCTGACTAAAGGTACTGAGATGAACCCTTGAGGGTTCCACCCCAGTGACCATTATGTACGTTTTTACTGAGAGTGATACATCTATATCCACCAAAGAGCCTGTGTTCTCTCCGTCACTACATACAGATATCATGGCTAAAATGTCCCAGTTTAGTGCCTTTAATAATGAAATTTTAATCAGTACAGTGAGTCATCTTAAACCCTCCACTCGCAGTCCTGACATGTTACCAACCAACTTTTAAAAGAATGTGTTTCACTCGATATCAGTGGACATACTTCAGACAGTAAACACCTCACTCATGTCGGGCGTTTTTCATAATAAATTAAAAGCTGCTGTTGTGAAGCCTCTCTCAAAAAAGAAAGATCTAGAAGCATCTCCATTGAGTTTTTACAGACCGATTTCAAATCTACTTTGCATTGGAAAAATTATTTAGAAAATTGTCTTCAAGCAGCTTATTGGCTGAAACAGCTCTAATTAAAGTTATTAATGACATTTAAGTTTTAGTTGGAATACAGACTTTGGAGACACATCGGTTCTACTACTGCTCAATCTCAGCGCTCCCTTTAACTTCATTGACGATAAAATTCTCATAGACTTGAGAACTGGATTGGACTTCCAGGAACTATCCTAAAATGGTTGTGACCTCTGGTGTCCCCCAGGGTTTAATTCTTGGGCCACTCTTATTAAATTTAATGCTGCCTCTTAGCCAAATACTACAAGGGATACTGTGGGATACTGTACCACAGCTATGCAGATGATCTACTTGGCCCTCTCCCCAAACAACTATGGTCCCTTTGACTCGCTTTGTAAGTGCCTTGAGCTCATCAGTAACTGGATGGAGTAAAAATTTCCGCAGTTGAATAAAGATTAAACAGAGATTATTTCATTTAGGAACAACAATGAGAGGCACAGACTATCTGGGTTCATGAGCTCTAAAATCTAAAAACCTAACACGTAACCTTGGTGTACTCTGATCTTAATTTTAGCAGTCATGTCAAAACAGTTACTGTTCATAGATTTAAAGGGATACGTTATTAGCATGACATATGCTGTATGTAGTGCGGAAAGTTGGTTTCAGTCAGTCAGTCAGTCAGTCAGTGGCTCAGTAAGGCCTAATCAGTTTTTTGCTGCGCCACTGTGGTGCCACCTCTGCCCCCCTACATATAATGGTTTCTCGAACATGTTCTGAATGAATATCACATACTCAGAAATGCATAACTGAACTGTAAAGTCATATTTTGATTCATTGTTTTTTATTTAAAGCTTATATGACTGCCCCATTTAAAGCCCATTGAAAAGCACTGAAGAGCAGCAAGAGCAACAGCATACACTGTTAATGCGAAGAACGATTTTAATAAGGCGGGTTGGCAAGAAGTAAAACTATCTTTTTACACCTTTAATTTCCAGGCATATTACATCCTAACGCTTATTATTCAGTGACTACATGGCCTACAGTGCTAACCAGCTGAATTATTGTTACATTATAGAAGTGAGGAATGGGGGTCTGGGCCTGGGGGTGACTCTTGACCATTTCAGAGGTGAAGTTTGTGAGATGAGTGTCATGAGCTGTAAGGGAGTTGGCCTAAATTGTGTCTTAGATGAACCTAAAATCATAAACTAAAGCAAAAGTGGTAATAAAACTGTTTCTGTGATTTTAGCTCCAGTCAGAAGTTTCAGTTTCAGTCAAAAGTTTTTGGTTTAATCGCAGTTCCTTTTCCAGGAAACATTACTAGTATGGAGAAAAGTTTACTTAGAAACCGGATGTGAGTCAGTGGAGTCAGAGTTGTGTGGAGTTTTCTAAACACGACCTCCAGAAAATGTATTACTGCCATAAAATAAGACCATAATAATAAGACAACTTAAAGGGGAATTACTCCATAGTTCTTCATAACTCAGTGTGTGAGATGTAAGCAGAGCGATTCAGAGTGGTTTGGTGTGAAATGGTTCAGATGTCTTTAAAGCGGTGGTGATAGGAACCAGGGGTTGCCATGACTACAACACAGATATAGACATTTTATTTACTATCCAGAACCACAAGTGAACCTACATGAGTCTTCTGAGTTCATATGGAATGTTGATGATGGAAAATAGTGGGAAAATCTGAAATAATATGTTTTCTTTAGGGACCATTTTGCCTTAAAATGCCCTGCATGTATCCCTCCACCATGAATAGATTAAAAAATATGGATGAAAATACATTTTAAAGCAATCTTGATCACAAAACTATCATAAAACAGTGTCTCAGTCATCAGGCAGTGAATTCATAACCATTTCATTTCTAACTTTCTGTGAGGGAGCTTTTAGAGGGGGACGTCTGGTTCCTATCACCACCACTGTGAACAGACTCGGTAAGTTTCTCTAGAACGGAGCGTTTCACACCAAACCACTCTGAACCACTCTGTTTACATATGAACCAGTTACTTATGTAGAAAATTTGAAAAAATTGGTGGAGTTCATTTAATGTTCATACAGCTTACAGCATTACGGAGTGTTCAGAGTGAGAGCTGTTGAGTTCATACATTTTGGGGCAAACAGTCTAACATGTCACACTTCATGTATGGAATACTGTGTGCAAACATCAGCTTTGGTGAATAGCGCAGCATGCTAAGCTAACGTGTGATTTGCACACCAAAGTTAGCAGCAGTCAGATGGATGAGAAGTGGGAGGAGAGGTTTTCCCCTAGAATGATTTCAAAATAAGACCTTTAGCTCATAGTTATCATTCATTTAAATTTAGGAAGGGGAAGAAAGGCTCTTCCTCAAAAAGCTGCATATAACTGTGTAAAGTGTCTTTGTGAGCTGCAGCTTTAACATCACCCTCCACTGGAACTAAGGGACCCTGAAAAACAGCCCCAGCCCATCATCCCTCCTCCACCACGCTTTACTGTTGGCACTCATCCATCAGACTGACAGACAGTGAAGTGTGATTCATCACTCAGAGAAAATGTTTCCACTGCTGCAGAGTCCAGTGGCGGCGCTTTACACCACTCTGACGCTTGGCATTGTGCATAATGATCTTAGGCTTGTGTGCAGCTGCTCAGCTGTGAAAACCATGAAGTTCATGAAGTTCATGAAGTTTCCGACGCAATTCTTGTGCTGATGTTGCTTGCAGGGGCAGTTTGGAGCTCTGTAGTGAGTGATGTAACAGAGGATAGGGAATTCTTAGGCCCAATCCCATTTCACCCCTCGCCCCTACCACTGAGCCCTTAGCCCTCTGTTTTGCGTGTTCACGTCTACAGGTAGGGTGTCCTGATTTTTGTTAAGATAGAGCGGTAGGGCGAAATGTTAGGGCTACATGGTCCTCCAAACAGAGGTTTTTCAGAGACTCCAAACAGAGTGATATGAGAAAAAAAGTAAAACCGGCAAGATGGCTGAACAAGAGACCAAAGAAACCCACAAATGTGAGAATTTTCTCCGTTAAAAAATTACAATAACCACTGTTTTATCTGAGTTAATGTTGTTTCAGTGTATTTTGGTCATTTTCTTCATAACAAGCATAAGAAATCGCTATTAGCATGCTAATGTTTCAGTTGCTAGCTAGCTAACTTCCCGTTCCACCTTAAATAGTCCAGCAGTTCTGACGCCTGAAGCGCCAGAATGTAACTGCTGCTCCATTTAAGGTGGAACAGGAAAATTCGAACGAGAAGCTGGTGAATATCTGACTTCAGCTTCATATCACTGAAGAATTAGGGGTGGGTGATAATAAATAATTGCCCCCCTCTTTGAAGGCATATGGTGCCCTAAATGTAACTAAAGCCCAGCAGTAAGGAGCTGAACTTTACCCTCCTCTGCTGTCACTGCAGTCTGGCAGGGTCACCTACAGAGCAGTGCTGGTAGTGATGCTCTTTTTTTTTATTTTTTTTTTATTTTTTTATTTTTTTATTTGTGTAGGGCAAGATTTCAACCACTACCCCTGTAACTCAGTTCCAAGGGGTTTGGGTGACACTCGAAAACAAGGGGTAGGGGTAAAAAGGAGAAATGGAACTGGGTCTTACGCTCTATGCTTCAGCATTCAGCTGCGCTCAGTGTCTAATGTTTCAAGGCTGAGCTGTTGTTGTTCCTAAATGTTTCCATTTCACAATAATAGCACGTGAAGTTGATCAGGGAAGATCTAGCAGGAAAGGAACAGCACCACATTCAACTCCCTGAGCTCTTCAGTACGACCCAGTCTACTGCCAGTGTGTGTCTATGGAGACTGCTTGACTATGCACTTCATTTATACACCTGTTAGAGGTGTATATATGTGCTGAAGGTGTCCACATACTTTTGGCCATATAGTGTGTGTGTGTGCGTATATGTGTATGTGTGTGTGTATATTTATATATATAAAGAGAAGGAGGGAGGATGTGAACTTCCTGTACTGATGAATATCTTAGATATTATGATCTATTCTAACGTGAGGCATTAATAGGCATAGTAACAAGCTAGTTATAAACACAAACATCCTGTACAGGCTACATTCTATCAGGAGGTGTCTATCACAAAGCCCAACCCCTAAATTTACACTTGTGAAAATAATACTTTCATTAAATTTTACTTTTTTTATTTTATCAGTATTTTATATATATATATGACACTGAAAAAAAAGAAGTAATATTTAATGTAAGTATTATATATATATATATATATATATATATTATATATTATATATTGATTCACCACTGTTAGTCCATTATTCCAGTCTGAAAATCAGTGTGGAACATTAGGAATTGTCACATATTTTCAGCAGTTAAGTACTTTATTGTGTTTTAATAATAAACAAAAGATAATTTTATGTGTGTACAGCTGTTCAACGCTGTGTTTGCATTTCTGTGTTCTACTCAAAATGAGCTAAAATTGTTGCTACAAAAAGAGTCACTACTGAAACATTTGGTAAATTTTGGTTAGTGTTGTTCTGGTAGTGACCAAATTAAAAGTTCCATCATTTATATTAATAAAATAACATAATTCAGATACAGAGTCACTCAGAGCAAAAGGGTTTTAGTCTGACGTTCACGATCAGTTAAGAATTCTGAATGAGTTTCAGCTCTGATTCTAAATAATACCTTTTTGAACATGGTTCTACGTAGCACTCGAAAGGGTTCTTCCGTTATTACTGTGTCAAGCTTGTAACAGTAGAAGAACCCTTTTTAAAAAGGTTCTGTATAGAACCGTCTGTTGCACATTCATTCACATTGTCTATCAATCTGAAGAATCCTTTCATGATGCTAAGAACCCTTTAATCATGCAGAGGGTTCTTTGCGTGTTCATGATTCTATACAGAACTGTTTTCTCTACTAAAGAACACTTAAAGCACCATCTTTTATAAGAGTGTAGTGTTCATGGTTCTATATGGAACCATTTACTTTACTAAAGAGCCCTTGAATAACCATCTACCAAGAGTGTAGAACAATTTTTGTACATGTATACAGCAAAAATACTCTATATTATTAGAAATAGGGTAATACTACACTCTTTCTTTAAGCGTTCTTATTAAAGTAATTGGTTCTGTATAGACCCATGAACACTCAAAGAACCTTTTGCATGATAAAAGGGTTCTTTGCGTAGTGAAATGGTTCCTCAGATTGATGGAAAATATAGTATAGTTATAATATTGTGTAGATGGTTCTAAAAGTGTTCGTCTATTGTTACAGTGTCAAGTTCATAACAATAAAGGAACCCTTTTTGTGCTATATAGAACCCTCTTCAAAAAGGTTCCATATATAGAACTGTCTATAGCACATTCATTCACACTGTCTAACAATCTGAAGAACCCTTTCTTGATGCAAAGAACCCTTTAATCATGCGGAGGGTTCTTTGAGTGTTTGTTATTCTATATAGAACCATTTTCTTTACTGAAGAACCCTGGAAAAACCATCTTTTTTGTGAGTGTAGAACAACTTTTGTACATGTTTACAGCAAATAATACACTAAATCATTATTAATAGTGTAATAATACACACTTAAAAATATGGTTCTTTAAGGGTTTTTTAGGAAAGAAAGTGGTTCTATATAGAACCATGAACACTCAAAGAACCATTTGCATGAATAAAGGGTTCTTTCCATCATAAAACGGTTCTTCAGATTGATGAGAATGTGTTTTAGATGGTTCTATATATAGAACCTTTTTGATGAGAGGTCTATGTAGAACCAAAAAAGGTTCTTCCGCTGTTACAAGCTCTTATTATAACAACAGCAATCCTTTTCAAAACGATTCTATATAGAACCATATAGAACATATTCTCCACCAATCTGGAGAACCCTTTCACAATGCCAAGAACGCTTTAATCATTCAAAGGGTTCTTTGAGTGTTCGTGGTTCTATACAGAACCATTTTCATAGCAAGATTCACTTACAGCAGCTGTGCAGTGTTGTGTGTGTGTGTGTGTGTGTGTGTGTGGTCATACTTACAGTACACAGATGCAGTAAGTGTCCGGCACGCTCTCGCTGTCTCTGATGAGGAAACTGCCGTCCTGTCCGGCTACGGCCAGCAGCTCCTCCGCTCTGCTCTTGCTGATGGAGCCGTGGTACATTTCTAATCGTTCCATTTTCACTGACCGGCAGCCTGACGCTCATAAACACTGAGACAGCTCTGTACTCACTACCATTTCAGCCTCAAATAGAAAACCACACACAGTCAGCGCATCTTAGTCATGAAGTCATACGGAAAGATCCACCCGCCAACACACACACACACACACACACACACACACACACACACACATATATATCACAGGAAATGCTTCACACATCCTCATTAGACCGGCTATTTCGTGTGTGTCTAAGGTAAAGCTGCCAGTATACGCTTATCTACCATCTGCTGGAGCTTTTAACACAGACAAACTCACAGAACTGCTCTCAGATCAGCAACAGCAACAAGCTGCGCATCAGACTGATCAGAGCAGGAGCCGACTGATGACCTTTAGATTCACCTCAGCTGAACAGATACAGCATAATAATAAGATATGGACAGCTGTGGTATTGCTGGGATTCAAACTCACAACCTCCTGATGTTAGGATGAATTATTAGGCAGCTGCACTACATGAGACGAAGCCCTGCTTTAAAGTTAAAACAACAAATATTTTCTGCAGAGTATTAAACATTCGTAGACACAAAATCCGAGTGGCTTCATGTGTTCCTCCAAAAGTGGTGCAGCCCAACAGGAGGTTGTGAGTTTGAGCCCCAGTGATGCCATAGCCATCCATAAGTATGGACCCAAGAGGAAAGCTGTCTAGCAAATATTGTGTGATCGAGGGAGTCCAGGCTGGTGGGGAAGTTGAGTATAAAAAACAAGTTCTATTTATTTACCAAACTGAGATGCAGAACTGAAAAATGAAGAGAACTTTTGACTCGACTAAGAAGTTTGAGATGTGTGAACTCTGGTGTCCTCAAGTTCACTCAAGAAAAGCCATGTAATCAGTTACTGTATCATTTTGAGCTGAGCTGACCTCTCATTCTTAACAGTGTACATGCACTCGTCATTTTTTTCTAAGACTATAATGATATGAATAAATATCATATGAAAAAAGATATATAAATTTAACAGTGAATGTATATTCAGCATTATCTTATTATATCTTGCTTGTGCTCTCTATAAGTGAAAAAGTCTGATTCTTTTCATTCAGTAAAAATGGCCATTCAATATAGGTTATTCATTTTCTAATTCTGGGGGTCCCTGAAAATAAACTTGTTATGATGTCATGCTGTCCATTCAGCAAAATGCTCAAATCCCAGTTCATGGAAGCTCATTGTTTATCTGCCCACAATCACAAGCTTTTTTTTTTTAATTTTTTTTTATTATTAACCCCTTAAATGGCCAGGGCCCACAGACAGGCCCAAAGTTGTATTACTCACTTCTATAATCTAAGAATAACTCAGCCAGTTTGCACTGAAGTCCCTGTAGTTACTGAGTTATAAGCCTTAGTATGTAAAATAAACTTCTGAACTACATACACCTCTGACTGGACCTGCAGTGCATTAATGTGTCCTCAGGGGGGCAGTGTGTCTCCATCAGTGAGTACAGAAACAAACCCCTATTAAAATGTAATCTGTGTCTCTGTTAATCTGAAACATTTTCATGTCGTACTGAATGAAGAAATGAGCAGTGAATTACTTTATATCATTAGTTTCACTGTAGATTTTACAGTTTTGGCTTTCTAGTGGTAAGTTATTCTGGCCACAATGACCATTCCCTTTCGTAAAGGGAAACTCCGCCAATTTCTCCAAATTTCTGCATTATTAACTGGTTAAGATGTAAACAGAGTCATTCAGAGTGGTTTGGTCTGAAATGCTCAGTTCTAGAGAAACTTACCGAGTCAGAATAGTTCACAATGGTGGTGATAGGAACCAGACGTCCACCTCTAAAAGCTCCCTCACAGAAAGTTACTACATGAAATGGTCTGAGACGTGTTTTTGATATTTTTAGGCAGTTTTTGGTCTGTTTTTAAAATCCAAAATGGGAAAATAGTCCCTCCAAATCTTTTTTCTTTTCAGATTTTCCACTATTTTCCATCATCAACATTCCATATAAACTCAGAAGACTCGTGTAGGTTCACTGGTGGTTCTGGATAATAAATAAAATGTCTATACTTGTGTTGTAGTCATGACGACCTCTGGTTCCTATCACCACCACTGTAAAGACATCTGAGCCATTTCACACCAAACCACCCTGAATCACTCTGCTTACATCTCACACACTGAATCATGCAGAACATTTTGAGAAATTGGTGGAGTTCTCTATTTAGCACTGTTATTTATGGCCCTTGAAATGAAGTTCCTGTAACACAGAGCCAGGACTGTTACACAGAATTTGAATTTAATTTTAAGAAAGGACTAATATTGGGACAGTAGTCAGTGCCAGAGTTCAGTTATCAGTATTGGTATCAGAGAGGAAAACTGGGATTGGTTCATTTCTAGGGGGGCAGTCGTGGGCTGGAGGTTAGGGAACCAGCCCTGTGACCGGAAGGTTGCCGGCTCGATCCCCTGAGCCGACAGTTGAGCAAGACACCCAACCCTCAACTGCTCCCTGGGTGCTGTGGACAGGGCTGCTCATCACTCCAGGCAAGTGTGCTCACTGCCCCCTAGTGTGTGTGCTCACTAGTGTGTATGTGGTGTTTCACTGCACGGATGGGTTAAAATGCGGAGGTGAAGTTTCCCCGTTGTGGGACTAATAAGGGTCACTTAATCTTTCTACCACTGTCTGTACAGCAAGGTTTTAACCACAAGAGGTCAGCATTGCATAAATGACAAATATTAGATTAATTTTGATGACACTGTGATTAGTTATTCTATTAAAGTGATACTTTGAATATATTAGTGACGATACTGGTAATGCAGTAGTAGCACTGGTGTAATGTACTGTCTTTACTACTGTCTCTCTTCAACGTATAAGTTAAATTGGGGTCTGTTTATTTGATTTGACAGTGGAAATAGTACCGCTTAACATTGTGCTGCTGGAACGTTTACAGCCTCAAGAACAAAATCAGCTGCGAAGAAAAAGTGAAGTGCAGCTTCTAGACACCAAAGGAAGAGCCAGGTTAATTCCTGTGGCTGTAATACACGCCTGTCACCACGAGGTGGGGCTGTGGCGCTGTCTCAAAGTTTACCACCTCACATTACACTCTTCTTCTGCTGTTATCCTTCTCTCCTGACCAGCCCCTCTGCTGGAGATCTACCTGCAGGACTTTGTCTTGCATGTACCAAAACCTGGTGGATCTAAAAGGCCTTCAGCGCGTCTGAATGTTAGATGTGTTGGTTTCTTTGACATTCTTCTCTTTCAGTAAGCAGTTCTACTTGAAGCTGAAGCTGACATCTAGCTGAAATATTGGTTCCCTCAGTTTCATTTCATGTTTGCAGCTCATAATGAGCTTAGTGATGCCAAAGTGATGGGAAATGGAGAGTATGAAGAAATAAAGGAACCGCAAACCATCCGAAACGTGAGTTTTCGTCTTTAAGTTCTCAAGTGAACTGTAGTATCTGATCTCCTCAGACCCAGCCAAACAACTCAAACAGTGGAGAGTGCAGCAAGATAGTGTAGCCTCTTTAAAAAGATGGTTCTTTAAGGGTTCTATATAGAAACATGAACACAAACACCTTACCACTTATTATATAGGTGCACTTTGTAGTTCTACAGTTACAGACTGTAGTCCATCTGTTTCTCTGCATACTTTGTTAGCCCCCTTTTACCCTGTTCTTCAGTGGTCAGGACCCCCATAGACCCTCACAGAGCAGGTACTATTTGGGTGGTGGATCATTCTCAGCACTGCAGTAACACTGAGTGTTAGTGTGTGTTGCGCTGGTCTGAGTGGATCAGACACAGCAGTGCTGCTGGAGTTTGTAAACACCTCAGTGTCGCTGCTGGACTGAGAATAGTCCACCAACCAAAAACATCCAGCTAACAGGGTCCTGTGACCACTGATGAAGGACTAGAGGACGACCAACACAAACTGCGCAGCAGCAGATGAGCTATCGTCTCTGACTTTACATCTACAAGGTGGACTGACAAGGTAGGAGTGTCTAATAGAGTGGACAGTGAGTGGACACAGTGTTTAAAAACCTCCAGCAGCACTGCTGTGTCTGATCCACTCGTACCAGCACAACACACATGAACACACCACCACCATGTCAGTGTTACTGCAGTGCTGAGAATGACCCACCACCCAAATAGTACCTGCTCTGTGAGGGTCCATGGGGGTCCTGACCACTGAAGAACAGGGTAAAAGGGGGCTAACAAAGTATCAGAGAAACAGATGGACTACAGTCTGTAACTGTAGAACTACAAAGTGCACCTATATAGTAAGTGGAGCTGATAAAATGGACAATGAGTGTAGAAACAAGGAGGTGGTCAGAATGTTATGCCTGATCGATGTACATCTCTCATATGTTTAAAGAATAGAATCCGAGTGGGTCACTAGATCCATTGATTCAGGTCAGAGAGTCGAGCCCAGAGTCCAAACTAAACATGGTGTAGCAGCATTTATAACTGAAACAAACTGCCAGAAGATCTTAGATGAGCTTCAAATGCAGTGATTTTTAAATCCAGGTTAAACGTTGGGCTTCTTGTACTTGTTTTTGAGCTCAAAGACTTGCACTTTATCCTTACACTCTTGAAAAACGATGGTTCTACAACTGTAGTAAAGAAAATGGTCCCATGTAGAACCATGAACACTAAAAGAACCCTTTGCATGATTAAAGGGTGAAAGGGTTCTTCAGACTAATGGAGAATGTGTTGAATATGGTTCTTTGTAGCACCAAAAAGGGTTTTTCTGTTGCTACCATGTCAAGACTGTAACAATAGAAGAACATTTAATAATGCAAAGGGTTCTTTTAGTGTTTATGGTTCTGTATAGCACCATTTTTACTGAGGAAGCCTTGAAAGACTTAGTCTTTAATTTATTTTCTTTATTATTTCGCTTTAATGTACTTTATACTTCGATCCAATGGCCTGTTTCATTTCTTTAAGCCTTAAGTCTTCATTTACATTTTATTCATCTATTTCATTTACAATTTTTATTGGTTTTCACTTTTAAGCACTTTATTTTTTCTTTTATTTATGTAAATCATACTGAGTTGGCATTATGTTAATTCATACTGTTACGTATGGCACACTTACACTGTCCAAAAGTAACCAGATGGTCCTTCTAATGAGTGAATTCAGCGATCTTAAGGTCACCCACTGTATAGTCTCCATAGACAAGCACTGACCAATAGAAGGAGACACTCTGGAGAAGCCGTGTAAGTCTTAAGGTCTTCATGTCCAGTGCCGAACGTAGGCTAGAGGGGTCAAAGGCCCTCCAGCATTGGGCTGTGGAGCAGTGGAACTGCATTCTCTGGAATGGTGGAGCTCCATCCAATACCTTTGGGATGATTATTGATCCACAACTGACCATCCGACATCAGTACCTGACCTCACTAATGCTCAATCAAATCCTCACAGTAATATTCCAACATCTAGAAGCCTTTCCAGAAGAGTAGAGGCTGTTACTGCAGCACAAACTCACTATTAACACCTTCATTTCAGAAGAAACTCTGGATTCTACAGACTTTTGGACAGAGTTTAGCACCATTTCTTAAAAAGAAGCACAATAACTTCACTCTATTAGATTAAAACAAGTAAAAGCGCTTTGAAACAGGTTGAGTTCTCGTATACCAACCTTACGATAATCTAACAGTGATTGATCTAAGATACAGTAGCGTTCGGATGTTAGCAATACCTTTTTTGTTGTCAATAATATAAGACTGATTTGTTGCAGATACATGTATGAAATTATTCTAATATGACAGTAAGATTACAGGAGAGACCAAAAACTCTTTTACCTTTTAATGCAAGTTAATGTAAAGAGACTTTATTCTGAGTGATTTTAGGGCATTTCTATCACTCCATTCATTATGAAATTTTCACACAATGTGAAGGACAGCTGGTGTGTTGAAATTATGTAGAAAAATAAAAATCGACAAAATGTCGATACATGGTTTTCTTTGGGCAGTGATGAAATATCGCTACAAATATAACAGATTAAGAAATTCTTAATGATAAATGACGCCGTATATGAGTCCATAATAACTGTGGTAGTAAAACTAATATGCCGAATGTCAAATCTCACTGATCAAAGGTATGCATAGTTTTTTGCGTGACAAGAAATATTAATAATAGTAATAATGCCTTTTTTTATACAGCTTATGTTTTATACATAAATTACAGCTCAAAGTGCTTCAGACAGTGCTTAACATAAAATAATACAACAGTAAATCAACAGTAGTAAAATTCTAAGAAAAAAATACTGTAAATAAATAATCACAGCTTAATATTTGGCACTATTTGCTGTTTTTCTTCCTTTTCTTCTCAAAATACTTTAAATTGTGAAAAAAGCAATGAGTTTCTAGACTATATTATTTAATATTGGTAATATTTACTTACATGACATCGGATTTCAAACTTTTAAAGGATAGTGTTTAATACCTTTCATTTGCAAAGATATTGTTTGTTGGCAATCAAGTCTTCACAGCAATGTTCCAACATCTAGTAGAGGCTGTTACTGCAGCACAGACTGTATCAATACTCTTCATTTCCGAAGAAATACTAGAGTCTACAAACTGATCCTTTATAGATAAAAACACCCTCAAACTGAGCATTTAACATTCAGCGTTTTAGTTTCATGATCATTAAATTCAATAAGTGTGTTTACATGTACTTTACATGCAATAATCTGATCATAATCGGATTTCTGCAGTTATCCGATTATTCAAATGGTCATGTAAACACCATACTCTGATCTGGAAACCCGATTAAGAAATCTGATAAAGAGGCTGGATTTTAGCTCAGTAATCAGATTTTTCAGCACATGTGCTCTTACTCTGATTTCTTTCAGATTTCTCAGTTTGAGCATGTGCGAAAACAGACGTCGGTACCGGCAACAAGTGAGCAGCGTCTCCACTTTTGGAGCGACGCTAAAACCAAATACATGCTTAACAAAATGAAGGGTTTAAATATTCTTCATCTTCTAGATGTCTGTTCATATTTTCAGGTAAAGCGTCGCAATATTTAAAAAAAAGGTCGCAGCATGAAGTTTGAGTTTTACATTACGTTTACGTCACGTCTTCTTCTGTGAGTTTATTGGCTGGTTGTAAAGCAGAAATCTGATTACTATCTGACTCATGGAGACCCAGAGTTTTCCCATTATCTGATTACCCAAGTGCATGAAAACACACTGAACCACTTACTGACACAATCTGATTTTCTGCAGTTATTATTAAGTGCATGTAAACACACTCAATGTGTTGAAGTACAAACAACAGAACTGCCCAGTTACTTAGGGACTGCACTGGACATTTGTGATACTGGAGAACCATATGGATGAAGCTTTTAATCCGTTTGTGAGATACAGAGTTCCTGGGGTGTCCAGGACCCCCCTAATTAACCTTTTGGGCCCCCTGAATGTCTCAAAATCAAATGTTTGGGGGCGTCTCTAGAAAAAATAGCATTCCGCTGTTCGGTATGGAAAAATAGACTCTGAAATCCAAATTCACTGAAGCTCATTGTTTATCTGCTTCACCCACAATCAGCTTCTGTCTTTGGTGTTCTTAACTAACTAGAGCTGCAGCCCTGCTCTGCCTCAGGGTGGCGCTGTAGCAGACTGGTTCACCCAGTTGGTCCTTCATAGTACAGAAACTGTAACTCTGCCCGGATTCCTCTGAAAAACTTTACAATGAGCTGCAGCAGATCTGTAAATCTGAAAACTCGCCCAGTTTCCCAAGAGTTTGGAGTGAAGAGTGACTGTTCCTCATTTCTCACACTGAAGACAGAAGAGGAGACGAGGAAGATCTCAGTTAATGTGAGGAAGAGCGCAGAACCGCACTAGAACAGGGACTTTACAGAAGAGGAGACGAGGAAGATCTCAGTTACTGTGAGGAAGAGCGCAGAACCGCACTAGAACAGAGACTCTACAGAAGAGGAGACGAGGAAGATCTCAGTTACTGTGAGGAAGAGCGCAGAACCGCACTAGAACAGAGACTCTACAGAAGAGGAGACGAGGAAGATCTCAGTTAATATGAGGAAGAGCGCAGAACCACACTAGAACAGGGACTTTACAAAAGCTGATAAAACATTTTACTGCCATTAAAGCATTAGCGCCGCTATGAAAAGTGAGTAGCCAGCCAACACGGGACCCCCGAATACCAGGGTGGGGATTTCACACACTGCCTTTAATGCAGGTTCCTTTAGGAAGCATTTAACTCTCATCATGAATTCTGAAGAATTCTGCAGGAAGAACATTGTAGGCTCACTGATATTTACCCACCGTTAGTTCCTGAGTGTGACTTACAGAGCAGCTATATTCTTCATGTGTTTGCAGTGTTTAACTTTAGCAACAATCAAGTATCATTTATTTCCTGCCTCTGAATTCTGTGGAAGACTTTGTTGTATAGAGGGACCATGACTGATTAAAAGGAACCCTGGCTGGTCAGATGTTTGGACAGTTTCACCGATTTTTTAATTAAGTGGTTAAAAAAAAAAAACACTTGTTTAGAGTGGTCTGGTGTGAAACGCTCCATTTTAGAGAAACTTATCGAGTCAGAATCGTTCACAGTGGTGGTGATAGGAACCAGATGTCCACCTCTAAAAGCTCCCTCACAGAAAGTTACTACATGAAATGGTTATGAATTCACTGCCTGATGACTGAGACACTGTTTTATGATAGTTTTTTTTTTAGAAGGTTTTGGCCTTAAAATTCATTCCTGGTGGAGGGATACATAAAATGCACGGCGCTATGGGGCAAAATAGTCCCCAAAGAAAACTTATGTTGTCACTATTTTACCCTCATCAACATTCCATATAAAAATTCACATTGCAAATTATACCTTAGCAAGTGAGAACGTCAAACATTTAGCCAACATATCTAATATCGAATCTGCATCGTAAAAAAAAAAAACATGTAAATGATCTGACAAAAATGGACACTTTTACTAGAAAAAATGACTTAGAACAAGTTAAAAATGTTAAGTTGAACAATCTCATAATATTTTTACGACAGTCTAATTATGAGAAATGTTAGACATATTGACTACTTTTAAGATGTTTCCACATGCAAAGATATCATTTTTTGCAGTGTGGGTATTGAAGTGAAAGAAGATTGAGGGCGAAAACACAAAAAGGATACAAAATCATATATTCTTTCAGACCGATGAGGCCGAGTGATGCAGTGCTGAGCTGTGTTACATAACACAGCAAATAAAGACGTTTGTTTGTGTAAGATGTCCTGCTGTGTCTCTCTGTCTGTCCCTCTGTTCTGTATGCATTCCTGCCATGGTGGTTGTGAGTTGTAAGTTTAGCAGATCAAAACAGAAATCCAGTCAAACCACTAACAAAAAACAGGAACCAAACATTAACACATTTTTTAAAACCATCGTTAAACAAAACAGGCCCAACTTCATGGCTCGTTCAGCCGACGACTCGGGCAGCCGAGCGAATTCTGTGGAACTCATTATCTCTGCCTTTCTCTGATTAAAGAACAACTTGTTGTAAGTTGTTGTGCAGCGGTGTGCTGTTTACTGTACAGTGGCACTTTGAGGTCTCAGGTCTTTGTTTTGGTAACTGGCTCTCCCCACCCACCGGTTTTCTCCTTGTGTTAGTGTGACTCTGTAATGACAGGAAGATTGTGGCTGTGCTGACCAGGATGCCGCAAGCTTGTGTTGGACGTGACATCCTGTTATAGCAGCTATGTGGAGTCACAAAGAGCTCGGCCTCTCCGAAGTAGAACACCACAGAATGATAGCACCTGGCGCAGTGTTTAACTCTCAGGGTTCCCCAGTAAGACACAAGCTTATTTGCCTTGAAACTGATATGAGTGCGCTTGAGCGGTGGTTTCCATGTACGTTTCGGTATCGTCTAAAACACCTGATCCAGATCATCAGAAGACTCTCGGGTCTAAGTCTGTGCTCAGACTGCAGGCAAATCAGATTTCTCAAATCAGATCTTCTGAGTCGGCGGTCCACCCTGTTATTTGCAAGTGATCAGATTGGATTTCTGTATCCAGATATCACCGGTCTATCTGCATGGGTTGCCATGGTAACAATGTAGGCGTCAGTAACTACGTAGCTACACTGGTTATGCGGATTTCAAGTGCAGACGCAGGAGAGATGGAGGTGAATCATCTCGCCCTCCAAACTCTTCAGAATTCTCTGGTGTAAGCATGAATCTTTGGCGCTCCTCTTGAATCCCAGCACTTCCATCGTTGTTTGTCGCATTGCAAGTGGCGCAAAAGATGCTTTGAAATCTGATTTAATTAGAATCGTATTTCAAACCATCTCCAAATGTAGTTTATGGTCATGGGCATGTGTTGTTTTGCTGTTTAGACAATCAAAAATCAATCTGGATGAGCCAAAAATCAGATTTGGGCCGGCAGTCTGAGCAAGGCCAACCAGGAAGTACACTTTGGGTGATGTATTAATGCAGGACTTATTATTCTGGTAGGGTTTGTTAGTGATTGGATGACAGGAATGACTTGGTTGCTGATAGATACCTGGATGAGTTAGCTGGTAGAGGACTAGGTATAAGATTTTGTTGCTTAGGGGTGGTGATACTTACAGGGATTGAGTACAGAGAGGGATATAAAGTTGTCAGCGGTAGGTGTTGGTACAAGCATGAGCTGGTTTAGGGTAGGTGCAGGGTTCAGTTGGTCGGGGTACTCACAGGGAAGAGCTGTTGATCATAGGGTTTAGTACAAGGATTTGCTGGCTAGGAAAGTGGGATGTACAGGCATGAGTTGGTTAGTGGTAGAATTTGGTACAGGGTTGAGTTGGTTAGTGGTAGAAGGTGATGCCGGGATGAGTTGGTTAACTTATTTTGTCACTATTTTACCGTCATCAATATTCCATATAAAAATTCACACTGCCAAATATACCTTAGCAAAAAACATCTTAGATTTAACCAATATATTTAATTTTTCTAATTATGTTTTAAGAATATCATAAGATTATTTAACTTATTTCTCTTTTTTACATGTTTTAAGTAATTGTATCTCATGAAAGTGTCATTCTGTTGGCAGATGTTTTGTTTTAAGCATTATTTTTTTAAATGAGCAAAATCATCTGCATTATTTCTCAAAACATGTAAATGACCTGCCAAAAATATGACAATTTCACTAGAGGAAATTACTTTAAAACAAGTAAAAATGTCTAGAAATAAGTTGAATAATCTCATAATATTCTTACAATGATCTCATAATGAGAAATATTAGATATATTGATTACATTTAAGATGTTTTCACATGAAAAGATATAATATTTTGCATTGTGCATATTGTAGTGACAGAACATTGAGTGTGAAAATACGAACAGGATACAAAATCGTGTTTTCTGATGAGGCCAAGTGATGCAATGCTGAATATTATATAACATGCTTAATGCTAGTTTTAGACCGGAACGCTCCTTTAAGCTAAACAACAATGTTGGTTTGTCTGTTTTTCACCACAAAACCAATTCTCAGCACCACAAAACCAATTCAAGGCTAATTATAACTTTCAAAATATTATGTAATGTGTGTATCTATGCATGCACTAATATTGTCCAAATATTTTAAAAATGGAAGAGAAGCTGATTTGATAAAAAAAAACATTGCTTTATTTGAGGCCAAACCAACACTGAAAGATGTTTGTGCAAGATGTCCTGCTCTGTCTCTCTGTCTGTCCCTCTGCTCTGTATGCATTCCTGCCGTGGTGGTTGTGAGTTGTAAGTTTAGCAGATCAAAACAGAAATCCAGTCAAACCACTAACAAAAAACAGGAACCAAACATTAACACATTTTTTTAAGCCATCATTAAACAAAACAGGCCCAACTGGTAGAATTCGGTACAGGCATGAGTTATTTAGTGGTAGAATTTGATACAGGGATGAGTTGGTTAGTGGTAGAATTTGGTACAGGAATGAGTTGTTTAGTGGTAGAATTTGGTACAGCGATGAGTTGGTTAGTCGTAGAATTTGGTACAGGAATGAGTTGTTTAGTGGTAGAATTTGGTACAGCGATGAGTTGGTTTGTGGTAGAATTTGGTACAGTGATGAGTTGTTTAGTGGTAGAATTTGGTACAGGAATGAGTTGTTTAGTGGTAGAATTTGGTACAGTGATGAGTTGTTTAGTGGTAGAATTTGGTACAGGAATGAGTTGTTTAGTGGTAGAATTTGGTACAGCGATGAGTTGGTTAGTCGTAGAATTTGGTACAGGAATGAGTTGTTTAGTGGTAGAATTTGGTACAGCGATGAGTTGGTTTGTGGTAGAATTTGGTACAGGAATGAGTTGGTTAGTGGTAGAATTTGATACAGGGATGAGTTGTTTAGTGGTACAATTTGGTACAGGAATGAGTTGGTTAGTGGTAGAATTTGGTACAGCGATGAGTTGGTTAGTGGTAGAATTTGGTACAGCGATGAGTTGGTTAGTGGTAGAATTTGGTACAGCGATGAGTTGGTTAGTGGTAGAATTTGATACAGGGATGAGTTGTTTAGTGGTAGAATTTGGTACAGGAATGAGTTGGTTAGTGGTAGAATTTGGTACAGGGATGAGTTGTTTAGTGGTAGAATTTGGTACAGCGATGAGTTGGTTAGTGATAGAATTTGGTACAGGAATGAGTTGGTTTGTGGTAGAATTTGGTACAGCGATGAGTTGTTTAGTGGTAGAATTTGGTACAGGAATGAGTTGGTTTGTGGTAGAATTTGGTACAGGAATGAGTTGGTTTGTGGTAGAATTTGGTAGAGGGATGAGTTGTTTAGTGGTAGAATTTGGTACAGGGATGAGTTGGTTTGTGGTAGAATTTGGTACAGGAATGAGTTGGTTAGTGGTAGAATTTGATACACGAATGAGTTGGTTAGTGGTAGAATTTGGTACAGGGATGAGTTGGTTTGTGGTAGAATTTGGTACACGAATGAGTTGGTTAGCGGTAGAATCTGGTACAGCGATGAGTTGGTTAGTGGTAGAATTTGGTAGAGGGATGAGTTGTTTAGTGGTAGAATTTGGTACAGCGATGAGTTGTTTGGTGGTAGAATTTGGTAGAGGGATGAGTTTGTTAGTGGTAGAATTTGGTAGAGGGATGAGTTGGTTAGTGGTAGAATTTGGTAGAGGGATGAGTTGGTAAGTGGTAGAATTTGGTACAGCGATGAGTTGGTTAGTGGTAGAATTTGGTACAGGAATGAGTTGGTTAGTGGTAGAATTTGGTAGAGGGATGAGTTGTTTAGCGGTAGAATCTGGTACAGCGATGAGTTGGTTAGTGGTAGAATTTGGTAGAGGGATGAGTTGTTTAGTGGTAGAATTTGGTACAGCGATGAGTTGTTTAGTGGTAGAATTTGGTACAGCGATGAGTTGTTTAGTGGTAGAATTTGGTAGAGGGATGAGTTGTTTAGTGGTAGAATTTGGTACAGCGATGAGTTGTTTGGTGGTAGAATTTGGTAGAGGGATGAGTTTGTTAGTGGTAGAATTTGGTACAGGGATGAGTTGGTTAGTGGTAGAATTTGGTAGAGGGATGAGTTGTTTAGCGGTAGAATCTGGTACAGCGATGAGTTGGTTAGTGGTAGAATTTGGTAGAGGGATGAGTTGGTTAGTGGTAGAATTTGGTAGAGGGATGAGTTGTTCAGTGGTAGAATTTGGTACAGCGATGAGTTGTTTAGTGGTAGAATTTGGTACAGCGATGAGTTGGTTAGTGGTAGAGTTTAGTACAGGGATTAATTGGTCAGGATTAAATAGTACACTGATGAGTTGGTTAGTGGTAGGGATTGGTAGTTGTTGGTTCGTGATCGGGTAAGAACAGGGATGAATACGTCTGAGATAGATACAGGGATGACCTAGAAGTAGGTAATGGTACAGGGAGAAGGTGGTCAGGGATAGTCTTGGGTACAGAGTTGATTTATGGTAGGCGTAGGTAAAGGGATACCTTGGTTAGTGGTGGGGTAGATAAAGGGGGGAGAAGTTGAAACTGGAATGAGTTGGTTAACAGCAGGAGATGGTACAGAGGTTATTTGGTTGGTTGTGTGGGGCTGAGTTGTTTGTGAGTATGATTGGGTACAGGGCTGAATATTATGCTTTGTTTTTAGCAAATGCATCTAGACCTAACTACTGACCTTCACTAGCTGGGTCACATGTTGGACTGGGGAAAACACAGCGATTGAGAACCAATAATGTAAGGCTAGTTATTCATTTACCAAGAGGTTTGTTTTGTTTTGCAAAATTATTCTCACAACCTTATAGTTTCCCTGATATCATTTAACTGCTTCAGCGAATTAATTACTGTTAATTGACTAATGTTCTAGATATCTGATGCAACATTGATTCTGATCAGCAGAGTCTGTGAAACCCACTCTATGGAATAAAGGCTTCCACAGAATTGACTCAGCAGCTTGAAATGTTTATTAAATGTTGTTTTAATGTTATTGTTTTTCCTGCTGCTGGTTAATTTAGCAGATTTCCAGTCCAATCTCCATATGTCACGAATCAGCAGCTACCGCAGAAGCACATACCGCATGAACACATCCGTTTCCTCAGAAAATCAACACACCCTCGAAAAACATCCAGCCCTAAAGATCAGGTTCTGATAGAGATGTGAAGTTATGGTTTTTATCATGAATCCAACATTATTTCAGAATTAATTAACAAATAAATAATAAACTCCCAAGAGTTAAAATATATATACATATGTACACCGATCAGGCGTAACATTATGACCTTGTTTCTACGCTCATTGTTCATTTTATCAGCTCCACTTACTATATAGGTGCACTTTGTAGTTCTACAGTTACAGACTGTAGTCCATCTGTTTCTCTGATACTTTGTTAGCCCCCTTTTACCCTGTTCTTCAGTGGTCAGGACCCCCATGGACCCTCACAGAGCAGGTACTATTTGGGTGGTGGGTCATTCTCAGCACTGCAGTAACACTGACGTGGTGGTGGTGTGTTAGTGTGTGTTGCGCTGGTCTGAGTGGATCAGACACAGAAGTGCTGCTGGAGTTTTTAAACACCCCAGTGTCGCTGCTGGACTGAGAATAGTCCACCAACCAAAAATATCCAGACAACAGCGTCCTATGGGCAGCGTCCTGTGACCACTGATGAAGGACTAGAGGATGACCAACACAAACTGTGCAGCAGCAGATGAGCTCTCTGACTTTACATCTACAGGGTGGACTGACAAGGTAATAGAGTGAACAGTGAGTGGACACAATGTTTAAAAACTCCAGCAGCACTGCTGTGTCTGATCCACTCAGACTGGCACAACACACACCAACACACCACCACCACGTCAGTGTTACTGCAGTGCTGAGAATGATCCACCACCCAAATAGTACCTGCTCTGTGAGGGTCCATGGGGGTCCTGACCGCTGAAGAACAGGGTAAAAGGGGGCTAACAAAGTATCAGAGAAACAGATGGACTACAGTCTGTAACTGTAGAACTACAAAGTGCACCTATATAGTAAGTGGAGCTGATAAAATGGACAATGAGTGTAGAAACAAGGAGGTGGTCAGAATGTTATACATATATGTATATACCCACACACACACACACACACGGTGGTGTGAAAAAGTGTTTGCCCCTTCCTGATTTCTTATTCTTTTGCATGTTTGTCACACTTAAATATTTTAGATCACCAAACAAATTTAAATATTAGACAAAGATAACACAAATAAACACAAAATGCAGGTTATTATTAAGGGAAAAAGAAATCCAAACCCACAGGGCCCTGTGTGAAAAAAGTGATTGCCCCCTAAACCTAATAACTGGTTGGGCCACCCTTAGCAGCAACAACTGCAATCAAGCGTTTGCGATAACTGGCAATGAGTGTTTTACAGCGCTGTGGAGGAATTTTGGCCACTCATCTTTGCAGAAATGTTGTAATTCAGCCACATTGGAGGGTTTCCGAGCATGAACCACCTTTTTAAGGTCATGCCACGGCATCTCAATCAGACTCAGGTCAGGACTTTGACTAACCTGAGTCTGATTGACAAAATTTAGTTTTTCTTAAGCCATTCAGAGGTGGACTTGCTGGTGTGTTTTGGATCATTGTCCTGCTGCAGAACCCAAGTGCGCTTCAGCTTGAGGTCATGAACAGATGGCCGGACATTCTCCTTCAGGATTTTTTGGTAGACAGTAGAATTCATGGTTCCATTTACCACAGCAAGTCTTCCAGGTCCCTGAAGCAGCAAGACAGCCCCAGACCATCACACTACCACCACCATATTTCACTGCTGGTATGATGTTCCTTTTCTGAAATGCTGTGTTACTTCTACGCCAGATGTAACGGGACATACACCCTTCCAAAAAGTTCAACTTTTGTCTCGTCAGTCCACAGAGTATTCTCCCAAAAGTCTTGGGGATCATCAAGATGTTTTCTGGCAAAACTGAGACGAGCCTTTATGTTCGTTTTGCTCAGCAGTGGTTTTCGTCTTGGAACTCTGCCATGCAGGCCATTTTGCCCAGTCTCTTTCTTATGGTGGAGTCATGAACACTGACCGTAACTGAGGCAAGTGAGGCCTGCAGTTCTTTGGATGTTGCTGTGGGGTCTTTTGTGACCTCTTGGATGAGTCGTCGCTGCGCTCTTGGGGTAATTTTGGTCAGCTGGCCACTCCTGGGAATGTTCACCACTGTTCCATGTTTTCGCCATTTGTGGATAACGGCTCTCACTGCGGTTCTCTGGAGTCCCAAAGCTTTAGAAATGGCTTTATAACCTTTTCCAGACTGATAGATCTCAATTACTTTGTTTCTCATTTGTTCCTGAATTTCTTTGGATCGCAGCATGACGTCCAGCTTTTGAGGATCTTTTGGTCTACTTCACTTTGTCAGGCAGGTCCTATCTAAGTGATTTCTTGAATAGAACAGGTGTGGCAGTAATCAGGCCTGGGTGTGGCTAGGGAAATTGAACTCAGCTTTCCAAAGATGGGATAAACCACAGTTAATTTATGTTTTAACAGGCGGGCAATAACTTTTTTACACAGGGCCCTGTGGGTTTGGATTTTTTTTCCCCTTAATAATAAAGACCTTCATATGTCATGTATAAATGATTCTGAACCTGACAGTAATGTGTAGTATAGAGCCATATGTTTTAGAGCAGCAGAGCAGTAGCTGCACTGTTTAAGTAAACGCTGTATTTTCATAACAGTGAGACAAAAACTGGCCACTTTGACTTCACGTCACTCAGACGCGCACAGGCTGAGGTGCAAAGAAAGTCTGTGCAGTTCTGAATCACAAAGCGGCGTAATATAATATTTCTTTAATCTAAAAAATAATAATCTAAAATAATAATGAACTGTTATTAACTGTTATGTCTCCCACTCCCACTGTGTGTCCTCCAGTGTTAAATCTCACTGTGTGGCTTTGGGCGACACATATACTGAACCACGTATCAGCTACTATCATCTGATTGGTCGCTGCTCAGATGATTTGCTTAAAGTTCTTCCAGAAGGAGAGAACAAACAGACACTTCTCTCACTGGTTCTTTGTTCCTCTCAGTGGTTCTTGGTTCTTCTCAGAGGTTCCTCTTTTGTTCCTGTCAGTGGTTCTTGGTTCTTCTCAGAGGTTCCTCTTTGTTCCTCTCAGTGGTTCTTGGTTCTTCTCAATAGTTCTTGGTTCTTCTCAGAGGTTCCTCTTTGTTCCTCTCAGTGGTTCTTGGTTCTTCTCAGAGGTTTCTCTTTGTTCCTCTCAGGGGTTCTTGGTTCTTCTCAGAAGTTCTTCTTTCTTTCTGTCAGTGGTACTTGGTTCTTCTCAGTAGTTCTTGGTTCTTCTCAGAGGTTCCTCTTTGTTCCTCTCAGTCGTTGTTAGTTCTTCTCAGAGGTTTCTCTTTGTTCCTCTCAGGGGTTCTTGGTTCTTCTCAGAAGGTCCTTTCTTTCTGTCAGTGGTTCTTGGTTCTTCTCAGAGGTTCCTCTTTGTTCCTTTCAGTCATTGTTAGTTCATCTCAGAGGTTTGTCCTCATGCGCTTAGGGAGTTTCTCCTTTTGTTTCTTCGTTCCTCTTTGTTCCTCCTGGTTCTACTCAGTGGTTCTTCCTCATGCTCTTAAAGAGTTTCTTCTTTTTGAATCTTCTTTTTTCCTCAGTATTGCTTGGTTCTTCTAGGAGGTTCTTTCTCATGTTCTTAGAGTTTCTCCTTTCGAGGCTTAGTTCTTCTCCAAGGTCCTTGGTTCTTCTCAGTGGTTCTTCCTCATACTGTTAGACATCTTTGTTCCTCTCAGTCGTTCTTGGTTCTTCTCAGAGGTTCTTCCTCATACTCTAAGGGGGTTCTCTTCTTTCTCTGTGATGCTCACCAGAGTCTTGGAGATTGTCACAGTAATAAGCACTATAAAAATAAATGTTGAATATTTTTTGAATGTAAATTTAACTTCAGTTTGAGTAAAACTTTAAAATCTTTCAGTTTAATCATTTTCATCATCTCTGAATCTGAGGCTTTTAACAGCGTGTGATTCCTCACTTAGTCCTAAACTCTTGGCACCCCATCTGCAGCCCCCTTGCTGAACCCCGCCGGGTTCTCTTGGCTCTCTTTGCGCCGAATTCTCCACTAAGTCAATTAATATAATCTAATTTAAAGACGCCGAGTTCCTTCAGTGATGGACACATAATCACTGCTGTCTCAGGGTCTCTCTGGTCTCTTCGGAACGTTCTGGGTTCTCTTTTCGGCTCAGTGGAAGTGATGTCATATTACTTTTATTTTGTAATTTGTTTGGAGAGACATGAAGAGCTGTCGAGGGGGGGTGGGGTGGGGGGAAGAATGACAGTTTTAATGAGGAGAAGGGAGAAGAGAGAGAGAGAGAGAGAGAGACTGGAAGAAGAAGAGAGACAAAAGTAAGGAGAAGGGCAGTGATTTATTGTTGGAAGAAAACCTTGTTTCTTCAAAATGGTAACTTTACATCCATCCATCCATCCATCCATCATCTAAACCGCTTATCCTTCTGGGTCGTGGTGGGGTGCTGGAGCCTATCCCAGCTGTCACTGGGCGGAAGGCAGGATACACCCTGGACAGGTCGCCAGTCCATCACAGGGCAGACAGACAGACATACACATTCACACACACACACACTCACACCTAGGGGCAATTCAGCACGTCCAGTTGGCCTGACTGCATGTTTTTGGACTGTGGGAGGAAACCGGAGTACCTGGAGGAAACCCACGCAGACACGGGGAGAACAGGCAAACTCCACACAGAAACGACCCTGGTCACCCGGCTGGGAATCGAACGCAGGCCCTTCTTGCTGTGAGGCGACAGCGCTACCCACTGCGCCACCATGCCGCCCTGGTAACTTTTCAGAAGAAGGAAAAAAAACCTACTTTACTTTTAATGTAAGTCAATGGAACCAGAATTTTGAATATATATACACCGATCAGGCATAACATTATGACCACCTCCTTGTTTCTGTGCTCATTGTCCATTTTATCAGCTCCACTTACTATATAGGTAGGAGTGGATCAGACACAGCAGTGCTGCTGGAGTTTTTAAACACCTCAGTGTCACTGCTGGACTGCGAATAGTCCACCAACCAAAAATATCCCACGTCCTGTGGGCAGCGTCCTGTGACCACTGATGAAGGACTAGAGGATTACCAGCACAAACTGTGCAGCAGCAGATGAGCTATTGTCTGTGACTTTACTTCTACAAGGTGGACTGACAAGGTAGGAGTGTCTAATAGAGTGGACAGTGAGTGGACACAGTGTTTAAAAACTCCAGCAGCACTGCTGTGTCTGATCCACTGGCACCAGCACAACAGACATGAACACACCACCACCACGTCAGTGTTACTGCAGTGCCGGGAACGATCCACCACCCAAATAGTACCTGCTCTGTGAGGGTCCATGGGGGTCCTGACCACTGAAGAACAGGGTAAAAGGGGGCTAACAAAGTATGCAGAGAAACAGATGGACTACAGTCTGTAACTGTAGAACTACAAAGTGCACCTATACAGTAAGTGGAGCTGATAAAATGGACAATGAGTGTAGAAACAAGGATGTGGTCATAATGTTATGCCTGATCGGTGTATATTTGCATTTATTTGACTTACTGGTTGCGCCGCCTGACTTTTCAGACTTTAGTCCTTCAACTTCAGTTTATACTTTTTCTCAAATAAATAAACATTATTATAATAATTCCACATTTTCATGGTTCTCTTGACGTCAGACCACCTGACATGGTAAACTGAACCCTTCTAACCAAATCGACGACCTTGGCATTGCACCATATATGGTCACTATATATGCCATAAGGGTGTACTCTGGGCCTTTTATCCGTTTACTTAAATCCATAAATCCTCCTGCTGTATATGGATACATGGAAGGGTTCAGTTTTTATGTAACTTATCTTTAATATATCCTTTATTACATGCAAATGTTGCTTTGATGCTTTAGTTTTATGATGTGTGTTTGATGTTTGATCAGTTCTATATGAATCACTCAGTCAGATGTGGATGAGAGAAACTCTACATGTGTCAGAATTTCACTCTGCTGTGTTCATACTAACACTTTAAAGATGTGGAGGAGAGAGAGAGAGAGAGAGAGAGAGAGAGAGAGAGAGGAAAAAAGAAACATGAGAGAAGAATAGAGATTGAATAATTGAGAAATTGGAGAGAGATCAGGAGCAAGAGAAAGACAGAGAGATAATGAGAAAAAGAAAAGAGAAAAAGGGAAGCAAGAGGGAGAGACAGAAAGGAAGAGGGAGAGAGGAAAGAAAGAAATAAAGGAGAGAGGAGGAAATGGAGGGGAGAGGAGAAAAAAGAAAGACAATAGACAGTGTAAGTAATGGCAGAGAGAGGAAAGAAAGAAAGACAGAGAAAGAGAGAGGGGGGATTGAAGTAATTTTGATGTAAGAAAGGGGGAGGAGAAAGAAGAGTGAAAGAGGAAAGAAAAAGATTTAGAGGGAAGAAAGGGGGAGAGGAAGAATGAAAAAAGATGAGGAAGAAGAGAGAGAGGGGAGAAAACTAAAGATGGAGGGATCGAAGAAAGAATTTAAAGAGAGACAGAGTGAGAGACTGAGAGAGAGAGAGAGAGAGAGAGAGACAGACAGACAGAGACTTTGACTTTCAAGCACCTTTATTTAACAAACCATGACAAAAACATAACACAAAAAAAGTTTCTTATCCAGATTAAACCGTTAACAAAACATGAGTCTTCCAAACACACCTCAAACTGTCTCCTTCACAAAGTTACTACAAACCCACCCTGATCCCCTTTGATCCTGTTCTTCCTGCTACACCAAAGCCCGTTTCGCTGCTCCATACAAAAAGTATGACCTCGTCCCTCCTCGAGACAGAATACTTTGGTCTGTAGAGAAATAAGCTCTGGTCAAAGACACCCAAACTCGCTAAACCCCAGTTTCTAACTAAGTTTAGAATCTGGCGTAGGCGAGAGCACTGTACGAAAACATGAGACAACGTCTCAGAAACCCCACAAAAAGGACACCCATCCCCAGCTAAAGGATCAAGTCATGCCATGTGCCTGTTTGTGGCTAGTATCCCAAGTACAATCCTCCACTGGAGGTCTCCCACTCTCTTTTCAGTGGGCCTTTTGTACAGAGACCGCCAGCTACCTTTGGGTGACGAGTCTGCCCCCACAACCTCAGTCCATTTGGTTTCCCGCAGATCCATGAGAGACCGAAAATTCAAGACTTTATTACAGGCAAAATATAATGACCGTTTGTTTAGTCCGCTAAAGTTCCCAAGAGCTGGGGTCCCTAGTGAAAGGAGCTTCCCTTGACCATCCTGCCAGTCCTCCCGTTCCACTCTGACCACCAGCTCTGGAAAATCCACCATTTCACTCCGGCAGTCCTCCACAGGTGCTGTATCCAGATATTCTAGAACTGAGACAGACAGGTCAGACCTCAACTGGTCTAGTACCTGTGAATCCATGCGCACTGACCTGAGACCAACCATATCTGCCAACAGTTCCGCTGTGATCCACGCTGTACCCCTCCTCACATGGAGAAGTTTACTGATGCCAGTTTCCAAGAAGCTGACCCTCAGTGCACCAGAGACCCGGGACAGTGTCGGAAATGCAGAGTTAAAGAACAATTGTTCCTCGAATATCCACTTGGATGGAGCTGCGCAGCCCTCCCTTGAAAAAGAAAAAAGCGAGTAAAAAGGAGTCAAACCTCCTAAGTCCACTGTTCCCAGCGAAAGGGAGAACAAGTGTCTGTCCAGGCCCATGTGACCAGCAACCCGCAGAAGGGCACAGGCCATATCCATCCAAGCATGACGTTGGTGATACAGCAGCCACTGCACTGCCTGTAAGCGTAAGACAGCGACTCTCGAGCAGATATCCATCAGCCCTTGTCCACCCTCCTGCACAGGGAGATACAACACTGCAGCTCTCAACCAGTGCTGACCACTCCAGAAAAAGTCCACCAGCGCCCTCTGAATGGCATTAATCGGGTCTCTGGGTGGATTTAGCACAGTGAACTTATGCCACAACATTGATGCTATAAGGTTGCTGGCGACAAGAACTCACCCCCTATATGATAACTGGGGTAGCAACAATGACCATTTAAGCAACTTGACACGCACTTTCTCCATTAGCCCCTCCCAGTTCTTAGCCTTAACTTCCTCAGTTCCTAACCAGACCCCTAAAACCGTCAACCCCTTCCGACCCCACTGTACACCACCTGGAAGTAGTGGCAGAGAGCTATTCCCACTCGGACCACACCAGAAAGCTTCTGTTTTATCCCAGTTTAGTCTTGCAGAGGAGGCTTGTTCATAAGTCTTCAAAGAATCTTTTAAAAACATCACATCTGCTTCATGACGTATCACCACTGTAATATCATCAGCATAAGCAGAGAGTTTAATGGAATTGATCCCACACTGCAAACCTGACAGCTTCTTCCTCAGAGGCCAAACTCAGAACCAGACAGTCTAGCAAAGTCTAACATATCCCTAATCAGAAATTAGTTATCATAAATGGACCTCTGTGGTACACAGTATGATTGGTCTACGTGCACAATTGAGTCCAAGACTTTAAGTCTGTTGGCGACACAGCGTGACAGGATCTTATAGTCAGTGCAAAGGAGCGACACAGGCCGCCAGTTCTTAAGCAGGCAGAGGCCTCCCTTCTGCGGCAGAAGAGAGAGGACAGCACGCTGGCAGCTCTGTGGAAGCAATTTGGCATCAAAGCTAGCCTGCAGAACGCTAAGAAGGTCTTTCCCCCCAGAAGGCCTTGTAAAAGTCCACAGGTAGACCATCAATTCCTGGTGCTCGTCCAGAGGTGAGCTGATACACAGCTTCTGTCACCTCTTTGAAAGTCAATGCGGACCAGAACAACACTGGTCCGTATCTCCAGCTGTGAACAAGTCAGAGTAGAAACGTTCAGCCAGCCTCCACATCTCAACGGGGTCTGAGGTGACGGAACCGTTGCCCTTTCGCAAAGATGCCAAAACATAAAGAGACAGAGTGAGGGACAGAGTGAGAGACTGAGAGAGAGAGAGACTGAGAGAAAGAAAAAGAGAGACAGAGAGAGAGAGACAGACTGAGAGAGAGAGACAGACAGATAGACTGAGAGAGAGAGACAGAGAGACAGAGAGAGAGAGACTGAGAGAGACTTTGACTTTTAACCCCCTTTTATTGAAGCGTTATTAATTAAAGGATGTTACATCCTAATAGTTATATTAATAATAATGAGGATCCCCAAAGAAAATCCACCCATCCACAAAGATTCACCAATGAAATGATGTCACACCCAGATCACTGACAGATACAACACTTTCACCAGCTCACCACTCTTTCTCAAAACAGGAAATGTTCTGAGTGCTTTGGTAAAAGACAAATTCAGCAGAGAGAGAGAGACTGAGAGAGACTGAGAGAGAGAGACAGACAGAGAAAGAGAGAGAGAGAGAGAGACTGAGAGAGAGAAAGAGACAGACAGAGAGAGAGAGAGAGAGAGAGACTTAGAGAGAGAGAGACAGAGAGAGAGAGAGAGACTGAGAGAAAGAGAGAGACTTAGAGAGAGAGAGACAGACAGAGAGAGAGACTGAGAAAGAGAGAACAGAGAGAGAGAGAGAGAGAGAGAGTCTGTGCTCTTAGATCTGAGCGCAATGATGTGAAAGCATTTCTCTTACACTTTTCCGCGTGAGGACGTCCAAGAAGCTGACGTGTCCGCGGCAGCCAATCAGAAGCGAGGTGGGCGTGTCCACAAACCGGCCGCCCAAAAGGTTATCAGCCTCTCAGACTTTCACTCTCTTTCACCCGCAGTCACTCACTTTCTCACTCCCTCTTCACTTCACTTCGCTTCACGCTCCCGCGCGCGCATATGAATGCTGGAGCGCGCGCGCGGTCCCTCGCAGTGTGAGCATGCCTGAGCAGGGCGCGTGCGCGTGCGGCGGCTGCGGCTGCAGGCGGCTCGTGGCGCTGATCGCGGTGTCGCTCGCGCTGCACATCGTGACACTGGCGTGCTACGCGGAGCTGCGCGCGCAGGTCAAGCGCGAGATCACGGCGCAGCAGAGGAGCCGAGAGACGGACACCGTGCACGAGCAGGTAAGCCGGCGCGGGGCGCGCGTTGGTCCCGCCTATTGTTCAGAGCTGCCTCGCTCTGCCTCACGTCGCATGTGTATGTGTGTTGCTCTGTGTTCACTTTGTGGGTGTGTATGTGGGTGTGTATGTGGGTGTGTGCGCGCGGCTGTGCCGAAACCCTGGATGCCCTCGCGCAAGTGTATTTAATATTTTTTTTTGTAAAAACGAGTTACAGTGTTTCTGCATCAGAATTAAAGGAGAACCCCACCAATTTTTCAAGATTTCTACATAATTAAGTGGTTAAGATGTAAACAGAGTCGTTCAGAGTGGTTTGGTGTGAAACGCTCCGTTCTAGAGAAACTTTAGGGTCAGAATTGTTCACAGTGGTGGTGATAGGAACCAGACGTCCACCTCTAAAAGCTCCCTCACAGAAAGGTGTTACATGAAATGGTTATGAATTCACTGCCTGATGGCTGAGACACTGTTTTATGATAGTTTTGAGAAGATTTTGGCCTTAAGCTCTATTCGTGGTGGAGGGATATAATCTATATTAGCAAGTAAAAACATCTTAAATTTAGCCAACATATCTCATCTTCCTTATTATGGCACTGTTTTAAAAATATTATAAGATTATTTAACTGATTTCTAAACTTGTTTTAAGTAATTTTATCTTGTCATTCTGTTGGCAGATGATTTTTGTTTTAAGCATTATTTCTTAACAGGAGCAAAATCATCTGCATTACTTCTCAAAACAGGTAAATGATCTGCCACTTTTACTAGGAACAAATGATTAAAATAGGTGAAAATGTCTAGAAGGAAGTTGAACAATCTCGTAATATTGTAACAACAGTCTCATAATGAGAAATATTAGATATATTGACCACTTTTAGGATGTTTTTGTGTGCAGAGATGTCGTGGTGTTGTAGTGAGAGAACATTGAGGGTGAAACACAGAAAGGATATGAACTTGTGTGTTCTGTGAAACTGATGAGGCTGAGCGATGCAGTGCTGATTGTTAAATAACGCTCCTCTGAAAGTTCCCTCACAGAACGTTACTACATGACGTCTGCGTAAATTGGAACGTGCTTCATGTAAATTATATGTAAACGATATGTAAATGAAGCTGGCACTTGATTTCATGCGCTCAAGCCAATTCATGGTTCAAGATTTCGAAATCTGCGAAAGTTCCACGAATCGCGCTGCTTTCAAATGAAAGTCGGCAGCAAGGTTCTCCGAGGAGGAGATTTGTGTAAGAGATGAACAGAACACAGAACTGTAAATATATATAAGAAATATATAAGCCAAATATATATTTGTTCATTAGCTCGCCAGCGTCTCTGGGTTTTGTCCTATTTTGTCTTGAACTCTGGTAAAAAAGATGGTTCTTCAAGAGTTCTTTAGTAAAGAAAATCATGAATGCTCAAGAAACCTTTGGCATGATTAAATGGTTCTTTGCATCATGAACAGGTTCTTCAGGCTGATGGAGACTGTGCTGTACATGGTTCTATATGGAACCTTTTTGAAAATGGGTCTATATAGCACCCAAAACAGTTCTTGTATTATTATAATGACAAGCTTCTAACAATAGAAGAACCCTTTTGGGTACTACATAAAACCCTCTTTTAGAATGGTTCTATATAGAACCATCTATAGCACATTCATGCACATTCTCCATCAATCTGAAGAACCCTTTCATGGTGCAAAGAATCTTTTTATCATGCATGTGTTCTTTGAGTGTTCATGGTTCTATATTGAACCATTCTCTTGACTAAAGGACCCTTGAAGAACCCTCTTCTTTAAGATCATTTACTGTTCATTATATTTGCGTTCCGCTGTTGGACTGTTCGCTTCTGTCCTGAGCTACGATAAAAATAGCGCTGGCTGTTTTTGTTCTGCCAGGTTGTGACGTCATCATCCAACTGTGAAGGGCGTTCATGAGACGCCTCCTGATAGGAAACTCCTTTTCCAGATAGAACCGAGACCGTCTGAGAGCAGCATCAGACGCGGAGCAGCTCGTCCTTCGTTAACGGCCGTCAAATCTGCGCAGATCCTTTTTTTAAAGCACTTTGATGAATAAGCAAAATAGTCTCCAAAGAAAACTTAACGTTTCAGATTTTCCACTGTTTTAATATCATTAACATTCCATTGCTTGACATCGCAACAGTAGAAGAACCCTTTTTTGGTGCTGTATAGAACCATTTCCAAAAAAGGTTCTGTGTAGAACCATCTACAGCACATTCTCCATCAATCTCAAGAACCCTGTCATGATGCAAAGAACAATTTAACCATGTAAAAGGTTCTTTGAGTGTTTGTGGTTCTATATAGAACCCTTTTCTTTGCTAAAGAACCATCTTTTTTGAGTGTAGTACTTAAAGAACACTGATTAACTGCATGTCTCATTACAAAGTGAGCATAATGAGGCCTGTTTAACTGGATTAAGTGCAGTGAAGTAAATTTATTATTATTGTTATTATTATTATCATAGGATTTTTCATTTGTGGCACTACAGGTTCTATTTTGTCTGTGCCAACTTATTAAATCTTAGAAAAACTAAATATCATGGTGCATATTGTGTATTGTGAATACAGAGGTGGGCGATATGGGAAAAATATATTATTGCGATACTTCAAAAAATTTTCACAATACACTATATTTCATGATATTTATTTTTTCAGACGTCTGATCAGCTGGAACAGAGAAATAAAGGGCCTTCAAGGGTGAATCATCTTGAAGTATCATGATATATTTTTGCCGTATCGCCCAGCCCTGTCTCGTATTCCTGCATACCAGAGGTTATGATTGGGGTGGGTGGATGTGGGTGCACCTCGCTGGATCACTCCCAGTGTTCGGAAACAGCCCCGTGTGTGTGTGTGTGTGTGTTAGTGCCCTGCAGTGCGGTGTTTCCTGTAAGGTTTTGTGTGCAGCATCTGGAGGAACATCTGTAACATCAGTGTTACGAGCTGATTCACAGACACGCTCGGTGTCAGCGCAGTGTGTGTGTTGTGTGTGTGTGTGTGTTTTGTGTGTGTGTGTGTGTGTCTGTGTGTGTGTTTTGGTGTTCTGGCTGAGCTCCAGGCTCTGTTTGTTCTCGGGTTGGGCACCAGAAACTGAGAGCTTTACTGGGTCGGTGGTGTCGGATCACTCACACACAGCAAGGAGAAAACCGGAATCCAGACTCGGCTGCTTCTCTTATTTAATCTTCTTACAGTACAGCGTCGAATTTAGGATCAGAGTTAGGATTAATAAGGTCTAATTTACAGAACTGTCTGTCACTTAGTGAGTAAAAAAGTCATTGCTCCTTTTTTACCCATCCATAATTACCTACATTTTCCTTTTTTTTAATCTTTTCCCTTCCCTCCATTCTGCCCTCTGTTCTGCCCTCCATTCTTCCATAAACTGCTACAGTTCAATGAGCTCCAGTTTCCCTGTTCAGTGTGATTCAGTTCATCATGTACCTCCTCATTTACACCTGAAAATACATGTTGAAACCTACACTGTTAAAAAAAGAGGGTTCTTAAGTAACGGAAGCGGTTCTATATAGAACCTTGAGCACTTAAAGAACCTTTTGCATGCTTAAATGTTTTTTTACATGATGAAATCAGTTCTTCAGACTGATGGAGAATGTGTTGTATATGGTTCTTTATAGCACCAAAAAGGGTTCTTCTATTGTTAAAGCTCAACATGGTAACAATAGCAGAACCCTTTTTGGTATTTGATATATAGAACCATTTTAAAAAGGTTCTGTACAGAGTCATATACAACACGTTCTCCATCAGTCTGAAGAACCATTTCACCATGCAGAGAAGCATGCAAATGGCTCTATACAGAGACTGGGCCTCAGTTTCCTCATAGCTGGTTAAAGACATACATACTGTGCATGTATCCATTTCTAATTTACACACATGATGGCCCTATAAAGTCTGGTCAGTAGGGGGAGCATTGCACTCACCACTCCACCTACGAGCACAGCCTTTGACCACTGAAGTCATGTGGTCATTTTGTAGTTGGCGCTGTGCTCATATGCCCATATATAGAACTCCGGGTCTAAAAGGAATTTCTCTATAGCAAAAATAAATGGAGTTTTTGATAATTGCCTCTGTCGCAACCTGTGATGATCGAAAATGCCCCAAAGCTAGTTTTCTCTTGAATATCACTGAATCCTTTGAATTACAAGGTTGTTAAAGAGTCAGAATAGTTGCTGCATTCAAGTTAATGCTACTGTGCACTGAACTGACCTTTTTAGACTGGCGGCCTCCTTAAAAACCGCACAAACCAGCTTCGCCAGTGTGGTAGTGTTACAGGCTGACCTGCACTCTGGCTACACTGCTCAACATGACCAGCTCTTCTGGCCGTCCTTGATGAAGCTCATAAACCACAAAGAGATATGATATTCCAGCTGCCCTACCGAGCATGAGCATATCATCAGTACAGCACAGTGTTTTAAACATTTTACTGTGTTTTTAATGTTAATTCAGTACAGATTCAGCTTTATGTCACTGATAAGCTGATTTAGGAACCGGAAAATTTGAGCAAGAAGCTGGTGAATTAGATACAGACTTCAGCTTTGTAGTTTTAATGCTGGTAGTATTTTTAGGTTAGCATTACTGCTACTCAGCGCTGATTGGTTAGCATTACTGCTACTGAGAGCTGATTGGTTAGCATTACTGTTACTGAGTGCTGATTGGTTAGCATTACTGTTACTGAGTGCTGATTGGTTAGCATTACTGCTACTCAGTGCTGATGGGTCAGCTTTACTGCTAGTGAGTGCTGATTGGTTAGCATTACTGCTACTGAGAGCTGATTGGTTAGCATTACTGCTACTGAGAGCTGCTTGGTTAGCATTACTGCTACTGAGAGCTGATTGGTCAGCTTTACTGCTACTGAGTGCTGATTGGTTTGCATTACTGCTACTGAGAGCTGATTGGTTAGCATTACTGCTACTGAGTGCTGATTGGTTAGCATTACTGAGCATTACAAGAAGCTGGTGAATTAGATGCAGACTTCAGCTTTGTAGTTTTAATGCTGGTAGTATTTTTGATTAAGGTGGCGCTTTTTAAAAAAATTGCTTTTTTTATCACTATATATTATTAATACCACTCATGACACCTGCATTCCTGTCTGATTAAGTTTCCAGTGGGTTGTTGTGTTGTTCTGGTAGGGTCCACTGCTGAGACCCCCCAGCAGCATAGATCTGCCATTGATATCAGTGCAAATCAGTCAGCTTGATTGACCATTGTGTCCTTCTTTTCCATAGCCGGAGGTGTTTTTCCAATGCCTGCTGGGTGTGCGAGGGTGTGTGTGTGGTGCGTATCACACCCTCTGTTTTGAGAAAGGTGTGTTACCGTGATGACTGATGATTGATAGAGGGAGGTTTGGATGTTGTTAATCTGTCAGAGTTTAATAATGAAGCACGCACGCCAACCGCAGCATGACTAAAAGCCCAGTCACACTTTCATTTGCCAGCAAAATTCCATTCATATCAAAGGAATTTGACTGATTAGCAGTTTTCACGTCGCAACGAAGGCATTTTCTTGAGCAACACTTTGTCAGGGAAAGTATAAGTGGGGCCTGGCCACTTCCTGTTTCTACCGTTATATCAAAAACATGACTGGAGCACGCCAGAGGGTGCCTGCGCCGCTGTAGACGGAGCTAGAAACTAAAACTTTTATTTGTTTCTAGATGTTTGTGCAGGACTTTCCTTTCATTTTGGAGAGTAAAAAATGTGCAGATTAATCATTACTGCTACTGAGAGCTGACTGGTTAGCATTACGGTTACTGAGAGCTGACTGGTTAGCATTACGGTTACTGAGAGCTGACTGGTTAGCATTACGGTTACTGAGAGCTGGTTGGTTAGCATTACTGCTACTGAGAGCTGACTGGTTAGCATTACTGCTACTGAGAGCTGACTGGTTAGCATTACTGCTACTGAGAGCTGATTGGTTAGCATTACTGCTACTGAGAGCTGATTGGTTAGCATTACTGCTACTGAGTGCTTATTGGTTAGCATTACTGTTACTGAGAGCTGGTTGGTTAGCATTACTGCTACTGAGAGCTGATTGTTTAGCATTACTGCTACTGAGAGCTGATTGGTTAGCATTACTGCTACTGAGTGCTGATTGGTTAGCATTACTGCTACTGCCCTCTCGCAGCTCCACAGTTGAATTAGATTTTTAGGTAAAAGTAAAATAATCCTCCTTAGCAGTAAAATAATGCTTTGCTGATTGTTCTACACATAGTTTTAACAATAAATGGTCTGAAACGTTGGATTTAACGTATAATTTGTCGTACCTAACGGAAATTCGAGAGGTTTGTTTCTAGAACTGCTTAGATGGATTCTAACAAAGGTAGCCAGGTAGGAGCCCACCAATCATTTGTGCCCAGGGGCTGAAAACAATGATTTGGCCTGTGCGATGCATCCGGTGACTAAAGCTGTTGCTATGGAATCCCAAGTAGTTGCTTACTGTGGTATCCCACTTGGTTGCTAAGTTGTTGCCATGTGGTTGCTATGGTGTTGCCAGACTGTTGATATTTTAGGTGGTTCCCAAGGTGTTGGTAGGCCATTGCTATGCCATTCCAGGTGGCTATTATGCTGTCCCAGGTGGTTGCTATGGTATCCCAGGCCATTGATATGGGATCTCACATGGTTCCTAAGGTGTTGGTAGGCCATTGCTATACTATTCCAGGTGGTGGCTATAGTGATGCCAAGCCATTTCTATGGTATTTCAGGTGGTTGCTAAGGGGTTCCCAGGCCATTGCTATGGTATCCCAGATGGTTGGTACACTGTTGCCAGGCCATTGCTATGGTATCCCAGGATGTTACTGAGGTGTTCCCCAGCTTTTAGATGGTTGTTATGGTATCCCAAGCCATTGCTATGGTATGTCAGGTGGTTGCTAAGGTGTTGCTAGGCCATTGTTATGGTAAAGCAGGTGGTTGCTAAGGTGTTGCTAGGCTGTTGTTATTGTTAAACAAGTGGTTGCTAAGTTGTTGCTAAGCCATCGTTATGCCGTTCCAGGTGGTTGCTGTGGTGTTGCTAGGCAGTTGCTATGGTATCTCAGGTGGTTGCTGAGGTTTTTGCTATGGTTTCGTAGGTGGTTGCTAAGGTGTTGCTAGGCCATTGCTATGGTAACCCAGGTGGTTGTTAAAGTGTTGCTATGCCATTGCTATGGTAAGCCAAACTTTAAGACTTTAGAGGAAGGCGCTGCAATTACGCTTGCTATAATCATGAAGAGCACTTGTGAGTGTGTGTGTGTGTATTTGCAGAGCTAGCGTTAGCATCTTGTTTCTATTAGCAGACAGTGTGGCGCTTTCACCGCATAACGTGGCCAAGAAAAGCTTACCTTATCAGGAAGATGCCGTTTGATAGACAGATAAAACGACCAATCACAGCATGCTGTTTTGTCATGGCCTTGTCAAGAACTGCGAATACAGTCGTTTGTATTAATTGAATTTAGTATTTCACAAACGGTGCTGCAGTAAATCCAGTAAAACAGGGTTAATTATACTTTCTTTCTAATCAAACGTGCAGTTGGGATTGATCGTAAAGTACTGATGTCCACGATATGCTCAGAAAAGCTTATTGTGACATATTGTGATGTAATTTATCAGAATAACAATAAATGTTATCATATCGCCCAGCTGTGGGCCTCAGCCCAGTCCTTCAGTGCGCTCAATAAAGCAGGACTTCTTAGTTAGCCAAATAACTTAAGCCCAGACTGTCCAAGAGGAGGAGAGTTGAGGGACATTCATACCCCCCCTCATTACTGGGCTGTTTGTCCGTGACTGAAATCTGGCAACCCTAGTTAGTTCATGTGAGTGTGTGTGTGTGAGTGTACGAGTGTGTGTGTGTGCATGTGTGTGTGTGTGTGTGTGAGAGAGAGAGTGTTTGCTAGAGGGAAAAACAGAGACAAAGAAACAGACACAACACACACAAACACACACACACACACACTGTCTGCAGGCACCTCCGCTGCACCCCCATCTGTGGGTTATTACACACACACACACACACACACACACACACACACAGATGTGTGTAGTTACAAACAGACAATCAGACAGACAGACAGCGTTATTGGGTTAATATGGTGCTAATGCTAACCAAACTTCTTAACTTCAGGCGAAATCTCTCTCTCTCTCTCTCTCTCTCTCTCTATCTGTCTCTCTCTCTCTCTCTCTCACACACACACACACACTCTCTCTCTCTTTTCTTTCTCTCGCTCTCTCTTTCTCTCTCTCTCTCTCTCTATATATATATCTCTGTTCTCTCCATCTTTCTCTCTCTCTCTCTCTTTCTGTCTCTTTCATGTTTCTCTCGCTCTTTCTCTTCCCCCTCTCTGTCACTCTTTCTGTATTTTTACTCACTTACTCTCTTTCTTTTCTTTTTTTCTGTCTCTCTACCACCGTTTCTTTCTCACTGTCTCATTCTTTTTTTTTCTTTTATCTCTCTTTTACTTTTTCCTTTTTCTCTCTCTCTTCCATCTCGCTCTTTTTGACTTGCTTGTCCTCTCTCTTTTCCTCTTCCCACTCTCCTTCTTTGTTTTTCTTTCTGTCTAACATTTCTCTCTCTCTGTTTCTCTCTCTTTGTTTCTTTCTTCCTCTTTTCTTCTCCATCTTTTCTTTCTCTCCCTCTCCTGAGGCAGTGTGGCATTAGGCCAGAGCACAGCATGATCTCTCTCTCTCTCTCTCTCTCTCTCTCTCTCTCCCTCTCTCCCCCTCTACAGCAGGATGTTACCCTATTCCAGTGGGACTGTATGACACTCAGGTTCTCATTATTCTGTCATAATGAGTCATAATGATGCTGTAATATTGATGCAGTAAATATATGCTGGAGGTGAAACTGCAGAGCGGCTGAGAGAATCAGGCTAAATAAACACAGCAGAATAATTCAGATACACATCCAGAATGAATTCACGTTTAGACAGTTTAACCAGTATTTCCACTGTGTATATTTCCATTGAGTCATTATTGCTGCTGTCGCTGCTTCAGAATTTTTTTAACGAAATGTCATGAAGTCAATTACAGAACTCAGCAGAGGGCTTTTAATTTGAAACGACAGATTTAGGATGTAGAGACACCTGGCGACACCCAGCCCAGTCTTGAATGAAAGGGAGAGAAAAGGATTAGACTAAACTAGCTAATGTTAACTTAGACTTTACAGTTTAGAAGAACATTCGCAATGTAATGTTATTTTCTATTGATGCTCATGGCCAAATAATAATAACAATAATGATAACAATAATCATAATAATAATAATAATAATAATAATAATGAACTCGGTGAACTAATAATGAATGTCGGTAAAATAATTGCCTGTTAACCTGTTAACACAGGTGGTTGCTAAGATGTTACTAGGCCATTACAATAGGATCCAGAGTGGTTGCTAGGGTGTTGCTATGCCATTTCCGTTGTACTGCAAGTGGCTGCTAAGGTGTTTCTAGGCCATTACTATAGTGTCCTAAATGGTTTGTAAGGTGTTGCTAGATCATTGCTATGGTAACCAAAATGGTTACTATGGTGTTGCCAGGCCATTCCTATCATATCCCATTTCTATCATAAGGTATTGTCCAACTAATACAATAGTATCCTAAAAGGTTTCTAAGGTGTTGCTAGGCCATTGCTTTGGTAACCCAGGTGTTGCTAGACCATTGCTATGGTAATCCGGGTGGTTGCTGGCCATTGCTATGCTATTCCAGCTGGTTGCCACAGTATCCAAAGGCCATTCCTATGTTATCCTAGGCCGTTGCTAAGGTGTTGCCAGGCCATTGCTATGGTAACCCAAGTGGTTGTTGTGGAGTCACTAGTAGGTCGCTAAGGTGTTGGTGGACTGTTGTTATGGTAATCCAGGTGGTTACAAATGTGTTGCTAGAAAATTGCAGTGGTAAATCAAGTGGTTACTAAGGTGTTGATAGGCCATTGCTAAGCTATTCCAGGTGGTTGCTATGGTATCCTAGGTGGTTGCTAAGGTGTTGGTAGGCCATTGCTGTGATGTCCCAGGTGGCTGCTAATGTGACCACAATCTTGCAAAGTTTTGTTGTTCAAGCTAGAAAACCGACCCATGATAACAGTACAAAATAAAGGTGTAGAATAATAAGAATACTTATAAAGTGCAAACAATAGAAACAATATTTCTAAAATCATGTCCTCTTTTTAAACTGCTTTACCCTCGCTGTAATGTAGGTTACAGTCTCGGTAGCAAAAGCTTTGAATTCTGACACCTCAGTGGGCAGGGAGTGTTGCATTTACTACATCGGAAAAAACAAAAAGAATAATCAAATTGACCTAAATTTTCTGGCAAAATGTGGAAAATTTGACCTAATGCTATAAAAGCTCTTTATGTAACGATGTTCTGAATTTTTTAATTTCGACATAAGGCAGTGAAAATGCTTTATGCATTAGCATCATTTCTGCAGCGTCACATAGAGTCGTAGTGAAAGCGGGAATAAACTGAATCGTTCTTCGCGGCTTTCCGTTTGGCTCCGCACGGCTCCTGACCTGAAGTGCTTTACTGAGCGCGCTCCATATGGGCTCAGCTCTGTGTGCAGCAGAGAGTGATCACTAATGAGGGATCGTACACATCAAACAGGTGGAGCGAGCTAGCGAGAGAGAGAGAGAGAGAGAGAGAGAGAGAGAGAGAGAGAGAGAGTTTGCCTGACTTTAATAGCAAAGTTGTTTTACAGCTGCTTCTATTTAAAACGAGAGCCAGCGCACAGATGTGTGTGTGTGTGTGTGTGTATGTGTGTATGTGTGTGTGTGTGTGTGTGTGTGTGTATGTGTGTGTAAGAGAATGTTTAACCAGAGCATAAAAGTTGCACAGAGGCAGAGAAAAAAGAGAAGAAAGAGTGAGTGAGAGAGAGAGAGAGAGAGAGAATGAGTGAAAGTTTGGATTGATCTCAAAGAGAAGACGACAAACAAAGAGCAACAGAAACACAGACGTTAACCGTGCCGAGTTCAGCTCAGCGGTCACTGTCTGGACGTTCACAGAAAGTGTGTTTACAGTAGAGCTGCGCAACGTATCGAATGTTAATCATTATTGTGATGTCGGTATTCTGCAGCTGTGACAGAAAAACACCTGAACAACCTGGAATCAGCCAGAAATAAACCCAGTCCCATTCGCCAAACGGGTAGTCTGACCAAATCAGACTGAACCATAAAACCGCCACAATAAAATACAAAAAAGCTGCTCAGTGGTGATGACAGTTTGGGAATTTAGTGTAAGGAGCTGGAGAACGAACTGCCGGCTGTGCAGCGAGTGAGCGGAGCTCGTTACTCTGACGGAGCAGCTTGTTAAGGAGCTATAATTTGCTGAAGGAACTGCGAACATTAAAACATATTAAACGCTGCGTTCACGGCCCAGTTTATTAATTTCTTATCGCGTATAACATCACGGCTGGGATGTGATTTCACGATAACACACTCCCTCTCGTGTTCTGTTGCTTAATAAGAGTTTTGTTTACTGTGTGCTGTGAGCATCCTGACCAATCACAGGTCCAGATAAGTTTGGGGGTTTTGCTGAATTGAACTACCTATGTATCCATAACCAAACATAAATAATGTTATGTTTAATAAATAATTAAAATAGCACCGCTGAATCTATAATAATGCCAAAATGTTTTTTTTTCACTATTGCATTTTCAGTATACTGCATAGTACTGTATTGTACTATGTAGCAGAAATTAGGGGTGGACGATATGGCAAAAAAATTGTATATCGCAATATCTCAAGCCATTTTTCACAATACACGATATTCATCACAATGTTTAATTTTTTTGAGATTTAGTAACTTGGTAAAGAAAGTAGAACCTGTAGTACCAAAAAATTAAATACTATAAAACTATAATAACAATAATAAACCTACAACTACAATGAATTTTATTTAATGCTTTACAAACTGCACTAAATCCAGTTAAAACAGGCCTAATTACGCTCACTGTGTAATAAACAAAGTGTTCTTTTAGTGCTGACGATATCCAATATGCTTAGAAAAGCATATTGTGACACAATTTATCAAGATAACGATATCTTCATAGTGCCAACCCTTAGTCGCAGTGTGAATGCAGAATGTAAGAATCTAACAGCAATATGTAGGAACAAAATCACTGTATGTACAGTGTAGAGTGTATCGCAATATGTGGCAGTACAAATGTAGTGTAATTTGCAATATGGACAACATAGCTGCATATATATAGCAACATAATCACAACAACAATGACGATATGTAGCAGCGTTATGGCAATATGTAGTAGCATAATAATGACAATATGCAGCAACGTAATCACGATATGCAGCTTCATAATTACAATATGCAGCATCATAATCACAGTATGTGGCAGCACTAGTACATCAGCAGAATTTCCAGTATAGACAACATAGCTGCAATAGATAACAACATAATCACAATAACAACCACGGAATAAAGCAGCAAAATCACAATACATAGCAACGTAATTACTATATGCAGACCCAGTAACAACATGTAGCAGCATAATCGCAATACGTAGCATCATAATTACAGTGTGCAGCATCATAATCACAATATGCAGCATCATAATCACAATATGTAGCAAAATAGTCACAATATGCAGCATCATAATCACAATATGTAGCAACATAATCACAATATGCAGCATCATAATCACAATATGTAGCAAAATAGTCACAATATGCAGCATCATAATCACAATATGTAGCAAAATAGTCACAATATGCAGCATCATAATCACAGTATGTAGCAATATAGTTGCAGTACATGGTGTCATAATCATAATCATTATCTACAGCATTTGGCTGCTACTTATCGCGATTATGCTGCTGTGTGATTGTTCGTGTATATTGTGATTGTGTTAGTATATATTATAATCATAATATGCAAATTGCTGCTTGTTGCTGCATAATCAGAACTGCAGCAAAAGCACAATAAACAGCTAAATATTCACAGCATTTATCAGTTTAATCACACCGGGATGTGTAGTCCACACTGTACAGCTGTAGTGAATGTGTGTGAATGAATAGCAGTCGGTGTGTGTGTGTGTGTGTGTGTGTGTGTGTGTGTGTGTGTGTTGCTCGTGACTGTATTGTGAGTGAACTGGGACTCACACAAGCCCGCTGTCCCTGAGTGACCCCAGTGTGTGTGTGTGTGTGTGGTTTTGAGGTCTGTGTGTTAGAACTCTTTAAAAGAGCCTCAGAGCCTCAGACCCAGACACGGTCTGAGCACGCACCAGCCTGGGGTCAGAAGGTCACCGCAGGGTCAGGAGGGACATCTGCTGTGCTAGAGGCGTTAAAGCGATAAGTTAAAAAAGCGATAGTTCAGCAAACAGACTGAATTCACATAATTCACCCCAAATGTAGTTGATCAACAAACAGATGTTAGAGGAGTAACGATGCACATTTTCTGGGTCAGTTGGATTTTTGGTTCTGGGGTGAAGAATCGCTTTGATTTTCTCATTTTTTTAATATTTTAAAACATTCTAGATTCTACAGAGTGGAATCTAATTCTGTTCTACACAGGTCGGTTTGGACGTTCTCCAATAGAACCGTGCTGCACTCTAACAAAATAAACCCCAAAACTCTCAATCCCTACAGTTTATAACTATAAAAGCTCAGTCAGTTGAGTGTGGGTGTGTCCATAGCCCAAGCCCTGCCCCCTCCCCACCCACTGCACTCTGATAGGCTGTCTAGTTGTGAGCGTTAACGGTGGTTTCAGTGAGAGACGCTGAACGAGACACTGTACTATGGAAGTTTTGCTTCATCATATTTAAAAGTACACACTTAAAGATGGTTTTCAAGGGTTCTTTAGTAAAAAAATGGTTCTATACAGAGCCATGAATGCTCAAAGAACTTTGTGCATGATTAAAGTGTTCATGAAATGGTTCTTCAGATTGATGGAGACTGTGTTTTATATGGTTCTATATAAAACCTTTTTGGAAAGGGTTCTATATAGCACCAAAAAAGGGTTCTTCTATTGTTACAAGCTTGACATGGTTACAGTAGCAGAACCATTTTTTAGTGCTATATAGAGCACTTTCCAACAAGATGCTATTTAGAACAATCTACAGCACGTTCTCCATCACTCTGAAGAACCATTTCATTGTGCAAAGAACTCTTTAATCATGCAAAGCGTTCTTGATTCTATATGGAACTGTTTTCTTGACTAAAGAACCCTTGAAGAACCTTCTTATTTTAAGAATGTTCATAATTTCAGTTATATCAAATTATAATGTCTTTATTATATGAATGATTATAAATTGACACTTTCGGTCCAACTTAACAGTCGAGACGTGACAATCAATCGATCTGAATTGATGCATCAACTAATTCATCATATTGTAGCAAGGGGGGAGGGGGCTTGGGGGTTGAGGAGGAGGGGGTTCTCCAAAGAACTCAGACCAGTCGTTGAGCTACTCCATAACTTGGCTTTATTGACTGAGACAGAACAGAACCAAAGTCAAACTGGCGCTCAGACTAGCACTCTGCTCTCACCGCTAGCTACTCTGTTTACTGCTAGGCCCACACTGTTTACTTTAGCATGCAGCCCTGCCCTTCAAAATAAGAGTCCTCACAACAAAAGGCTAAGTAACGGCTACTGAGCAGAATAACTACACTGAACTAACTCAGGTGGCTCTGACGCCACAGTGCCATTTTATATTGACAGCAGACCCCAGTATCAAACCCAGTCGCATCACGGCAAGTTTTGAGATATCGTAACTCATCGGATCGTTGGCTAAAAAAGTCAATGTCGGATTGCACCATGATGAAGCTCATGATATACACCCCTCTGAACAGTAGCAAGCTGGAAAACATTCAGCTGACCCCCCATTTTACTGTGAAACAGATGTTGGGACGCTGATACAAAAGCACATATATACACATCATGTTCAAACCCGAGGGCTCCAAACGCTGCTAATGTGAAGCCCCCCGTCCAACACAGCTGCCTCAAAATGTCGTTAACATTCTGAAAGATACTGCTTTAGAAGACTTGAAATGTAGAGCTGTATTAATCTGTCAAAAAAAAATATTTTTTTTGGAAATAAAAGATAGAAAATTCCAAAATCAGCAGTGAAAAATGTACTGAAGTGGTGGAAAAATCCCAGACGAGTTTAAAACCTGCCACGTTCAAAAGAGAACATCTAACAGACCTGGCTGAACATCAGACCAGACTGCAGTCCGACTGTAAAGACGTCAGTCTGTCATCCAGTAGAAGAGAAACGTAAGAAAATGCTGACCTTAATAAAATACTGAAATACAAAAAGCGCAGAAACACTAATGTCCTGCGAATGTTTCAGCACTTTTACGGCCTTAATTAAGTTTTCAGTCAATTACAGGATCATTTGAGCTGCAGTCAGTGAATCAGCTCATTTTTGCTGGCTGACAATTTTAGCCTAGAAAGTAATAAATAAATAAGATAAATAAGTTTTACTCCAACAGTCGTCATGCCGAAACACAGCTGTGATTTTACCCAGAGTCCCAGGAGCCAGTGGCGGTCAGAGATGGGTCATTTCTAGTTCATGGCTTAGTGTAGAAGTGGCTGTCTCAGTGATTTTGCCGTTTGACTTTCCTTTCCTTTTTTTTGTATCGTCTTTGATCCTTTTGATTCTGGTTTGTCAGACGTGAGGAGAGATTTGTGAATCTCTACTGTCTGTCTCTTATTGACGTGAAGCTCTTTTCTTTTTATATCCATGTACATTTATGGTTTTTATAAATTAACCCTCTGGGGTCCACAAACTCGCCCGTGCATCGAATTCAATGTTCCTATATCTGTTTCTGTCTCTTTGTGATGATCCAGCACAGAAATCCGGTTCAAACATTTCCTGAATCTGTTGAGTCACCTTTTCCATTCCATCTTATCATGAGATCATACGAGGCTCACATCCGGAGTTATGAGCCTATGAAGAGGGGCTGTGTGGTAGTTGAGTTATTTAGGAAAACCAGTGTGGTAGTTGAGTTATTGGGGTCATGTTGAGGTGAGTTATTTCTATTATATTTGGTGTGTAGATATTTGAGTCACTGTTGGCTGGCAGATGGGTTGTTTGAGAAAGCCAGTGTGGTGGTTGAGTTATTTGATGAAGCCAGTGTGATAGTAGAGTTGTTTGGGAAAGCCAGTGTTGTAGTTATTTGATAAAGCTGGTGTGGTAGTTGAGTTATTGGGGTCATGTTTATGTTATATTTGGTGTGTAGGCATTTGAGTCAGTGTTTGTTGGTAGTTGGGTTATTTGAGAAAGCAAGTGTGGTAGTTGAGTTATTTGAGCCACGTTGAGTTATTTATGTTGTATTTAGTGAATAGTTATTTTAATTGGTGTTGTTTGACTCGATACTAGAGTTTTCTGAAAATGCCAGCATGGTAATTGAATTATTGGGCAGCTTGGGTTATTTGAGCTCTGGTTAGGTGTGTTGTTTTGGTCATTTATAGGTATTTATTTTGCATTCAGTGCATAGTTACGTGAGTCAGTTGTTCAGTAGTTTTTTTTTTGAGAAAGCCAGTGTGGTAGTTGTTATTTTAGTATGTTTGTGGTTGTTGTCAGGAGGAACAGAAGATAGAAAAGAGGAGCAGCTGATTACAGCGAGTGATTAACGAAAGCACTTAGCAGCTGTAGACGTCAGCCAAACACAATGTGTGTAATGCAGTCTCTTTTCAATAAGATAATGTCAGCGTGTTTGTTTTAGGGCTGCACAATTCAGTATTTGTGATGGTCCTCTGAGAATCATATCGAGTTGTACATAATTGACTCCATGTGGCGCAACAAAATGCACACAGATTAGACCTGCACTCGCATGCATGTCAGAGAGAGAGAGAGAGAGAGAGAGAGAGAGAGAGATCAGCCCTGATTGTATTTCTATCAGTAAGTCTATCGCGCTTTGACGAGTGAGTGGCATCTCTAATGAAGAAATATGCTGGAACCTGTCGAACACTAAAGACACGAACACACCTTGACTGGTGTAAAGCGACCCTGTTTGGACTTAGTTTGGAATGAAGCTTGTAGAGAAGTTTTGCGTTTGGAAGGCGAGGCTTAGAATTGCAGGCTTTGCTGTGCATTCTTACCAAAGCGTGAACCCAAATACAGAACAGGAAGCCTGAGTTTGTTTGTGTAAATGCAAACCAACCATAGAAGAACTGGAACTCATCACACTCGTAAAGTCTAATGCAGCAAATCCACAAACCACTCCTACCAGGACAGAGAGAGGGATTCTCACACATTTAGAACAAAACCACCATCCCACATCGTCTCTATTGATACACTTCCCTTTCCTTTGGTTTGTAACAGCCACAAAGGAATATTTGGCATTGAATTTAGTACGAAATTAATAGGATTTATCTGGGGCTTGGCAATATGACAATATGTGTCATTATTGTTATAAAGTATGTCACAATAAAATACAATATGCTTTTCTGAACCTATCATGAATATCATCAGTACTTGTCAGTACTTGTTTAATTGTAAAGAGAGCAAAATTATTCCTGTTTAACTGGATTTAGTGCCAAATATTACATAGAAATCATTGTGTTCACAGTGAGTATTTTTTTAAAATGTGGGTTCTTTTTTTCTGATCCTTTTGATCAGATGTCTAAAAAAAGAAATATTGTGACATTGTTTATGGTGAAACTTATCGCGATATTATACTTTTGCCGCCTCTAATCCAGACCACATATTTTCAGATTTCTGTTTCCAATTTACAGATTTTTTTGATATTTTCAGGAACCAATGTTACCATGCCCATTAAACAATGTGCAAAAATTTAGCCTTGTATTTTTATTTGTTTCAGAGATATAGAGGATTTTGAAAGTGGGTTTGGCCTTATTTATTTGTAATAAAATGCATGCTACATGCAAAAAGGTGCCAATATGAAGATACCACCTTTTATATTTGATATATTTGTTAATTAAAGAAAGGTTTTTACAAGCATTTATGAGTAACAAATAACATTTTAAAAATTTGATATATTCCCGTCTAGAGGTAGATTTTCTAGATTTTTAACATATATCTTTGTATGTTCTGTCCAGGTAGTTAAGCACACCTTAAACCAAAGAATAATTAATACTTAACAGCTATGTTAACTTATTAAAATTTGCACCATTTTCAAAGCATTTTAGGACCATACCATGTTTTAATGCTGCCGTATCTTAGAAGCTAAAGAAGACACAAGCCTATCATTTTATACACTATGTATTTGGCACAATGACATTATGTCCTGAAAATATTAAGTAAATATGATGGATATAAATTTTTCTCCATTCAAACTGAACAGCTTGCCCGTGAACTGACCACACACCGACGTCAGCCGCTTCTCTACAAACCAATCAGTGTCCAGCACAAGGAGACACAGCCCACGTAGGTGTTGACAACAGGATACAGGTGTGTCATACAGAGTTCTTTAGTGCTCGGTAAACTGCAATGTAGGACCAAAACTAACCTGATCAAATGTACACAGTGTAACAAAATCCAGAAGCTTGGTCCGACTTTCAGGTTTGTGCTGTTTTTTGGAAAGGTGCTTTAGTTACTGCAGGGTCAGTGCCGGACGGTCTGATCTCCGGTCCAAACTTTTCCACTGGCTTCCTGAACATTTGCTTTCTGGTTCTCTCTGGATCGTGGGCGGTTTTGGGAAGAGAACAAACCCCTGCTAAAAATACTAAAGAGGTCAGAATGTTTCGCTGCAGATCAAACGCTGGACGGGTCTAATTGGAACGTGTTTGGTGTTTGCTTTTGATTGAATGTTGCGGCTGATTTATGCTGGTTTATTGAATTTGTCTTATTTGTCTGGAATGAGCGCAGTTGGCCGTCAGATTCCTCCGGAAATTAAAACTGAATTTCAGTAACTGGAGAAAGTTCCATATGGATGGCACATGTCATGTGATATTGTTTTTATTATTAATAAATGTTAGCGATGCATCAAGAGAAGTTTGACTGATTGTGTGTGTGTGTGTGTTTGTGAACCCCCCCAGTTTCCCCTCCTTACACCAGATGCAGCCAATCAGCCGAGACTTGTTTGGTGCCCAAACTTTACTTCTTTTGTTTAGAAACTGGAGCTGCGAGGCTGAGAAAAAACACTTGAGGTCAATAGTCACCCAAATCTTTTCCATAAATACATCTTAAGACCTTCTTTTAAACCACATGCAGCTCTTCATTAAGGTCAGTCAGACATGTAGATCTGGTTTAGAGTGAAGGTTCCTAACCTTCTTAACAGTGTGGACTAAACCACAGCTAACACTGGCAATTGGAGGGAATTTAGGGTGGGCCGGCGGGGGGGGGTCTTTCATATCCTCATTCACTAGCTTCTCTCCATATACCATATACTGGAGCGTTGCACACACTTGTCGACTTTACTGTTCAGCGATGACGCTTTGACATTGATGTTGACTGACCCTGTGATTATGACACTAACAACGTGGATGCCTCAGAAAGGATAGCAGGTGAGGAGGCTGGTGATTTCAGGGTCCGTATCTCTGGTTTCTTGAAGGCTAGCAATGCAAACCCTGGCACGTTGGAATGGGCACATCATGCTTTATTGACCTGTGGAGTTTGGCTTTGTTGTAACATTTCTCCACCGAGCTACAGCGCGTCGAAGATCAGATAATGAACGTTGTTGTCTTCAGTTTCCTGAATACTAAAATAAGCAGTCCTGTGGTTGGAGAGGAGCATAACGCCCTGTAATCCTTTATTTGGGAGATTCCGGGGTCTGTATCTCCGGATCCCTGAAGGCTAGAAATGCGACCTGGGGCTCGTTGGAAAAGGCACATCACACTCTACTGATGCCTGTGCATTGTGGGATTGTTTTTCACTCGATCTTCTGCATTATGCTTTTAGACCCCACTACAAAATAGTGAAACCCTGCAATAGTGGACTATACAGTAAATAGGGCAGCTAAAGAGCTGTAGTCTGTACTTGTAGGTGAACCCTTATTTTAGCCCCTGCATTTTACAGCAGGAAGTGAGGCTGCATCCCTGTCCCTCATGGCTACATGGTAAGCAGTTAGATCCCATTGTTTTCCCAAAGTCTGAAAATCAGTGTAGAACATTAAGAATTGTCATATTTTCATGCAGTTAAGTATTTTTTGTGTTTTCATTAAAAATATGATGATTTTATGTGTATATAGCTGTTTAAAGCTGTGTTTGCTAGTCATATACTGGCCAGAATTGTTGGGTTCTACTTGAAATGAGTTGTCACTACTGAAACACATATTTTCTGCAGTTAAGTACTTTTTTAGTGTTTTAATTAAAAATAGGATGATTGTATGTGTGTACAGCTGCTCAAAATTGTGTTTGCTGGTCATGTCCTGCCTAGAATTTTTGAGTTCTCCTTGAAATGAGCTAAATTTGTCTATACGGAAACACACATTTTCTGCAGTTAAGTATTTTTTTTGTGTTTTAATGTAAAATATGATGACTTTGTTTGTGTATAGCTGTTTAAATTTGTGTTTGCTAGTCATGAACTGGCTAGAACTGTTGGGTTTCTGCTCAAAATTAGCTAAAATTGTCACTACTGAAACACATTTTCTGCTGTTAAGTACTTTCTTGAGTTTTAATGTAAAATATGATGACTTTTTGTGTGACAGCTATTTAAAGCTGTGTTTGCTGGTCATGTACTGGCTGCGTTTTTGAGCTCAAAATGAGCTAAAATTGTCACTACTGAAACATTTGGTAAAGTTTGGTTAGTGTTATGATTATTATAGTGATAAATGCAATGTTCAGTCATTATTTTTAATAAAATAAACGTAATTAATGTTTAGAGTCACTCAGAGCAGAAGGAGTTTAGTCTAAAGTCAAAGTGTCTAAATGTGGCTATTGCTGTAAGTAGAATTGGAATGATGGAGCTCATTATGGACGGATGGATTTGATTGGACGCATCACTCTCTCTCTTTCTCTCTCTCTCTCTCTCTCTCTCCTTCTTAACAAATTCAATCACCCTCATACCACCATCCCTCGCTTGATCCCTCTCTCTTAGCCCCTCGCTCACTAGCTCTCTCTCCATCACTGTCTGATGGATAGATGGATGGTGGTGTTGGTGTGAGTGTGTGTCACTCAGGCTGGTGAACAGATGTGTTCTCTCTCTCTCTCTCTCTCTCTCTCTCTCTCTCTCTCTCTCTCTGTTTGATGTGGTTTGTGGTTTGTTCTAAATTGGAGTTGTGTAAAGACACACACTGCTCTCAGCGCCGGGCAACAAACCGGGAACAAAGTGAGGGAGCGCAAAGAAAAACAGAGGGAAAAGAGCGAGGGAGCAGGTGGAGAAGAGGAGCTGCCAAATCACAGACAGGTGCGGAACTATGGGAGGCAAATCCAGCCAAAAAAGAAATTAAAATTAAAACCATAAAATGAAAATGCAAACCTCTTTTTGCCATTTCTTTTTCCAAACATCTGCGCAAATATCCTGCCACAATTGAAAATGAAATGAAACGCCTACATTTGCAATTTCATTTTTCACATGAGCACGAGCCATTTGTGACAAAAATAAAAATAAATGTAAAACAGCTATTTGTCATTTCATTTTAGTCGTTATTCTGGTTTTTCATGGCCAAATCTAAAATGAAAAAGCTAATAGAGAAAAGAAAATCCGAGCTTCGCTTTGGCTTTGGCTTTTCTCCATGAAGTGCAGAATACGGGTCAAAACTAAAATCAAAATGCAATGTTTACATTGTTATTTCTTTTTCACAGCAATCGGCTGCAGATCTGACAAAATGAAAATGAAAAGGCAAAACTGATAAATCAACAGCAAAGTGACGGTTTGTGATTCAGTTTTCGGCGTCGACGCGCTTTAAGTGTCAGAATGAAAAGGCAAATGCAAACGAACATCAGCGCCACCTGCTGGACATTTACTTTTCATTTTCGACTTTTCGATTTCGTTTTCAAATTGACCAACATGCAAATATATGTTAATTAGCACTGGGAGGGGCTACGGGGTACATTTTAGGACATCCTTAGACCTCCGAGTCAGAGCGGCATCATTCCTCAAGCTAAACGACTTTGAGTCTCGAGAAAAACCATCGTGATGACTCAGATCTGGTGAAACTGAACGTCAGCACAAACACCGTCAGAAAAAACTGGAAATGTTATACTGGCATTTATATCGAGATAGATAATAGTTTTCTAAGTTATATGAACCAGTCTGTGCTCGACCAGGCCTGCGTTTGGTCTGATACCTTTTGTCTGAGGCCGTTTGGTCTGACGGTGTTTGTGCTGACGTTCAGTTTCACCAGATCTGAGTCATCACGATGGATTTTCTCGAGACTCAAAGTCGTTTAGCTTGAGGAATGATGCCGTTCTGACTCGGAGGTCTGAGGATGTCCCAAAATGTACCCCGTAGCCCCGCCCAGTGCTAATTAACATATATTTGCATGTTGGTCAATTTGAAAACGAAATCGAAAAGTCGAAAATGAAAAGTAAAAGTCCAGCAGGTGGCGCTGATGTTCGTTTGCATTTGCCTTTTCATTCTGACACTTAAAGCGCGTCGACACCGAAAACTGAATCACAAACCGTCACTTTGCTGTTGATTTATCAGTTTTGCCTTTTCATTTTCATTTTGTCAGATCTGCAGCCGATTGCTGTGAAAAAGAAATAACAATGTAAACACTGCATTTTGATTTTAGTTTTGACCCGTATTCTGCACTTCATGGAGAAAAGCCAAAGCCAAAGCGAAGCTTGGATTTTCTTTTCTCTATTAGCTTTTTCATTTTAGATTTGGCCATGAAAAACCAGAATAACGACTAAAATGAAATGACAAATAGCTGTTTTACATTTATTTTTATTTTTGTCACAAATGGCTCGTGCTCATGTGAAAAATGAAATTGCAAATGTAGGCGTTTCATTTCATTTTCAATTTTGGCAGGATATTTGCGCAGATGTTTGGAAAAAGAAATGGCAAAAAGAGGTTTGCATTTTCATTTTATGGTTTTAATTTTAATTTCCCATATTTCCCAATTTGCCTCCCATACGGAACAGTCTGAGGACGCCGTGTCTCGATTTTTGTCATTTTTCATTTTCAAATTTTGTGATGATGAGATCAACAGAAATGGTTCAAAATTACTTGAAAAAATTATTTCTCCATTTACTTCCATTAAACGTGAAGACCGTTTTTCCTTCTCCTGTAAAGTCACCTTTCTGGAGATGTGAGGTTTTGTCCTGAGAGCAGTGATTATAGTTCATACAATAATAAAAAATATTTACATTATGCAATGTCATTTACACAAATTAACAAGGTTTATTAGAATTATTCTGATTATGATGGTTCTTCAAGGGTGCTTTAGCAACAACTGGTTCTATTTAGAACCAAGAGTTCTGTGTAGAACCATTTTGTGCTTAAATGGTTCTCTTCATGGTGAAACAGTTCTTCAGATTGATGGAGAATGTGTTGTATATGGTTCTGTATAGCATCAATAAGGGTTCTGCTGTCGTTACAAGCTTGACATCATAACAGCAGGAGAACCCATTTTGGTGCTATGTAGAACCGTTTTCAGAAAGGTCCTATGTAGAACCATATTCAACACATTCTCCGTCGATCTGAAGAACCGTTTTACCATGCAGAGAACCCTTTAAGCATGCAAATATATTGTAATATATATAAGGTAAACTATACACTCACCTAGCCAACAATGGTTGTCGCTAGCAAACTAGCTAGTTCTATATAGAACCTTTTTGAAATGGTTCTGTATAGCACAAAAAGGGTTCTATTATTATAATGTCAAGCTTTTGTACAATAGTAGGAACTTTTTTGGCGCTATATAGAACCATATCCAACACATTCTCCATCAATCTGCCATGCATTGTTCACAGTTCTATGTAGAATCAACCAGCTGTGTTCACGGTTCTATATAGAATCAAGCAGCTGTGTTCACGGTTCTATATAGAATCGACCAGCTGTGCTCATGGTTCTATATAGAAGCATCGAAAAAAAGGAAAATGCAACTGAATGGAGAATCTTCTTCTTTCCTCCTTGACTGCCTATTAAAGCCACCACACACCGGATGCACCGCGACACGTAGCTCAGCATCACGTAGCAGAGCGCTTTCATACTCTACTCATATAAACTGAATGAAATGAAATGTTCAGCATCTCATCTCGCTTCCGCTAACTATCTCTACACAGACTGGCTGTTTTAGAGCTGAGAGATATGAGCTGAAAAAGGCTAGGCTAGTAATGTTAGCTGAGGTGAAAGACCATTAGCATTTGGCTGCTTACCTAAAAGACTGGCTGCCTTTCTCTGTGTAAATTACAAGCCATGTGTGATCTACTGTGGTCTCAGTATGGCTTTAATTTAATGTAGTAATGGCAAAATGCTGCGTGGCGCGCTGAGTAATTAAACAATGCCATGAAAGTATGTGCCCTGTTTTAATCCCTAACGAAAAAACATGTGAACCTCTGACTTACAGACAAACATTGACCCCAACCTGACTCCAAGGTGCAAAATACAGGGGACCCTGGGGGGCCTGGGACTCCCTAATTAACCACATGGACCCACTGAATGTCTCAAAATCAAAATTCTGGGGGTCCCTCTTTATGCTGTTTGCTAGAGAACCATAGCTGCACAAGTCCAAATTCAGCGACGCTCATTGTTTATCTGCTTTATCCATAACCAGTTTCTATCCTTGGTGTTCTTACTACTAGGACCAGTTGGTCTTTCATAGTACAGAAACTGTAACTCTGCCTGGATTCCTCTGAAAAACTTTACAATGAGCTGCAGCAGATCTGTAAACCTGAAAACCCGCCCAGTTTCCCAAGAGTTTGGAGTGAAGAGTGACTGTTCCTCATTTCTCACACTGAAGACAGAAGAGGAGACGAGGAAGATCTCAGTTAATGTGAGGAAGAGCGCAGAACCTCACTAGAACAGAGCATCATTCCAGCTCATCCCAGGTGAAAAACAGAGCTTCATCATTACAGCTCATCCCAAAACTGTTCAATAGAGCTCCATCATTCCAACTCATCCCAAAGGTGTTCAACAGAGCTCCATCATTCCAACTCATCCCAAAACTGTTCAATAGAGCTCCATCTTTCCAACTCAA
>NW_023494794.1:15302165-15317165 GCF_904425465.1 Colossoma macropomum | reverse complement strand
TCCAGGTGGTTGTTAGGAGGCACATTCGTTCTGAAGCACTTAATCATGCAAGTAAGTTGCTTTACATCCAATCTCATCAGAAACGTCTCAGAAATGAAGGATTGGAACGTAATATCTGATTTGAATGGAGACTAAATGAATGAAGGTCCACTCCAGGGCGTGTTACAGTAGATCGTGGTGTGCGTCGCGTTGGCTGATCCAGGCTTTACTGTAATCATGTTCTACATAATCAGGGCTTGTGAAGGTTAATGTTAAGGTCCTGTATGGATCAGGATGGATCCAGTTCACCATAATCCACTAAAGACCAGCGCACGTCTGAGAGAGGAACAGGCTGATGGAATAATATTTACTGAAAATTAATTTCCCCAGTTTAGAACAAAGAGTCCGGTGACTCACTGTAAAAGAATGTGAGAGAGAGAGCGAGAGAGAGAGAGAGAGAGAGAGAGAGAGAGAGAGAGAGAGAAAGAGAGATGGAAAAGGAAAGGTGAGGGAGACGCTGACTTATAGGAAAAGAGATAGCAGAATAGAAGAGAGAGTGGGGGAGAAGGGAGATTGAGAGAGGAGAGGGAGTAAAAAGGAGAGACAGAAAGAGAGAAGAAAAGAAAGAACTTTGGCAAAGGAAAGGTAAAGGAGAAGCTGACTCATAGGAAAGGAGATAGGGAGGGAGATAAGGAAAGAGGGGGTGAGGGGGAGAGACAAAGGGAGAGGGGGATAAGAGTGAGAAGTGAAGGAGAGAAAGCGATAAAGTGGGAGTGAGGTGATGGAAAGAGAGCGAGACAGACAAAACAGAAAAAGAAAAGACAAAGAAACAAACAAGATAAAGGGAGAAAGAGAGAGTGAACGAGAGACATAAGGCGAGTGAGGGAAAAGGAAGCGTGAGAGAGAAAGCAATGAAGAGAAGAAGGAGAGTGAAAGAGAGAGAGAGAGAGAGAGAGAGAGAGAGAGAGAGAGAGAGGCAGACAAAGAAAACAAAAAGAAAGGGAGTGAAAGAGAGAGATGACAGAAAAAGAAAGAGAGAGAGAGAGAGAGAGAGAGAGAGAGAGGAAAGCCCAGTACATTGTGTCTCAAAACCATTTGCTAAATGTGCCAAGACTTTTGTTTGAAGTCGTCTCAGTTTGCATACAACACACACACACACACACACACACACACACACACACACACACACACTCACACACACACTCCGTTATGGAATCCCTGAAAAACATCTTGGATGAGTCTGTGTTCCCTCACTTGCGTGTTTCCATCCAGAGTTTGGGGTAAATATTTGTGTGTGTGTGTGTGTGTGTGTGTGTGTGTGTGTGTGTGTGTGTGAAGGCCAAAGCCGCAGACGTTGTTAGCGATGACTGCGTGTTTTCTTGTTTTGGGGGGCTTTTGTAAAGCGATGGTTTGGACAGAGGTGTTTTGAGTGGAGGGAAGATTTCACAGGCCCTGAGGAAACAGTCATATTAAAGTGATAGTTTGACAGAATCCGTCCCCAACAATCCCTCGACCCCTCAACCCCCTGACCCCCAATAACGATCAGCCAGGAAATTTGCTTCTTTAGTTTTAGAACTGGAGCTACGAGGCTAATTCAGCTAACAGGTAAAGAAAGCTTATATGCCACCAACTGACCCTTTGCAGAGTTCAGAGGAAGACCTCCCCCTTTAGTTATCACTGCTACGTCCGTCAACCTTCAGTTCAGTCTACCTGTTATCATCCGTAACACTGTACTAACGGACCAACCAGCTGAGAAAACGGACCACTGTCCCGGCCAGTTCAAGCTGGTTAAGATGGTAGATCAACTTAACATGTTAACCTGCGTGGGGTATATTTTAATTTGAGTTTGATGGTTTGGGTGTTTGACCAGAATGACCAGCATGCTCACACTAGTCTATCAGCATGACCAGCTTGAACAATCTGGTTGACCAGCATGACCAAGCTGGGTGACCACCATGACAAATATGACCAAGTTGGTCAACTACATGACCAGTATGACCAAGTTGGTCAGCTACCATGGCCAGCATGACCAAGCTAGTCAGTCAGCATGTCCAGCATGACCAAGCTGGTTGACCAGAATGGCCAGCATGACCAAGATGGCTGACCATTATGACTAGCATGACCAAGCTAGTCAGTCAGAATGGCCACAATGACCAAGCTGATTGACCACCATAACTAGCATGACCAAAGTAGTCAACCAGCATAACCAAGATGGCTAACCAGCATGACTAAGTTGGTTGACCAGTATGACCCAGCATTGTGAAGATAGTCAGCCAGCACAATCAGTACAACTAAGCCATGGTCATGTTGGCAGACCATCTAAACCATCAGACTTGAACAAAAACACATTGATCAACCAGCTTAGTTACCATCAAAACCAGCTTAGACCAACCAGCAAACATCAAAACCAGCTTAGACCATCTGAAACCATCTACCAGCAGCTGCTGGTCTGAGCTGGATTTTTCTGCAGGGTGAAAAGTTCAGCAGCACAAAGGAAACACAGAGCAGAACATCTGAAACGCTTTATTACTCGGAATTAAACTGCCTTTATAAGACGTTCAGTGCAGACATGCATGACTGAGCTGTAAATGTATAACAGAAACTCCTCCCAGTACAACAGAAACTCCTCCCAGTAAACTGAAACTCCTCCCAGTACAACAGAAACTCCTCCCAGCACAACTGAACCCCCCCACCACACACACACCCGGTACAACCGAAACCCCTCCCACTATAATCAAAACTCCTCCCCATGCAGTGCATCACTGGCCGTGTGCTCCATGTCTGTGAGGAGGATAATCATGGAGGACACTCGTGGTTGGGGAAGAAACTGAATGCCTAACAGCAACATAAACAGACACAACTGTACAAAACACACTGCCGAGTAAGTGGATTTGCAAATTCTGTCCCAAACGGCGAACAGATTTTAGACTGATTGGAGACGCGTTTGACTACCAAGTATAAATGCATGTGGCTAAAATCTTACCAGGATACAATCCAGATACTGGACACAGGAAGTGACCAGGTGTAAACAGGGTCTTCATCACGGTCCAAGTCCAACATGAAACTCTCCTGAATTTCCTCCGCTAGTTTTAGGTAATAAAATGTTCCTCTGCATGATGTTTATGTGCAACACTAAAACAGTGAGCCTTGTATGTTATTGGTTGTTTTTCCTTTCCTGCATATCATTTGCATCACTCATGAACCTTTAAGGATGCTCTGTAGTGTAAATAAGTGTAAATAGTGTGAATAAATAATTTTTTTAGGTAAAAATAAAACAATCCTCCTTTGCAGTAAAATAAAGCTTTGCTGAGCCTTTCAACACAGTTCTAACAGTAAATGGTTCCAAATGCTGGAGTTAATTCATAAATGGACTTAAACACTCATTCACTGTTTAACACTAAAGGTTAATAATTTTAATAATAATAATAATTTTATTTATATAGCACTTTTCATGCCGGTGGCAGCTCAGAGTGCTTTACAGACAGGTGATAAAACATAGTTATAGAAGAGATCATTAGTACTTAATTAGAATCAGAAGAAAATGAAGAAGATTAAATTAGAAGATAAAAACCACGAGACGTTCAGTTTTAGTTAAATGCTAATTTAAAGAGATCCGTTTTTAGGTGCTTCTTAAAAGTGAGCACTGAGCTTGACTGTCTAATAAAAAGTGCACTGAGCTCCACAGTTTAGAAGCAGAATAACTGAAAGAGTCTCTCCATGTTTTCTGTATTTTACTGAGGGTCTCTGTGGAAGGCCACTATCTGCAGATCTTAGATTGCGTACCGGAAAATAAACAGACAGACACTCTGTGATGTAAGCAGGTGCTAGATTGTTTTGAGCTTTAAAGACCAGTAGCAGAACCTTGAAATCTATCCTGAATGATACAGGCAGCCGGTGCAGTTCTTTCAAAACGGGACTGATCTGATCTCTCTGTGTTGTTTTTGTTAGGATGCTGCTGCGTTTTGTACGAGTTGTAAGGGATGTGTAGTTTTCTTAGGAAGTCTAGCAAGAAGAGCATCACAGTGATCAAGTCTGCTTGTAACAAATGCATGAACAAGTTTCTCTGCGTCGCTTTGAGAGAGAAAAGGCCGAACTTTAGCGATATTTCTCAAATGATAAAAAGCTACTTTAGTGACTGTTTACATGTGGGGTAAAGCAGAGCTCAGAGTCTAAGATCACACCATGTTTCGTACTTCAGGTTCGGTAGATGAAGCTAAAGAACCAAGTTTCTCAAAAATCATTTTTCTCTGAGTTTCTGTACCAACAATCGGTAATTCAGTTTTTTCATGATTTAATTGTAGAAAATTTTGCGACATCCACTGAGAAATATCTGACACACAGCTGGTTAGTCTGTCTACAGAGTCTTGATCTTCAGAAGGAATAGTAATGTTCCTAATAACATCACCTAGAGGTAGCATGTACAAAGAGAAAAGCAAAGGCCCTAAGACTGAACCTTGGGGGACTCCACAAGAAACGGCAAATCGTTTTGATGAATGATTTCCAAGTGAAACCATGAACTGCCTATTACTTAAATATGATTTAAACCGTTCTAAAACTGTGCCTGAGAGGCCGACCCAGCATTCAAGACGCTGGAGTAAAACCTTGTGGTCAACGGTATCGAAGGCTGCACTGAGATCTAATAAAACCAAAATAGAAGGATTTTGTGGTTGGCACGAAGACTGCTGGTCACACGGCAATGCAGACAACAGTCTCGCCTAGCTAGTAGCTAACAAAAGGGCAAAGAAAAGAGAGATTTGAGACGTTGATAATTTAGAGACGATGGACATTTGCATTTATAATCAGTCCAGCTGGTTTTCCGATATGTTTATTCTGTAACGAGAAACTGTCCAACACTAACAAGTCACAAAGTTGAAGTCCGTTTCTCGTTGACGGGAAAATTCGAGCAAGAGGCTGGTAAATGAGGAGCGACTTCAGCCTCGTAAAAGGTCAAACGTTGAGAGACATTTTACAAGAAACTGTTCTACTTTTGGAAAAGTTTCCTGCTGGAGATGTGAGAAAAGCAGCTACAGCTGAGCTAAAGCTTAAAGCAGAGCAGAGTAAGTCTGTGTTTTTGTTTATATTACATTATATTTTTTATCCCATACTAGTACATCAGCACACACTGAGACAGATTTACAGCCAAGATGGTAAAATGGACATAAAATGTTGTGACTCTCAAGGTGGTTTGATTGTTGTTGACAAAAGGACAAAGTGGCTCATCTTAACATTTGGGTTGTGACCTCTGACCTAGTCAGAAAAAAAAACAGTGCATCAGACAATAAAGAATGCTTTGTGCATCTTTTACACAGTGATAGGAAACACAGTAGCTCACTGAAAGTTCAATACAGTTTACCGCGGCCGACGTGAACCTGGACACCATAACTCTCTTGATGGCAGATTTGAACGAGTTTAGGGAGCAAAATTCCAAATTCTCGGAATTGATGGCGGGCATGACGCTCGGTTTATTGGTACAGAGGGTGTGGTGATTTGGGGACAGTCTGATATTAGTTTTAGGGTCAGATGTTTGGACGTCACCTGTCATCGGTCTGGTTGATGAGAGCGAAGTGTGTATCGGGCTTTAGGCCGGTGTGTGTAGTGTTAGGTTAGTGTGTGATGATGGAAGTGATGGAATTATGTTCTTTAGCGCTCGTCTGGTTTGTGGGTGGACGGCGTGTGTGTATTTACACAGCTGTGTTCCGACACATGATTTGCTCTGTTTCTGCTACAAATCTAACCGACTGATCTGCTGCCCAGTTATCCCTCAGAGTGAGTGAGAGACTCGGACGTGTGAGTTATGATGGTCATTTCTCAGTGAGTGTTTGCCAGCTCAAGTTTAGTCATTTGGCTAAATCAGTGCTGTATTAGAGACTAGAACAAGTTAACCCCTTAAACTGCAGACCTGTTTAATAAGGAATGTTAGAACGTTTATTCAGAATCTGCTATGATTTATTTAGTAACTGCAATTAGTCTTTCAGTATCTACTATGAATTAATGGTATATACAATAAGTTATTCAGTATGTACTATGAATTATTCAATATCTACTATGAATTGTTTGGTATTTGCTATGAATTGTTCAGTATTTGCTATGAATTATTCGGTATCTTCTATGAATTATTCAGTATCTACTGTGAATTATTCTGTATTTACTATGAATTATTTGGTATCCACACTGAATTATTCATTATGTATTATGAATTTATGAATTGTTTAGTATCTACAATGAATTTTTCAGTATTTTCTATAAGTTATTCAGTATCTACCATGAATTATTCAGTATCTACCATGAATTATTCAGTATCTACTATGAATTGTTTGGTATTTCCTATGAATTATTCGGCATCTACTATAAATTATTCGGTATCCACTATGAATTATTCAGTATCTACTGGGAATTATTCGGTATCTACTATGAATTGTTCAGTACTTGATATGAATAATTCGGTATCTACTATGAATTATTCAGTATCTACTGTGAATTATTCTGTATTTACTATGAATTATTGGGTATCCACGCTGAATTATTCAGTATGCATTATGAATTTATGAATTGTTCAGTATCTACAGTGAGTTGTTCAGTATTTTCTATAAATTATTCAGTATCTATTTTGAATTGTTCAGTATCTGCTATAAATTATACAGCATCTACTATGGAAAATTCAGTATCTGATTTATTTAATATTCACTATTAATGATTTAGTATCTAATATGAATTATTCAGTATTTATTATGAATTATTTAGTGTTTAGTGTGAATTATTCAGTATCTGCTTTGATTTATTCAGTATCTGCTGTAAAATTAATGTCTAAGCTCTGTAGTTGGAGAGGTTTTGAAGAGTGGCTGCAGATAAACTGTAAGGAGTTAACATCTCAATGAGTGTTTGCCAGTTCAGGTTTTACTTATTTGGCTAATCAGTGCTGTATGAGAAATGAGTAGAGAGGCTGAAATGCCTTTGGGTGGACTCTGTTATCTGTTTCGTGACTGTTTGCGTGTCGTTTTAATATCAGCTTCACATGCTGAACTGATGAGGAAACTCATTTCTCTTCTCTGAGGACTTGTTACGAAACCCACCGTATCATTGAGCGATATCTCTAACTCTCATGACCAACAAGTCCGAGCACCTGTGGAATCGGGTCATCAGGTTTGTTTCCGCTCAGGTTCTGTGGTTTGGCTGAGAGATCACTCGGAGCTTGACCAAGCAGTGCTATTTTTGAGTGTAGCGGGAAAAAAAGGTGACCTAGAGTTCACCCCTGAGGCACTCCGCCGAGGCTCAGTCAGGAAAGAGGAGAAATGAGAGGAAAGCAAGGAAAAGAGTGAGGAGAGGAACATAGGGGATGTTAGGGAAATAATCAGAAGAGAGGAAAAGATCGATAGAAGAAAGACTTTGAAGTGAAACAGTCACTAAGAAGTAAAAGTAGCCTCATACTGATGTGTAGAGCCCAGGTCTGAGAAGATACAACAAACATACAGTACTGCGCAAAAGGTTTTAGGCATCTGAACATTATTTAAAACCATCTGTCTTTGTAGGTGCACTTTATAGTTCTACAGTTACAGACTGTAGTCCATCTGTTTCTCTGCATACTTTGTTAGCCCCCTTTTACCCTGTTCTTCAGTGGTCAGGACCCCCATGGACCCTCACAGAGCAGGTACTATTTGGGTGGTGGATCATTCTCAGCACTGCAGTAACACTGATGTGGTCGTCTGCTGCTGTTGTGTGTGTCATCCTCTAGTCCTTCATCAGTGGTCACAGGGCGCTGCCCACAGGACACTGTTGGCTGGATATTTTTGGTTGGTGGACTATTCTCAGTCCAGCAGTGACACTGAGGTGTTTAAAAACTCCAGCAGCACTGCTGTGTCTGATCCACTCAGACCAGCACAACACACACTAACACACCACCACCACATCAGTGTTACTGCAGTGCTGAGAATGACCCACCACCCAAGTAGTACCTGCTCTGTGAGGGTCCATGGGGGTCCTGACCACTGAAGAACAGGGTAAAAGGGGGCTAACAAAGTATGCAGAGAAACAGATGGACTACAGTCTGTAACTGTAGAACTACAAAGTGCACCTATATAGTAAGTGGAGCTGATAAAATGGACAATGAGTGTAGAAACAAGGAGGTGCTCATAATGTTATGCCTGATCAGAGTATGTTTTTGCTTGTAAAATTGACATATATCATTGGAATAGATGCAAATAAACAAAAATACAGTAAAAAAGTAAAGTTGAAATGTTGAGAGAACTTGATGAACTGATTTCTCTTCGATGCCTTCATGTGGATTTGTTCAACTCCATCTGATTTAACGTAATCAAGTACTGATTAGCAAAACCAGTCTACCAAGAGATTTGGAAATTGGTTTATGAACATAAATAACATAAACATTAGTGTTTATTTGTTATTTTTCTTTAGCAATTTAATGCTTATGCAGATAAGTAGCTTTTAAAATGTAATTTTAGTTTCCTAAAACGTTTGCACAATAGTGTATAGAAAAGAAAAAGAATGTAAGTGAAATAGGTCGAACTCTAAAATAATACGGTATTTACAAACTCATTAATTATCATTCGAGAAAGAAAGAGTTGACGAAACTCAGCTGGTTTAACTTAAAGCTAATTACAGTCACAAGAGGAGGGAAGATCTCCATCTGAGGCCAGTCCGAGTTCACTTAGCATCTTCGGAGCGTGTGTGTGTGCGTGTGTCTGGTCCAGTGTGGAGCTCCAGATGTTCTCCAGCTGTGTGGATGAGAGACCGCAGACCCAGCTGTCCATGTGTTTGTATGGCACTGGCCGCTGGCTGGTGAAACCCACTGCTTATGAGGTGAGAACATGAGGAAACCACTGTCAAACAAGGCCTGGAACCACCGTGCGTTCGTGGAGCGAGTTCAGTTCTGCAGACAGCAGAGCTTTCAGAGATCAAATTAAAACAATATTCCAGCGAATAAAAAATTATTCACCCAGTTAAAGCAATAGTGTGGCAAATAAAACTGTCCTTTTACCCCAAAATATAGTCAATCAGCCAGGACGTGTTTGGATTGTGAAGCTTCTTTAGTTTTAGCGCTGGAGCTACGAGGCTAATGTAGCTAGTAAGTGAAAGCACATTAACTCCAGATAAGAAAACAGCATCACACAAACATCCTAACTAGACTAAACCTCCTAAATCCTGTCCTAACTTTAGGATGAACCCCAACAGGGTCCTCACTTCTGTTTAAGGTCCATTTCTATGGTTTTTAGGCAGCTGAGTCAGCAGCATAGTTCACTACCAGCATAATGAGCTCCATTTATTTCTACTGTAAAACGCTGCTTTCACTGTGAGATGATTTTCTTTTCTAACTCTGCGTTTTAAAGATCTCAGACGCTGCAGACTCGATCTCCACCGCCCCTCTGATCACCTTCGTGTGTTAATGTTGATGATGAAATATTACAGTGATGGTGGTGAATAATGAGGAGACGGAGCTGAACGTGTGTCTGTTTATTAGGAGGAGTAACGTTAGCGCGCTCGGCTAAAGCGTTTGGGAAATGGAGACTGAAACTGGGGAGCGGCGACGCTCTGATAAACAGCACACTTTAGTTTTGTTTGACCTTTTTATGCCTGTAACGGTGTATTGTTGGTTGCTAGGTAACAGACATATCAGTTGATTGTCGACTTCTATTGAATAGTTTAGGATTTGCCAACTTGAGATTTGTGAAGTCTTATCCTGACCTGTCAGCCATTTACATCTAGTCCATGTTTATAGGTAACAGCCTCCACACAGCTTGAGGCAGTTATGTGATGGTTTGGACCTGCTGTTAGCACTAAGCTAACTGACAAACTCCATTACTTGTCAGCTACATTAGCTGCGTAGCTCCAGTGCTAAAACTACAGAAGCAAACTTCAGACACCGGACATGGCCAAACTATTGCTTTGAGATCTTTTAATTTACATCGATTTTACCTATCAAAAACAGCTGATCGTCAGCATCCAGCTCAGTTTGTAATTAAAAATAAAGCCTGTCTTGCTGTGTATCAGAGTTTTAGCGCTCAACATTAATCCAAGTGGGCAGAAAATCAATAAAAAACATGGCTACCTTATGCTAATCATTTAAAATTCAAGAAATAAAATAAAACTACCATCATAATTCTAGCATTTTCAGCTCACAGACACTCGACCTGTATAGACACATGTAAAGCTAAATGTAAAGCTATAAAAATTCTGTTAGCATTTACATGTCGAATAGTGGCATATCTGAGTAGCCCAGGGTCTCCTGAAAATAACATATGGCATGTATGAATATCTCATGTACATGATTTATTATTGTAATTGACCAAAATACCAATATAATTATACCATATTATCTTAGGTTTGTGAGTTTTCATATTTGAGCTGTTCACATTGTTGTTCACAAGTTTTGTCTGAGCAAAATATCCATCATATTTCTGTCTATAAACGAGTGTGGAAAGCCTAAAAATCTTATAGTCCTGGCTGATGGACAGTGTTAGACAACAAAACAGATATTTAGTTTTAGCGCTACTGATTGAAAACTGAGAGGAATTTAGTTGCTGGCGCACTAATATAGCTAAAGGATAACTCGGATATTTACGCTGTGTGTAGTTACTGAATAATAAGCTTGAGGCTGGAAGAGGTTTGGGGTTTTTAGTTTAGTGTGATTAGCATACGGTATTTGCTCAGAGCTTCAGATGGTTTTGGAAACTCAGTCAAGTTTAGAAGAAATATAAGTGAAGAGTTTAGAGTGCCCTGCTGTCAGGGAGCATGAGCTTATTAGCTTTATTAATGTTAATTTATTAACATGATTAATGCTAACCTATTAGCTTTATTATTGTTAATTTATTAACATGAGTAATGCTAACCTATTAGCTTTATTATTGGTAATTTATTAACATGAGTAATGCTAACCTATTAGCTTTATTATTGTTAATTTATTAACTTTATAACTGTTAACTTGTTAACTATACTAGCTTTATTAATGCTAACTAATAAAGTACATTAATGCTGAGTTTTCTTAATTATTATTAAGTTATTAATAACTTTATGTTCACTTAAATATTAGTTAGTTAGTGTGTGATGGAGTTGAAGGCTGTGTGTGTGTGTGTGTGTGTGTGTGTGTGTGTGTGTGTGTGTGTGTGTGTGTGTTTCAGTAAGCGTTTGATTTCTGGTTGGTTCTTGGCTTTAGCTGGTGCTGGCGGAGCCATAATCAGATTGAAAGCATAACTGGATCTGTCTGCAGAGAGATGACTTCATCAGCTCTTCTACAGATTCTCTCCCACGTTGCGTTTTAAAGGCCAAAAAACCAAAAGCTGATCCAGGATGTCCCAAAACCTCCAGTCTCCATTTCAGCGCTGGTTGTTGGCTGGACCACATGGGAAGAGCAACTGTAAACCTACTCTGGGACAAACATCTGCCATAAAGAGTGCTGCACAAATGAAACGGAACTGAACCGAATTGAACACGTCCCACTTCATCACGCGTCCAGAGGAAGCGCTTGACTTGTATGTAAAACACATTCACAGTTTTTAGCCCAGAACGTCTGGTTCTTGTTTGCGGTGCAGCTCGTCTGGCCGAAAGCTCGGCCTGGAAATCGAACTGAGCCAGAAACAAATTGTTCTTGATCTGAAACTGAGGGATCGGGTTCAGCTCTGAAAACCTCAGTTCGCTTGAACTGCTTTCACTGATCGATCCTGATGGAGAATTCTGACCTGATTCTTCACCATCGACACAATCGTTTTTCACAATCAGACTGACCTGTGACTGTCTATCTGTCTGTCTGTCTATCTGTCTATCTATATCTCTCTCTGTCTGTCTGTCTATCTATCTCTATATATCTATCTGTCTGTCTGTCTATCTATATCTGTCTCAGTCTGTCTGTCTGTTTGTCTGTCTATCTCTGTATATCTATCTGTATGTCTGTCTGTCTATCTAACTGTCTATCTATTTGTCTGTCTATCTATCTCTCTATCTATCTATCTATCTATCTGTACATCTATGTTTTCTGCCATTCTGTCTATATAGCTACCTTTTTGTCTGTCTGTCTGTTTTTATCAATCTGTCAATCCATCTTTCTGTCTAGCTATCTGTCTATGTTTGTCTGTCTATCTATCTGTCTGTCTGTCTGTCTGTCTGTCTGTCTGTGTGTTGTTGGTTTCTCTGTAAAAACTTACTATCAGCTTTGATTTGATTGATTTAGTTCAGGATTCCAGATGAAATGCTGTAAGTCAGTTATAATTCCTGAATAAGGTTGGGATTTTTTTCGCGAATATGAATTTGTGAGGAATCCTATCTGGAACGTGTCAGATCTGAGCTGGGTAGGAGTTCAGTTCTCTGGTTCTGAGGTTCAGACTGATCCAGGTTATCAGTGGTTCTGAAGCTGTATTTCTGCCTCTGTTGCTCTTTTTCCAGTGATTCTGTCTTTGGTCTGGGGAAAAACTGAACCGCTGTGTGAAAGCTGAGCAGATCTTTCCAGAGAGGGCCTCTGGTAGGGGTTCTGTGATTAGAGGAGTGATGAAGGTGCATCAGCTCTGTTTCTTTCAGCAACAAGTGAAAACAAGTGAACACACCTCCACAGAGAACATTTACACATAAATATGACGTTTTTCTGCACAGTTTAGTGCACAGTTTTACTTTTGCACTGGATTTTACATATTGGGAAAAATAAAAAATAGAATATAAAATGTACCTTAACTTTGGCTGACTTTTTTACAGTAACTGTGAAATATTAATATTTATTTTATACAATATTAAGTAGTAGACATTATGTAATGGTAAATAATATACTTTGATACACATTATTTAAAATAATGTTTTGTTTGCTGTCTCACCATTTGATCCACCCTTTGAAATTCGGGGCGTTCTGGATAACATCATTCTAGATATTGATTTCATTAGAACTTCATTCTGTTTATTGGCATTTTGTTCCATCTGTTGATTTTAATAAACCTTTTTTTCTAGATATTAATTTTATTAGCACTTCATTCTGGATCTTAATATTACTCAAACTTCATTCCAGATGTTAATTTTATTAGAACATTTTTCTGGTTATTAATTTTATTAGAACTTCATTATGGATATTAATTTTATTTGAACTTCATTCCGGATGTTAATTTAATTTGAACTTCATTCTGAATTTTGAATTTATTAGAATTTCATTCCACCTTTCAATTTTAATAAACATTTTTTTTCTGTATGTTAATTTTGTTTGAACTTTATTCTGAATTCTAAATTTATTAGAATTTTATTCCATCTGTTGATTTTAATAAAAAGATTTTCAGGATAATAATTGTATTAGAACCTCATTCCAGATGGTTATTTCCTTAGAACGTTTTTCTGGTTATTAATTTTATTAGAACTTCATTCCAGATGTTGATTTTATTAGAACATTAGATCATTCTGAATTTTTGATTTATTAGAATTTCATTTCATCTGTTAATTTTAATAAACCTTTTTTTCTAGATATGAATTTTATTAGAACTTCATTCCATATGTTTATTTTATTATGTTTTTTCTGGTTATTAACATTATTTCAACTTCATTTTGTGGTTCTGTGTACAGAACCCAATAGCGGAATAGAGTAAATGTTGACAGTGAATTTTCGAGCAGTGTTTATTGTTCCAGATGAGACGGTTTTCGTGAAGCTCAGGCTGTAAATCTTCTGCGAGGTTTGTTTATGCGCTGATGTTGACCGTGAGTCTCCAGAGGCTCGTGTCTCTCACTGTCACTGTTGTTGTTTCGTTTGGTTTCATTGGCCCTGGAGGACTGCGGTCACTCACAGCAACAAGCCCTGCTGGGCCAATCAGCCGTCAGCGTGGCCCGCGTGTGCTGCGCTGTGGTTGGTCGGTTTGCCAAAGTATCATACAGAGTAATCAGAGCTGACAGTGTTTACGGGGCCTTCTGGAACATTCTCCATTTATCACCCCCGCTCAGAACCTCCTGGCTCCGTGACCTCCTCTGTTTGAATTCGGGTAATTAATGTCAAACGTATGAGCCGAATGTTTTCCTCAAATGTTCTAATGAACTTTATTAGCGGCCACAGGGCGAGACTTGATCCCTGACCTTTGTTGGGTCAGATTCTTAATCATGCATGAGTGTTGGCGAATGTGAGGTCGCTCTGCCTCTTTCTCTTTAGAGCTCTTCCACAGTCTTTCACTGAGACGTTCTGAGACCAGTAGAACACTGACCATAACATTTCAAAGAATTTTCACAAAAAAATGATTGCATGTACAGTGAGGAGCAAAAGTCTGAGAAATCTGTTTTTTTTTCCTGTTTAAAAGTAGAAAAAAGTTTAAGTTTTAAAGTTTTCAGATTTTTGAATTTTACAGTTTTAGAACTATCCTGAACCTTTTCTAGGTCACTTTTCAAAATTTTAACACATTTGTGAGACTGACCTTTTAAAGAAAAAAAAAGATTTTTTTTGTCCCATATTCAGTTGAAACTTGTGTTCAAAATACAAAATCTAAGACATTCTGAAATTCATATAAATATATCCAAGATTCTATTTTTCACTCAAATTGTGATGCTGATAATATTGTTTGTAATTATATTTTGTATTAATTTAGAAAATAATACAAAATAGAAGCATTTTCACTTTTGTACCCCACTGTATAGATTTTATAACATTCTGTAAATTATAAACTTATTTACAAAGTAAATATGTTTCAATGACATTTCGTATGGTACCTCTGGTGGTTGCTATGGTATCTCTAGAGGTTGCTAGGGTGTTGCTAGGTGTTGCCATAGTATCTGTGGTGGTTGTTAGGTGGTTGCTACGGCATCTCTAGAGGTTGCTAGGGTGTTGCTAGGTGTTGCCATAGAATCTCTGGTGATTGTTAGGTGATTGCTATGGTATCTCTGGTGGTTGCTCTGGTATCTCTAGCTGTTGCTAGGGTGTTGCTAGGTGGTTGCTATGATATATTTGGTGGTTGCTATGGTGTCTTGAGATTGCTAGGGTGTTGCTGTGGTGTCTTTGGTGGTGGCTATGGTATATCTTATCTTGATCAACGTAATGTTTAGTTAGATTTGAGTGTTGAAAACATGTTA
>NW_023494794.1:15287165-15299665 GCF_904425465.1 Colossoma macropomum | reverse complement strand
TGTGTGTGTGTGTGTGTGTGTATGATGCTGATGGGGGCTGAAGGAACGTTCCCAGGAGAAACTGCAAGAATTCCTGACCTAAAAGAGAGCAGCTCTGCGGTAGATGATCTACTGAAAGCCACTCATCAGTAAACTGTCAGCAGAATTATGATTGACACGCCTCTCAGCCAATCACAGTCCTGCAGTGAGAACGCCAGCGGCGGTAAATCAGTCAGAGTTATTAGAGAAATGCTAAGAAAGTGTCAGTGAGGAGCGTGCACAGCTGGACTCGCGCTGTCCTGATCATCTGGACAGTGGAGCTGCTTTCACTTCATTCCTGAAGACTGAACTAGTAACCTGATGATTTGGAGTAAAAGTCAGAGTTACAGTGCAAAACTTTAGCCCTGATTTTAGCCCTGATTCTCAGTCTGGCTGAGTCTGTGCTGGACCATGAAAACTGAGAGCAAGAAAGAAGAAAATACAGCAAGTAAACAAAGAAAAATGGCGAAAAGTCTCTCAGGTGTGGAGTGGAGCGTTTTAATGAGCTCGTTTTAAGGCACAATCGAGTTTCATGTACATTTTAAACCAGAGGCCTCACTTAAACATGTTTACCTGCTGCTTCTGTACTGGGTCGATGCAAAAGGCAGAGAAAACAGCAGCACGTTTGTTTATCTGTTTTGCCTAGTGACAGGAAAACACGTGAGTTCACGTGGGTTCACGTGAGTTCGCACGAGTTCAGTTCAGTTCAGCAACAACTTATAAGTTGTGTAGTGTGTGATGCTCGGTAATCCCGGCAGGGAGCCCAGCAGGGTCTAGATATTAACTGGGTAAGTGGAGCCCCACAGCGTTGTGTAACTATTTTGGGTGTTTGTGGCGTAAACACACTGTAGTTGAATAAAATACAGAGTTTTATGTCGTGTGTACTTGTAATGTTTATAACCTAGACGGATGTGGGCTGTAAACGAGCAGTGATTTCTTACTGTGGTTCTACTGGGTTCTTACTGTTTATTTATTAAAACTGTCTTTCGTGTTTGTGCTGTTATTTTACGCTGTATAACTGCCTGGTACGTGGAGAACTTGCTGATTTACTTTCCTGCTTAAACGTTTGACTTTACAGTGAAATTTAGAGTGTGTTTATATTTACCACCTTATTACTCTGTATCGTTATGAGATGATTTATTATGTCCCATATCAGCTTATTATCTAGAACCTGTTTCATTTCAGTGTGATTTAGTTAAACTGTATTTCTACTTGGTACCATTTTACCCAAAAAAATTACACAACACTTTAGATACTGTATCCACATTTACACGGTGAATATCTACTCAACTCAGTGGAATTAATTAAATTGTTAGTTAAACTGATCATCGTGCTGCCCAAAATAATTATCTAGTACTTTGAAGTTTGTACCCCACTCTTACTCAGTTAATATCTACAACCTGTTCGTCATTTCAGTTTAGTTGAACCACATCAGAGTTTACTATCATGCTACCCAAAATAATTACACAGAACTTTAGAGTTTGTACCACAGTCTTACTCAGGTAATGTCTAGAACCTGTTCATCATTTCAGTGTAATATAATTAAACTGTACCAGACCTTATCATCACGCTACCCTAAATAATTGTCTCGTACTTTGGAGTTTGTTCCCAACACTTACTTTTTCTTTTCTTATATCTAGAACCTGTCATTTCAGTGTAATTTATTTAGACTGTTTTGGAACTCATCATTTTGCCCAAAATAATTACACAGAACTTCAGAGTTTATACCACACTCTTACTTGGGTAATGTCTAGAACCTGTTCATCATTTGTTGTTGTTGTTCAGCACTTTGTTGTTTGTACCCCACTCTTACTCAGGTAATATCTAGAACCTGTTAGTCATTTCAGTGTAATTTATTTAGTCTGTCTTCGAGCTTATGATTTTACCCAAAATAATTACACAGAACTTTAGAGATTGTAATATCTAGAACTTGTTCATCATCTCAGTTTAGTTAAACTACATCGGAACTTATCATCATTCTACCCAAAAATATTATTACTTATAGTACTTTGGAGTTTGTACCCCACACTTCCTCAGTTAATATCTAGAACCTGTTTGTTATTTCAGTTTAGTTAAACTGTATTAGAGCTTATTATGCTAACCAAAATAATTATCTAGTACCTTGGCATTTGTTACCCACTCTTAGTCAGTTAATATCTAGAACATGTTCATCATTTCAGTTAGTTAAACTGTATCGGAACGTATCATCATATTACCCAAAATAATTACACAGAACTTTAGAGATCGCACCCTACTCTTGGTCAGTTAATATCTAGAACATGTTTATCATTTCAGTTTAGTTAAACTGTATAGAAACTAACTATATAATAATAATTATAATTGAATAGAGTTTATACCCCTCATACCCAGTTAATATCTAGAATCTGTTAGTCATTTCAGTCCAGTTTAGTTAAACTGTTTTGGAACTTGCTTCACACTTCCCTGGTTAATATCTAGAACTTAAGGGACTGAAAAAGAAAGCATTACCTAAATATTTTGGACATCATCCATGAAACAAAAGACATTGTGGCGAAAGTTCAGAAGAAACAACTTTACATCAGAAAATTTGGATCAAATGTTCTAATAACTGCCTGCATTTTAGTATTCAGACCTTTACGCAGCTCTTTTATATCAATACGTCATCTAACCAAAGTCTTTACACCTAATAGGTGAAATTTGACTTTGGCTTTGTCTTTAAGTTTAAGTAATGAAGCCCAATTTCTCAGGTATTTCCCACCACTGAACATACTCAACACACTCAGTCATCGTGTTTGAGTGAGCAGGAACAAGATCATCCCACAGGAATGTCTTTAGGTTGTTAATCAGCAGGGTTCCTCCGTCTGTATGAGCTGCAGCTCAGGCTTTTACTCTTTTCTGTTTATCCTGAAAAGTACGTTAAACAAGCATACAATTAAATCCCAACTCAATCAGAAGAGCAGACGCGCTCACGTTTACAGCGCACGTTTACATTGAAGTCTCAGGTTGCGGCGGCGTGTATAGCCGGAGTTTGGAGCTGGTTTCGGAGGTTGTTTCACTGTATATGTTCTATCATCGTACAGATTTAGAGCCAGAAACCGCAGAAATACGGGAACACACGTCGCTAACAGCAGACATACACGTGGCCTGATTCGCTCCCGGTTGAACCTGTAGGCCTCGGCCACCTTAAAGCGATAGTTCTTTAGGAAGCTCTTACTCTGAATGTCGTCGCTCAGCCGAGACGTGTTCGGTGTCTGAAGTTTGCTTCTTTAGTTTCAGCGCTGGAGCTTCGAGGCTAAAGTAGCTAACAAGCAATGGAAGTTGATAGCTCACCTAAGTCATCCCACTTGTCTCAAACTGTGTGAAATAATCTCTAATGGACTTGATTAGAGTTGATTAACCTCTTATTGACCAGGGTATATTTTGTTTTTTTTACATCTGAATTTACGTGACCAAATCGTAAGGCAAATTATTCAGTAACTGCATGAAATAAATGTACATTTTTATTTTATTTATTTATTTTTTTGTAAAGGCTCCCCTCTAATTAACAGAATGTGTGTTTTATGATCTACACATATTGCTATATGCTTACAATTTACTGCTGAAAGCCAAAAAGACGCTCTTTGTATTATTTATGAAAATAATTTTTACAGAGCAGATCACTGAAGAGACGCCATCTGTTTATAGTTTATAACCCAGATTTGTGGAAAAATGGGTCGACTTTCAGTAGAAAAAAAAAAACTGAGTTCAGCTTCTTTTATTATAAGGGTTTAAAATTACATCACCCATCTATTTGACTGGAAAGAAGACAGTTACAGCTCTCATACGACCCCCACCTTTTGAATGTAGCTTATGAGATATGAAAGTTATGGAGAATATGACGAAGTGCGTTTTGGAACCACTGGTGTTCCCAAGGAGTTAAAAAGGTTAATAGACATTTTAACGCACAGTTGCTGCTTAAAAATTAAAATATAAAACAGCCTGTGCAAAACTTAAGGCAAATTTTGTGTGTATATTTTTTACTTCCAGTATGTTAAAATTTAGCAAATAAATAGAAATTCTGTGCTTAAATTGGCAGAAATTGCACATTTAAATGTGTCCTCGGCAAAGAATGTGTTATTTTTAATTAATAAATTAACAATATTATAATAATATAATTAAATATACAATTTGACAGGGGGGTGTTCAAACTGTCAAATCCGACTGTACATCAGCATTGCTAAAAAAGTGTAAAAGAGCCACCTTTGAAGCCCGAATTTTGTGCTTTTTTCATTTTTTTTCTAATCTTTTGATATTTTTCTGTTCATTTAATTCTTAAAACATTTTTTTCATTTTCTGTCCCACAGAGCAGAGCAGAGAGATGGAGAGAAACAGAGGAGAGAGTCATCCTGCGCTCCAAACGATCAGGTACAGACAATATTGTTGCTGTCTGAACAAAACCTCATATCTTCATTTTTGTCATTTTTTCACTTTTTGACATAATTTGAAAATGCCTGTTGCTCATGACATTGTGTGTCAATTTCATGATGAATGGACCAAAAGAAACGGCCCAAAACTACTTAGAAAAAATGTCTGGTTCCATTGACTTTAAAAGTAAAGTAGGATTTTTCCTTCTGCTGTAAATTTACCATTTTGGACATACTGAGGTTTTGTTTCTAACAGCGTAATTAAATTTGGGTCCTAAGTAAACACGTACAAAGATGTTCATTGTGTTTGTGTGTGTTTATTTAGAACCTAAAATTAAATTTATACAAATAAAAATGAAACTCTTTTCTTTTTTTTTATTTCTGGCCCATAATTCTCATATACTGATGTATTCGGTAATGATATTTCATAAATACTCTCAGATTACGCAAATCTTAAAATTACTAAATTTCATGCAACTTGAAGGAAAAAAGTGCAAAAAATTGGAATTTTAGCCTGAGATTTCCTTTAGTTTTAAATGAGCTGCACTAAATCTCATGAAGGGAAATAGTTCAGTTGTAAATTGAATTTTAGAGTTTTTAAGTTTTGTCACTTTTTTTTTTTTGACAGTTCCAAAATTAAATTTCAATTTACAGCTTTCAAATTTATCCCTGCAGCCTTTAGCTGAGGATAAATCTTGAATATGTTTTATGCAAGACTCCACTGACCACAAAAAAGTTTTTCTTGTGGCGACCTTGCACTCTCTTGGCAATCATGGTTTCCATGGTAACCACATAAACAATTGTTTGAAACAAATTTGCTGCTGTCCAGAATCTTTGGTGTGATGCAGCATAATTTTGTTTCCAAAACAGGTCAAAATTGCACATCTAAACCATGTGAATGTGTTTTTAAATATTATGGAGAAATATGATTGATGAATTTAAAACTGTTATTCCTTTTTATGGAAAAGTCAAACAGTAAGTAAATTTTACTAATGTATGTAAATGTATTATAATTGTTATTTATAAAATACTTTCTTTTTTTTTTTTTGAAAATCTACGTGTCGGAAAGAAAGGTTTGTCTAAATTGAATCTTTATTTATTGGAGTATTTGTAATACTTATAAACCCTCAGAGGCTCCACATCTCTATATCTGTCAAAACATCTCCAGCTCAGAGAGAGAGAGAGAGAGAGAGAGAGAGAGAGAGAGAGTGAGAGAGAGAGCTGTTCATGCATAAACATGACTGAGAATGAGAAACGACTCGTTCAATCAAACTAAACAAAACTGACACACATGAACTACTTCCCAAACTGCTAACGTCATTTCATCTTTTGGACAGAGCAGAGTTTGAACTTCCTGTCATTAGTTCAGTTTCATTAGCTTATCAGCACATCGTAAGAATGTTTCCATGTTTAAAGCGATAATTTATAGTTGATAGATGTATCTAATCAGCCAAGACATGTTTAGTGTTTGAAGTTTGGCTCTTTACTTTAAGCACTGGAGCCATGAAGCTAATATACACCTATCAGGCATAACACTATGACCACCTCCTTGTTTCTACACTCATTGTCCATTTTATCAGCTCCACTTACTGTATTGGTGCACTTTGTAGTTCTACAGTTACAGACTGTAGTCCATCTGTTTCTCGGATACTTTGTTAGCCCCCTTTTACCCTGTTCTTCAGTGGTCAGGACCCCCATGGACCCTCACAGGGCAGGTACTATTTGGGTGGTGGATCATTCTCAGCATTGCAGTAACACTGACGTGGTGGTGGTGTGTTCATGTGTGTTGTGCTGGTCTGAGTGGATCAGACACAGCAGTGCTCCTGGAGTTTTTAAACACCTCAGTGTCACTGCTGGACTAAGAAGAGTCCACCAACCAAAAATATCCAGCCAACAGCGTCCTGTGACCACTGATGAAGGACTAGAGGATGACCAACACAAACTGTGCAGGACACAGTGTTTAAAAACTCCAGCAGCACTGCTGTGTCTGATCCACTCAGACCAGCACAACACACACTAACACTCCACCACCACGTCAGTGTTACTGCAGTGCTGAGAATGATCCACCACCCAAATAGTACCTGCTCTGTGAGGGTCCACGGGGGGTCCTGACCACTGAAGAACAGGGTAAAAGGGGGCTAACAAAGTATCAGAGAAACAGATGGACTACAGTCTGTAACTGTAGAACTACAAAGTGCACCTATATAGTAAGTGGAGCTGATAAATTGGACAATGAGTGTAGAAACAAGGAGGTGGTCATGATGTTATGCCTGATCTGTGTATAAGATAATCCACTTGCATACACTGTAAAAAGTGGTTCATCAGTTCAGCCTAAAAGTATTACTTCATGAGGTAACAAGCAATTAAACTAGTTTTATTTAACTCAAAAAAAATCTCAAGAAAAGGATGGAAACTGTGCTGTGGGTAAAGAGTGACTCACTGAAACATCTGAAATTATGTTTAGTTTTTTAGTACAATTTCCTTTTTAATATGTTTTCTACTCTTTTCCTGAGGCTGAAAAATGAATATCTTTTGACTTAATGGCCATTTTGGCTAGAAATGAAATAATCAGAGAATGTTGTCTGTGTTTTGCGCAGTACTGTACGCTGCTTAAATGTTTGCACCAATTTCAAACGCCCTCCTGCATCCCTGGTATGTAGTGCTTGTAGATTTGTCATGTCATGTGGTTTGGTAAGATGTGGTTGTTGTTCCTGCTGCTGGTTTTGCTTTCATGTGGTGTTCAGTTCAGAAAAGATACACCGTGTGCATTTGTCAGATATAGATACGCTACCAGATATGAGCACAACTAAGTTTCTCGCTTTTTCTGTGTCTTATGTTACCTTCCCTGCATTCCTAAGCTGTGATTGGCTGCTGGCCCTGGTCTGTAGAAATACTTGATTGGCAGGTGGTTTGGCCTGCGTGCTGATTGGCTCACACAGAGATATCTACAGTTTCGGCACCACACCTGGGTGCGTGATTTGCCAAAGCAAACAAAGATGAACAGCGGACACACACACACACACACACACACACACACATACACACACACACACACACACACACCCACACATGATTTGAAACAGAAAGTTGAGCACATTAGTTAAATTCTTGAACAGAAGTTTCAATAGTTCAGGTTTCAGTAACTGGAAAATACGTTCAAAGGTGAATCTGCAGTTAGGATAATATAAAGGTCATTCAATACACACACACACACACACACACACACACACACACACACACATAGCTTGAAAAACTGGGAACTCTGAGTGTTTATCCCCCCTTTTTTTGTATTTATGTCCCTAATCAACAGCTGTTCACTCTGATTTTTGTCCCCAGTTTAATCTACCAAAGTACACACACACACACACACACACACACACACACACACCACACCACAAATGCTGACTGTGTTGTTCTAGGCTTCTTCTAACTGTTGCACAGCGTAAACAAATGGGGACTTGAGTGTTTGTCCCCGTTTGTATTCATGTCACTACATCAACAGGTGTGCAATCTGAAGTTTGTCCTCAGTTTGATCTACCAAACAAACTCAAACACACACACATACACACACACACACATGCAAACTGAGCTTGCATTGTATTTTGCTGCACAGTGTGGAGTGTGTTTAAAGCTGACAGGTACTTCAAACACTAAAAGAACTAAACAAAATTGAGCTCCTGCCGGAACACACTGTTATGAGTACATTTAAGTATCAGAATTAGACCCAGGCAAAGGATCATACTCGGTCTGATTCAGAATGAGACTTCGAATTGGACTGATGTAGGATCAGAGTCAGTACTGGACCATCAGAATCAGACTCAGTACTAGAATTCGACTGAGTATGTGAATCTGATTAAGTGACAGAATCAGATTGAGTATCAGATTCTGGCCCAGTATCTGAATTCTGCTAAGAATTAAACTCTCGCTGTCAAAATTCTCAGTGTAAGAATCAGGCTCAGAATCAGACTCAGGATTAAAATGGGAAGAATAGAATGTGACTCTTTATCTGAATTCAACTTAGAATCAGACTGAGTATCTGAAGCAGATTGAGTTCTAGAATCTGACTTAGTGTCTGAATTCCACTCAGAATCAGACTCTCACTTTCTGAATTCAAACTCAGTATCAGAATTTGAATCAGAATTTGACTCAGGTTCAGAATCAGACTCGGTTTTAGAATTTGACTTAGGATCCGAGTCAGACTCAGAATCAGACTCAGTGTTAGAATTTGACTGTCAAAATCAGACTCAGGATCAGAATGAGTATCAGAATTTGACTTAGGCTCAGACTTAGGCTCAGTATCAGAATCTGACTCAGGATCAGAATCTGATTTAAAATCAGATTCAGTATCAGAAATTGACTCAGGATCTGAATCAATATTAGAATTTGACACTTATCAGATTCAGATTCAGGCTCGGAATCAGATTCAGTATCAGAAAATGACTCAATGTTAGACTCAGGATCAGAAATTTTGCTCAGAATTCGACTCTGAGTCAGACTGAGAATCAGAATCTGAGTCTTTATCTGTCTCTTTAGACCTGCATTTGTATAGACATTCGCATCTGAAGATGTCCAGATATTCACACATCTCTTCAGCTTCTTTCACATGGGATCTTCATTATTCTTTATTCTTTATTTTATTTACTGTAATTTATTGTATTTTATCTCTCATTTAAATACTCGTTAACTGTCTGCTTGTCTGGTCTATTCGGTGTGTACATGTCATTCATGTGACTCACCAAGACTAATTCCTCTTATTTGTAACATATTTGGTGAAATAAAATGATTCTGGTTCTGAATTTGTCCCAGAATCAGACTCGGTATCAAACTTGGTCAGGATCTGATTCAGATTCAGACTCTGAACAGTGATGTCTGAGTGAGTATGTTCGTGTTCGTGATCATGAGTTTATGAGACACTGAGTTCTGATCTTATCATTGAAAAGTAGATTAGACACAGTCCGAACGCGCACACACACACACACTATCCGGTGAGTCAGGTAGTGTATGTGTGTGTGTGCGTGTGTGGGTGCTGGAATGCCGGTGGCAGTTGGCACAGTGAACACTGAGGCTGCCAGAGACATTATTACCATGCCAAAACACACACACACACACACACACACACATACACACACACTATCAGTACCAACAAGCAAATCTGTCCTGAATTGCTCCGAACACACACACACACACACACACGCGCTACACTGCAGGGCTCCAGACCAACTATTTTCAGAACCGTCCCGAAAAAAGTTTGTCAAAAAGTGAAAACTGACAGAAATATGAACCCTCTGGGGTCCACGAGCTCACGCGCACGTCGAATTCAGTGTCTCTATATTTGTTTCTTTATCTTTGTGATGATCCAGCTCAGAAATCCAGTTCAAACACTTCCTGAATCTGTAGAGTCGCCCTTTCCATTCCATCTTATCTCGAGATCATACGAGACTCACATCCGGAGTTATGAGCCTATGAAGAGGGGCTGAGATACGCGTCATCTGCCTCTCACCGTGTGGAACTGGTGGATTTGTGTGTCCGTCTACATTCTGTGTGAAACCGACCGATGGACACTCAGGAAATCACTAAGGACTGACCATCACGCCGGAAACCCTTCACTCTTCATTCAGTACCACATCGGAGACACATGTGAAACGGCGTGCAGAGAGTTTACAGCTGCTGAAGCTGCTGCAGCGGTTTTGGAAAGTAGTGATGAAGATAACGGAGCATTTTGATATGAAACATATGAGGATCATGTTATATGAAGAGCCTTTAAAGGAGGATTTAAGAAGAGATGAACAAATCTACTGCGCAGATTTACTACCATATTACAGATTCTCAGAGTCAGATAGAGAAAACATAGATCACTTAGCACACATTCAAATACACTGAGACACACAGAGCACAAACACATCTGTGGTCCTTATTACCTTTTTCACTGCTGAATTTTTATCTTTCTGAGTAAGTGGGGGGCACTGAGGGGGCTGCAGCACTCCCAGATTTCAGGACTGCAACTACAAAAATTACAGTGGCAATAAAAAGTTCTAACTTTAACATAATTTTTGGCATAGTAAAGACACGTGTGCTCATTTTAAAGTATGATTTTTCCTCATTTTGTAATACATTTTTTAAAAACATGCAGTAGTTTGCACTGTTTAACCCTTGTGAGTCGCCAGTCACTCCAGCATGCTCAAATCCCGTGGCTGGTTCAGGACGTCGCAGCATAAAAACAAAGTCATGTTGAGCATTTCTTTCAACTTCTGTTGAAAGTGCTGGCTTGAAAAGCTGTACAGGCAAAAATATGTACAGGCAAAACACTCAAGTGTGTGAAATCTACTGCACAGAAATCACGCACAGGAAAACAAACGCAAGGCTGACCGAGCCCCGAGTCGTGCGCGAGTATTCGGCTCGAGAACCCGATATGTTGGGCCGGATAGCCGATCATCTCTAACACACGCACAGTGAAGAATGTGATTAGCATTGATAGATGGGAGTGTAATCTGAGCACAGGCTGTGGATCTCGCTCTCTCACTGATAGAGAGACAGACTGTTAGACTGTATCAGGTAGCATAGGAAGTGTATCTGATAAACGAGTGTAACACAGCCTGCTCTGAACCGAACACCACATGAAAGAAAGCCACAGAGAGAGAGAGAGAGAGAGAGAGAGAGAGAGAGAGAGAGAGAGAGAGAGAGAGAGGGAGCTGTCAGAACACTGGAGAAGCTGAAGTACAAATACCAGCCGGTTGGGGAAAGAAAATTAGCATTAAAAGCTGTTTATTTGAGTGTTTATTTGCTCAGAAAAACACTAACATTACAATAAATACAAATAATATTAATGCAGTAAGCAGCGAGAAACTTTGTTCTTCCTACCAGCTCAAAAGATCTCAGACACTGTTTAGAAAACAAGAATATCTTGTTACTTTTTACTGTATTTGTGTTTATTTGTATTTATTCCAACGTTATTTAGTGTTTCTTCTGGCGAAAACGGACTTCCTGCCCAGATAAACAGGTTCAGACAGTTCGCTCAGGTTTTTTCTAAAAATGAAATAGTAACTAATGATAACTTAAGCTAGCTAAGGTGTTGCTAGGCTGTTGCTATGGTATCCCATGTTGTTGATAATGTGTTGCTAAGTGGTTGCTATGGTATCACAGATTGTTGCTAAGTTGTTGCTGTGTGGTTGCTATGGCATCTCTAGTGGTTGTTAGTGCTGCCATGTGATTGCTATGGTATCCCAGGTAGTTGCCAGGGTGCTGCTAGAGGTTGCTATGGTATCTCAAGCAAAAATAAATCATCATTTTTACGATGAATTATGTCTGATCAAAAAGCTGTAAACAAGCACACCATTCCCAAGCAGACCGAACGTTCCGGAGTTGGAACAATGTCCATATCTCAAAAACTGAGGGAAGAGAAGAAGAATATTATAAATCAGATAATAACAGTGTTGCACATTGCAAAGCCGTGCGCCATCACTAATAAAAGTTCAGCCTTTACCCATTAGAGCAGGGTGGGAAGCTCCAGTCCTAGAGGGCCGGATTCCTGCACAGTTTGATGATTTTCCAGCTCAAGCACACCTGATTCAACTCTTCAGTTAATCACCAGGTTGGGCTGGTGTACTAGAGCAGACAGATCTCCAGACTGCGCTGGACTCCCTCAGTTCCCGCCCGGCATTACAAGCTGATACAGCAGTTATCGGTTTAAGATAGAGGTCTTTAAATATTATATTTATGTATGAACTGCTGTGCTGGTGTTTTAAAAATAACTCTTTTCAAGGTTGAAGTTGTCTGGCTGACTGAGATCCTGTGTGTCTCAGTAGCAGAACGTTGTTAGGAGAACTTCTCCTCCACCGTGAAGGCCGGTGTGTATGTTCGCGTGTGTGGAAACTTCTGCTCTGTACACAAAGTCTCATGGCAGTGTTTTGGTTAGGAATATACAGCCATATTCTAATCAGTATAGAAAACCAACATGATGTCATATTCCAAAGACGTTCACAGTAAACAGGATGGAGAGAAAGAAAGGAAGGAAAAAGCTCTAAACCTTTAAACACTAAATGAGCCCTCAGAAGTCTCACTTATGGCCGACGACAAGAAAATCACGCCGTAATTTTGTGTGGA
>NW_023494794.1:15202165-15282165 GCF_904425465.1 Colossoma macropomum | reverse complement strand
GCGGTGATGGTCTGTGCGTCTGATGCGGTTGCTTCATCTACCCTTCGTGGTGCCAACTGCTCACCAGCCTTCTGGACCAGACTGACCCCCATGGAGCTTCCTCCTGTAGAACACTGTGCAAACCTCACATGCATGAACTGACCATCCTGTTGATACTGCTGCATTTTTCTCCTGCTTTTCCTTTTTCTGCATCTTATACTGATGGTCAAATCTCATTCTCTGCTGTTACTGTTTGCTATCTGGTGTTGACCAAAGGAGGATGGGTTCCCCTTTTAAGTCTTGGTTCCTCTCAAGGTTTCTTCCTCTTATTTTTAAGGAGGTTTTCCTCGTCACTGTCACCATTGGTGATGGTCATGGGGGTTCGAACCCGGACTTTTGTTTGCTGTAAAGCTGCTTTGTGACAACATCTGTTGTAAAAAGCGCTATATAAATAAACCTTGATGGGACTTGACACTAGGCCACCAGATCTGCCGCCTCCCTCCTGTACGCCGTCTCGTTCCCACCATTATTACATTATTGGGAATTATTGTGATTATTATTATGTTACTGGGTTCTGTAGAGTGTCCTGAAAATAACAACAAAACTACAAAATACCAATGAAGCAAAATTAGTCTGGGGTCCATTTAGTTGACAGTGTCTATTTTGCACTTTAATTTGATGTGTCATTGCATCATCAACGTGGTGATATTTGAAGCCTAAATGTCCTACATGCACATGTTGGCAAGATGCACATGTGTATGTATGCGGTGTTGAGAGGGTCACGCAGCAGGAGGTTTAACTGGGCTGGAAAACGTTTGCCAACCACTGATGTATGTTATGCCCTTATCTGTAAACATGGACTAAATTCAGGCTTCCATTACTCGTTGGCTACATTAGCCTCATAGCTCTGATGTAAAAACTAAAGAAGCAAACTTCACACACCAGACATGTCCTGACTGATGGATTACAGTTGGGCCAAGGGGGTTGGAACGGGGTAAATTCGATTTTTTTTTGCAGAACTGTCACTTTAAGGGCCCCACTGAGGCACGAGCTCCAACCCAAATTTAACACACCTGATCCCGTGGTTATTTGGTAGATAATCTCCAGGAATTTGGGGGTCCTCCATGAGACGTGGAGAGGCGTAGTAAACCAGGGAAGTGGGTGAAGAGTAAATAAACGAAAACGGATTTAAAAAAGAAAAGAGTCGCTTTGGTTTTGTTTGACATTTGAAAAGTGAAGTAGTTCTCTCAGATCACATAATGCACACAAACAGACGCAACATCTAAACACACACCAAGCCTCTCCAGACCTGCCAGAGGGAGAACGGGCTCCGGCTCACACTCACACACACTCGCACACGGAGGCCGTAGACGGGCAGCAGACGTGTATTATTGTTATTGTCATTGTAACGATCTTAGACGTGTATTTATACCACGTTTTGGGGTTTTGACTTTCAGCGAAAAGTCCACACGCTTTGTTTCACACACACACGTTGTCTCCTCGAGTGTGTGTGTGTGTCTCACTGAGGCCTGTCTGGGGGTTTCTGAATCAAAACAGTTTCAGCTTTTTAGTAACAATGTCTATTGAGAAATTTTCATGTTGATGTAAACAAAGGCCAAATATTTACTCTCAGTGCCAACTTACTGCTGCAGCGCCCCAAACGCACACCGCAAGGGTAACTCCAGCTCAGGCTCCGTCCCAAACCTCTCTACGTTTCTCACAGCCTACGTCCCAAACCCCTCCATATTTCTCACAGATTATGTCCCAAACTTCTAATTTCTCACAGGTTCTGTCCCAAAGCCCTCCATAATTCTTACAGTCTACGTACCAAACTTCTTGTTTCTCACAGGATCCAGACCAAACCTCACTGTATTTCTTATAGATTTCATCTCAAACCTCTCTACATTTCTCACGGGTTTCATCTTAAACCTCACTACGTCTTATCAGCTCCATCCCAAACTTCTCATTTTTCATGGGCTCAATCCCAAACCTTTCCACATTTGTTACAGGCTCCATCCCCAGCCTTTTCACGTTTCTCACAAACCTCTCCACATTTCTCGCAGGCTTCATCCTAAACCTCTCTATATTTCTCCCTGCATTTGTCCAAAACTTTTTCATATTTGACACAAATCTCTCCACATTTCTCACAGAATTAATTATTTTTATGTATTATTTCTTATATAATAGACGGGCAAAACACAGCTTTCTGGTAACACTGACATCACGTGGTTAACTTGCACATGTCTGTAGCTGTTTTCATTTTTTAATTATGTAGAACTCTGAAATATGGCTGAAGACTGGGTTGTGTCTGTGTGCTCAGCAATTTAGGAGCGATTTGGGTATTATTATGATGTTGAAAATAGAATTTGGCTTCACTTTTTCATTATATGGCATCAGAATGAAACGTTACTGTGCTTAGTTCAAGATGTTCTTGCAAACAGGGGTTCACCTCAAATGCAAACATCAACAATACCTCAATGATTCTCCAGATATATGACTTAATGATCATTAACCACAGACAGATCTGAAAGAATCTTTTTATTCGAATGAGGTGACAAGGTAGAAAAACTACCTGATCAGGACCGTGTTTCGTTTCAGAGACGGTGGTGTAGGTGTGTTAATGTAAACGACACACGGCAGACTACAGGCTTTTTTATGCTTTTATTTTCTGGCAGGAATCAGACTTTGAATCTGTGTGAAATATCGAACTGCGAAAGTCTTCCGTGTTTGTAACACCACCACCACATTGTTAGCAAATCTTTGCTTTAGCTTCATGCTCTTCTTGAGGTCTCTGATATTTTATGGGTTACTCTCACCCCCTACTGGTCATGCTCATGCAAGCATTTTCAAGTTGTTTTTGCGTTCTTATGTGGACACAAAGATAATCGAAAAACAATGCAGGTGTAGACAATTTTTTTTTTTAAACTGAGGGAAAACCCATGTTTTTAAAAAATACCCTGATAGGTGTGGATGAGGCCTGAATTACAATCAGAGTGGAAAAGTTCTGAAAATCAGCCCGACATCTTAACTGCTGAGGATCAGAATCGCAGAGCTGAAGATCCGCTTTCATTTTCACAAAAAAGCAGCGGATTGCGTGCGAAGGCTTCAGGCCAGCGCTGCACACACAGCACTAATTAACACACACACACACACACACACACACACTCATCCCAAAACCCACACACTGGCCAACACAAACATGGAGTGACCTCAGAAAGTCTTCCTCAGAAACTGAGCCGCTCTCCGGAGAGACAGAGACGCAGAACAGCTGATTTCATCACATTCATTTATTTTCTGCTTTCTTCATTTGTCACACTTTATGAGTTGGCCGTCATTTGTTTTTTTTGATGACTTGTTTTGAAGCTGACGTCTGATGTTCAGCCAATTTGCTCTCAGACACACATACACAGTTTAGCCGTATCACTTCAAATAGTCCTCGTTTGAGGGCTTTCTGCGCTGGATGAAGGGAAGTTGAAAGGTTTTTTATGGAAAATGTCAAAGACAGTTTTAACGCTATTTGTTCTGTTTTTCAAATGGATCTGGCATCGTATCAGTTCGCAGACTGCTGAGAGGCCCTGTTTACCCTTTAGAGGAACAGTTTGACACAAAAAATCAAATTTACACAGTTTCCCCACTTTTTGAGCCTGTTTACACTTCGCATTAGCATGTGTTTTTTGTCCGGATCATATCTGGATAAACTTTGGATGGATTCCATTTACACTTTTCACTGAAATGGGGCTCCAGTGTGGCTCATATGAGATCTGATTGTACTTTTTCCATGTAAAAAGCACATCAACACATACATCGTTTCCATCTTACTTTTGTTTACTCTTTTTCTCATTACAATATGAGTGGACAAGCTCAGCCTGGATGCTTTCATCGGCCTGGAGTGTGTGAAGGCACTTGGTTTGGGGCGAACTTCAGCCTCGCATGTCCTTTTCATGCAGTCAAGCAAAATCCGAATGTGGTCTTATCACCAAAAACGTATGGTCATTCAGGCCCAAAGTATTACTATGCACAATCTAAATATATAGAAATTAAATAGAAATTAATAACCTAAATGTAGGTATTGTGATATAAACTGAGTCTGTTCTACAGTTTCTTATTAGGCTGAATGAATAACCGACTCTAAATGTAGGTATTGTGATATAAACTGAGTCTGTTCTACTGTTTTAACTGTAACATCATAAACTGAGAAAGACTCTCATACAGATTTTTGTCTTTTAGAAGAGAAACCACCTGCAACTGGAAAAAGAAAAGGCGAGAGGAAGAAAGGTAAGTCTTCATGTCTGAATATAACAGTTTTATTAACTGTTAGTGATTGAAAAGCAAAGCAATATGCATCAATATTGTTTCCTGATTTCTGTTTTTCTAATTCTTGTTTTTCTGCTATATTTTTTATCTACAAACTCATCCCACAGTTTTTGGGATTTTGACACTGCTCCAGTGCTGGAATGTTTAGGGTGATCTCAAATATTATATTATTATATACAATTTTTTAATCTGACATATGATTTTGATATAATCATTATTAATAGACATTTTTTCCCCAAAGGAAAGAATGGTGAGCAAAAGCCCCCATTTATATTATGAACAAGTTTACTATGAACACTTAATCACATAGGACTCCATAGCAACCACCAAGCATCTTCTTAACAACCACCAGCGATACCATAGCAACCAAATAACACCCTAACAATTACCTGGAACACTGTTGCAATTATGTAGCAATACAATAGCAATCACCCGGGATGCCATAGCAACACCCTAGCAACCACCTGGGTTACCAAATCCAGAACCAGCTGAACTGTTTTCTAAAACAGGAAATCCTTGTTAATCGTTTTTTCCTCATGTAGCAGTTGAAGTTTAGAGGTTAATGTGTTTTTGTTTTTGACCATTCCTCTCACTGTAGGGAAAAAGGGCCCCCGTGGCCCTCAGGGACCCCAAGGCCCCCGTGGACCTCAGGGTCCCCCGGGCCCACCTGGCCCACCCGGACCACCAGGACCTCCAGGAATCCCTGGATTCCCTGGATACCCAGGCACCAATGCCATGGGACCCTCTGGACCACCCGGACCACCTGGACCTCCAGGGCCCCCTGGACCTCCAGGACCACAGGGACCTCCTGGACCTCAGGGACAAGGTAAGGGCCAAATTGCAATACTTTGTATGCAAATCTTCAGACGTTAAACATAGATGTCTGCTAATTTAAAATTTAACGTGCACTATGGAGGTGTGTGTGGTTGAGATTAGGAAGATGTGTGTAGTTGAGATTATGGAGGTGTGTGTAGTTGAGATTGTGAAGGTGTGTGTAGTTGAGATTATGGAGGTGTGTAGTTGAGATTATGGGATTTGTAGTTGATATTTTGGAGGTGTGTGTAGTTGAGATTATGGAGGTGTGTATAGTTGAGACTATGGAGGTGTGTGTAGTTGAGATTATGGAGGTGTGTATAGTTGAGACTATGGAGGTGTGTGTAGTTGAGATCGTGAAGGTGTGTGTAGTTGAGATTATGGAGGTGTGTGTAGTTGAGATTGTGAACGTGTGTGTAGTTGAGATTATGGAGGTGTGTAGTTGAGATTATGGGATTTGTAGTTGATATTTTGGAGGTGTGTGTAGTTGAGATTATGGAGGTGTGTATAGTTGAGACTATGGAGGTGTGTGTAGTTGAGATCGTGAAGGTGTGTGTAGTTGAGATTATGGAGGTGTGTAGTTGAGATTATGTAAGTGTGTAGTTGAGATTATGTAAGTGTGTAGTTGAGATTATGGAGGTGTGTTTAGTTGAAATTGTGAAGTGTGTGTAGTTGAGATTATGGAGGTGTGTATAGTTGAGATCGTGAAGGTGTGTGTAGTTGAGATTATGGAGGTGTGTGTAGTTGAGATTATGGAGGTGTGTGTAGTTGAGATTATGTAAGTGTGTAGTTCAGATTATGGAGGTGTGTGGTTGAGATTATGGAGGTGTGTGTAGTTGAGATTATGTAAGTGTGTAGTTCAGATTATGGAGGTGTGTGGTTGAGATTATGGAGGTGTGTGTAGTTGAGATTATGCATGTATGGTACAAATATATTGTATATGGTTCATTATGCTAATTGTAGATTTTGACAAATATATTTACAATGTTGTTTTATTCACATTGCTTTAACACCAAAAGATTTCATCATTGTTTTTCACTGTGTGTGTGTGTGTGTGTGTGTGTGTGTTTACAGGTGGAGGTGAGAAAGGCAGGTTGAGAGACTCACAGGTACGATATGTTCTCTCTGCTTGAATATTTACTACACGCCCATATTGATGTGGATATCACCTAAATTAACCTTAATGTCCTAATAAGTTCTAGTAAAATTAATACCCAATTTCTAAAAAAGATGGCTCTTCAAGGGTTCTTTAGTAAACGGAATGTTCCATTTAAAACCATGACATCTACCTAGAACCATTTCATGCTTAAATGTTTTTTTGCCTGCTGAAATGGGAAATGAGATGGGGTTGTATGGGGACTTTTTTTGAAAATGTTTCTATATAGCACTAAAAAGTGTTCTGCTTTTATTATGATGTCAATGATGTAACAATAACAGAACCCTTTGTTGGTGCTGTAACGAACCATATACAACACATTCTATATGAAGAACCATGCCACCATGCAGAGAACCGTTTAAGCATAAAATATATAAAATATGGTCCTATAAAGGTCCTATTTGGATCATCACCATTTTAAAGAGAACCATTCCTTTTTACTAAGGAACTGCTGAAGAACCATCTTATCTTTATTAAGAGTGTAGAATGAACTTATAATGACATCAATGAATCCCAAATGATGTTGCAATAATATTATCCAGAATGTCACATATTCAGAAAGCAGTGACCAAATGTCACTGATAAAGTAGCTATTCATTGTAATTAATAATTATAATTATTTGATGTTATTGCTGTCATGTCATCACTTCTTAATGTTTCCAAAATACTTGAAATTGTAAATAAATTATCGCTTCACGTTTTGACATAATTTTTAACATTTATGAATAAACATTCATTTGCTCATTTTGAGAGTGTATTTGTGAGAGGTATGTACCAATATTGTGTGTGTGTGTGTGTGTGTGTGTGTGTGTGTGTGTGTGTGTGTGTGTGTGTGTGTGCAAACAGCCAGCTGTGGTGCACCTGCAGGGTCAGGAAACGACCATACAGGTGAAAGAAGGTAAGAGTTAAAACATGCACACACACTCAGACACACTCACACTCTTAATCTGGGCCTACACTGATTGCTTTAAGACTGATTTTAAACCTGAATTGACGCTTTCGACAAACATTCGCAATCATAAGTGATTTTTTTAATATGTTGTGGATGATCTGGTAGTGAGAGATAATAATTTAATTTAATACATAATTTACATTTTATGCTTTATTTTTGTAAAATGTTAAGCTCAGCACTAAAACTTGCATGAAAATGCCTCATTTAAGTGTATTTAAGTTCCCTGTAGAAAATCAACTTGTCCAGACTTTTGCATACGACTGTGTGTCTAAACCATGAAGATGTTGAGGGTATTGATAATCCTGATTACACACAAAATGTTATAATCTGGTAAGGCTGGACGATACGGCAAAAATACAAGAAAAAATATGTGAAAATGTTTTCATGATGCATGTAGCTTTTGATAAATGGAACAGATATGTTTGATACGTTAGAACTGACAAAAAAGCCCCAGCAGTGCCACATTAAAAATAAATATTGTCAGAAATAATATATACGATGATTATACAATGACTTCTATTCAGCATTTCACACCTGCACTGCTCTAAATCTAATTAAGCAGGACTAATTATTGTCTTTGTAATGACGCATGCATTCCTCAGTGTTTTTATGTGCCACCATATGCTCAGAAATGGACCCCTACACGAAAATATTACTCTATCATCTCCCAATTTGTGCATATTTGCATAAGCTATTTAATTACTTCTGTCGTTGTACTCTGTAGCTGCACACGGGGCGAAGGTCTTCTAATGTTCAGCGCGAAGTCGTGCTCTCGTTTCTAGCCTTCATTATTCGAGTTGTCTGGTACTGTGTTGAAAAACGACGTCTTAGCTAGTGAGAGTATCTTAATCTAGTCAATATATCTAACATTTCCAAGTATGACACTGTTGTAAGGATATTGTAAGATGTTTAACATTCTCAGATTATTTCATATGAGACATCAAAGGACATAAAAGTACATAAAAAAAGAAAAATCTCAGGAACGCTGCAGGCTAGAGACATAGTTTTACTATGCCCGGAAGGGTAGCCTTATTCTATGGACAAGTCTGGAGCACAGCCTCTGTTTGGTCGACAAGCCAGGAATACGGCCTCTGTTTGGTCAACAAGACAGGAACACAGCTTCTGATTGGTCAACATGTCAGGAACACAGCCTCTGTTGGTTGACAGGTCAGGAATACAGCATCTTAGTGATTGACAAGACAAGAACACAGCCTCTGATTGGTCGACAAGTCAGGACCACAACCTCTGATTGGTCGACAAGTCAGGAACAAAACCTCTGATTGGGCGACAGACTCGGCCCAAGGCGTCAATGGATGGCTCACAGCCATGCTCACAATAACTATAACTCACTTCAACACAGAGGCATTCGATGTTGGATTTATGATTATGGATTTATTTTACAAAGACTCCAAAAAGACAGTGCAGTTCAAGTCTGGATTACAAAGCTTCTGAAAAGGATATGATCGCAATGGAGGCCTTCTGGGAAAAAGTCACTGGCATGCAGTGTTCCTGAGGTTTATTCTTTTATGTACAATGTCCTTTGATGTCATATATGACATCATTATTTTATCAAGTGAAAGTCAGCAGATCATTTATTTAGTTTTGAGAAATAATGCAGATGATTTTATTTATTTAAAAAATTGCTTTCATGAGACCCAAATGTCTAGAAGTTAAATGATTTTATATTCTTACAACAGTCTCATAATGAGAAATATTAGATGTACTGAGTAGATATAAGATGATTTAACTTGCTAAGATGTCGTTTATTGCAGTGTGTAGTGAGAGATTTGGGCTGTAGAGGGTGTAGGTGTGTGTGTGGGTGCCGCTGAGGCGGATGGGTGAGTAGTGACTGGTATCTCTCTGTGAGATCTCTCAGAAGGCGTCCTAAAAAACTGGAAGATGATCCTGACGCACCCGCGTGTGTTTAAAATGCACTCGCGCTCCGGAGAGCTGGAGGTGCTGGTGGACGGGACGTACTTCATCTATAGTCAGGTAGAAGTGAGTATGCTCCCTCAACTGTTTCCTACACACATACATACAAGTGCACTGCTATTCAAATGATTTGGAACCCATTGATGCGCAAATCAAATTTAAGCACAATTTAATATGTAAAATATGTAACTAATCGTTATCATGCATTTACTTTTCTTGCTATGTTCTACAAAAGTAATGAGTCTAGACTTAAAGGGGTCAACATACTTTAAGAAACACTGCATTAAGCATCAGTTTCTCAAAGAAATCTGCAGCCACACCTCCAAAGTTCAGTCTTAGAAGTTGGTTAAACTCCAGTTTTGAAAATTCCTGTTTTTTCTTTTATTTTCTTTTTGACTTTCTTCTGCTGTCTGCACATTAAGTGGATTATTACATATCTGATATCCTCACAAATATCTCCTGAAAAATGAGTAACTTGTAATTCACAGCTGTTTTGACTGGAAATTATATAAATTTAGGGCGGGTTCTAAATTATGCGCAGTACTGTACATATAATATTACAGGTATCTTGTAATAACATTGATATACTCTAATCTACACTGTTCTATTGTTTTATGCATGTTTTGTTGTGTGTGTGGTTGCATGCATGCCGCATGTGCGCAGGTGTACTACCTGAACTTCACGGACATTGCGAGCTATGAGGTGATGATTGATAAGGATCCGTTCCTGCGCTGCACGCGGAGCATCGAGACCGGACAGCGGAAGTTCAACACCTGTTACACTGCAGGTGTGTGTTGGCTCCGTGCCAAACAGCGCATCTCCATCCGCATGGTGTACGAGGACACCTCCATCTCCATGAGCAACCACACCACCTTCCTCGGCAGCATCCGTCTGGGGGAGGCCCCGCCCACCGGACACACCTGAGCCCATCAGCTCAGGTTTCAATGTCTGCTAGACACAGCTGAGCCAATCAGCTTTTGAATTCCACTCACAGGACACAACTGAGCCAGTAAGCTCACTGATCACGCCACAAGACACACCTGAGCCAATAAGCTCACGCCCACAGGACACACCTGAGCAAATTAGCTCACGCCCACATGCCTAGAACACACCCGAACCAGTTAGTTCACAGATCACTTCCCCCAGCACACACTTGTACAAATTGGCTTGCGCACACAGGACATGCCTGAGCCTAATTGGATCACATATGATCCAGTTAGCTCACAGACCACACCCACAGGACACATCTGATCTATTTGGCTCATGACTGTAGAACACACCTGAGCCACTAAGCTCACAGACCACGCCCACAGGACAAGGCTCAGCCAGTCTGTTCAAAGGCCACGCCTGAGTTCACTGGCTTTGCTAGCTAGCTAAGTTAAAGTTGTAGCCTACACCGCTAGCTACCTGTACATTTACCCAAACAAATGGAAAAAGTCGGAAGTGCAGACTCGAACCTGTTGATATACAAATCAAATGTAAACACGATTCATTATGTAACACATATAATTAATTATAATGCAAATAGACTTAAAGGGTCAACATGCTTTGAGAAAGAGAGACGGCATCAAGCAAATTCTTCTCTCTGCCATGTGATGCTGCTGACCAATCACAACTCACCATCAGGACTCTCGCAATTAGGCTTGGGCAGTTTGATGATGTTCACAGTCTTAAATGTGCAAATAATTAGGCAACAAATCTGCCGATTGTCATCCTGACGCAAAAGTAATACCGTTGTTTAACAGTGAGAAAGAAGCCGTTCCACAAACCAGGCTAAAGGAAGATAATCAGCGCCACCATGTGGCCAAATGATGGAATGCAGACTTTTAAGTGAGCCAAATTGTGCTTTTTTCTTATTTTATTGTTAGTAACTATTTCACATATTCAAATATGAGTGATGTCATCTATCAGGATATTTACAAAGACCAATGTCTGTCGCCCATCCTTACCCGTAATCGTTATTGGCCCAGACCAACAATCATGGCCCCACCTTCTGCTCTGCCGGAGGAGGAACTTGGGAACTCGCCGAGGTCATGCTGGAATGGTTATGTATCCTTCACCCAAAGAGTCTGAGGATCTGTTGGTTGTGATGCGTATGGACTCCGTACAGAGGAGCGAGGTTTTGTTAATGACTTTAATATCGCCCAACGCACTGTACATGCATACAGCGTTAGCACTGATAGAAGAAAATGTGTATCTAAGATCATATTTGTTTTGTATTGTTGTTGTTAATACAATGTTTTCCTATGTTGAAAAAACAGATTTACTCTTTACATTAACGCTCTTACCCCAAATGTAGTGGACCAGCCAAGGCAGGGTTGGTTTGAAGCTCTAATAGACTTGATTACATGGTTTCTGACACGGTATGACTCACTTTTATCAGAATTTTTTCTTTCTAACAAATTGGTTCAAAGTCAGAGCTGAAGAGGAATTTTGGACTTGATCTTGAACTTTAGACCAAAATCCTTTTGTTCTGAGTGACCCTAAACCTTAATTATGTTTATTTTAATGATTGAATGTTTCATTTTGTCAGTACCAAAACACTCATAACACAACCTGAACTTTGCCAAATGTTTCAGTAGTGACTTTCAGTAGTGACAATTTTAGCTCATTTTGAGCAGAGCATGACCAGCAAACACACCTTTGAACAGCTGTACACACATAAAATCATCATATTTTACATTAAAACACAAGAACATTCTTAAGAATCTGAATTCTTAAGAAAATATGACAATTCTTAATGTTCCACACTGATTTTCAGACTTTGGGACACATTTACTTCCAAACAATGGGATCTAACTGCTCACCATGTGGCCATGAAGGACAGGGATGCAGCCTCACTTCCTGCTCTAAAATGCAGGGGCGGGGCTAAAATAAGGCTCCACCTACTGACTAAAGCTCTGTGTTTTGGTAGTGACATAAGCATTTTTATTTAAACATTAAACTCCTCATAAATTGAAAACTTTGATTTTCACTTTAAAAGAAATCAAAAATATATTTTTTTTAAATTTGAAAAAAAAAAATTTTCACAAATATAAATTTAGGGGTTAGTGTTTGGGACAGACTCCTTACAATAGAAAGTACCCCATCAATGCTGATTTTGTATATATTTAGCTTATTAATGTCTCTATTAATGTCTCTATTAATGTTTGGGTTCAAATAGATGAGAACAGAATCCTTATAAATATCTAAGCTGTAAACTCTGAGTACGTCATTGTTTTATAAGTGTATTTTTTACAGTGTGAGCGCAGTTTGAACTAATTCAGTAGAACACTGAGGTACAGTCATGCTGTCGCTGTGACGGAGAGGAATGTGTCAACAACAGCCTATGAAGCCTTTGAGCTGCCCTGAAGACGTGAGGATGTACAGTTGCGTGCAAAAGTTTGGGGCCGAATTCCATGTTGTTATTGATTTTCTGAGTGAAAAAAACTGAACACATCCTCAACAGATGCACAGTTACTGTTAATTTACAAACTTTTACACACTGGAAAATGCAAAATATAAATATTGTGCAAAAGTTTAGGCACATTGTATATTTTGTTTTTTTCCACGAAGATAAATTCACCAGTTATATCTAATAAACACACATAAATCTTAATGATTTTTTTGTCGTAATATTTCAGATGGAGCTCAACTATAAAATTGCATGTGCTGTGAAAAGAAGATACATAAACATTTTTCATTTTTTCTTTTCATAATTAAAATGACTCGTATATAAGACTGGATAAAAATCTAAATCTAAAGAAGCGAAGCGTCTCGGCTGACTACATTTGGGGTGGGGGGGTGTTTTGGGGGGCTGGTGGCTCTAAATTGCGCTCTTTCACATGAGTCCTCTGTCAGGGTCGGAGCGGAGCTGCAGATATGAAGCAGAAATGTCTCGGTGTTCCTGTGTTTCTGCTCTCGCCTGTCAGCGTGTGTTGTTTCTTTGCGGTGAGGGGGTCGGTGGGCGACGGTGGGTGTCGGTGGGTTTGTTTGGGTTTGCGTTGAAGCCGTTTATGTTCTGGCTGTTCCGCCTGCCTGGCGTTAGCAAACACAAACTGACGCAGAAGCATTTCCATAATTATGAACACAGACACGCCCTGAGAGCTGCACACACGCCAAACCCTACAGTGGCTCTCCGTCCAGCTCAGATTCCCTGATCTGACTCTCTGAACTCATCAGTCTAATAGACACGCCTGGCTTCTGAAACGCCTGTAGTGCCTAAATCGGTCAAATAGCCTAGTATTAATTTGCTTCACTGTGAAAAATGATATCTTGCTGAGTGAAATGATCTGAAATCTAGTCGATATTTCTAATATTTCTCATTTTTAAAATTGTGGTAACTTATTTATAAGATAATTGAACATATTTCTAGACGTTTATTTGTTTTAAATGATTTTTTTACTGAGAAAGTTATAAATGTGCTTGTTGTAAAAAAATATGCTAGAAAGTTGAAAAATTATCTGCCAATATAGTGAGAATTTTATGAAATAAAATGATTAAAACTGGTGAAAATGTCTAAAAATAACATCATAATCCCACATTCATGTCAAAATGAAAAATATTATATATATTAACCTGTTTCACCATAAGTACACTGTAAAAAATGGCACCTTGGCAAGTAAAATCATAAATCTAGCAAAATATCTAATTTCTGATTTTGAGATCGTTGTAGGAATATAAGACTGATTGAAAGTATTTCTAGACATTTATTTCTTTGAAGTCTTGTGAATGCAGATGTCTAAAAATAAGTTAAATAATCTTATAATATTCCCACAACCATCTCAAAATGAGACGTATTAGAAATATCTACCTTTTATTCTCAAGTTTATACTGTAAAAAATGGCATTGTAATATTTCTTATTTCTTAGTTTTAAGCTTATAAGACTAACTTATTTCTTGTTTTAAGTTGTTTAACTAAGTTACTGCTCAATGGATCCATTTCTTCTTCCTCTTCATTGAAGCGAGAATACATGTGGAAAGACGTCACAGTGAAAAAAACATGAAATTAACACTGAGAATTTAAAATTCTGAAGTGAAAATCAGTTAATAAACCCTGTAAAGCAGGTATTCTCAACTTTTTCCACCTCAAGGCCCACCTGTTAATCAGAGAGCATGAAGGCCGACAGGAACCAAAACAAAAGTCTTTTTGTGGCTTTTTGGGAATTTTCAACATTGCTATGTTTGAGCGCCTGCCGCCATGTAGCAGTGAGTATAAAATAATAACTGAATGGTGGCAAATTCATTGGAAAGCTTTAACTGCTTCAACATCATGTTTTACTCTGTTCACGCGCGAATGGACGAAACATCTACAGGGAACAAACATAAATATGACAATTTTGCTAATTTATTCATTGAGGTTAACATACTGTTAAGTGCCATTACTTTCGCACAGTCCGCATTTATGTTTTATTTTCCCAAAGATGTTAAATTTACCAAGTAAGCATTACTGTGTATTAAAGTGTGCAGAAGTGTGTCTCTGTGGAGGATGTGTAGCTTATTTACACGCTGAAAATCAAATAGGAAAAAAAGATGTGTTCTGGGGGTGCCCAAACTTTTACACATGACCATTATTAGAAACAAAAATCATGTTTTTACATCATTAGAAGAAAAACTCTTGAAAAACACGGTTCTTCAAGGGTTTTTTAGTAAAGACTGTGGTTCTGTACAGATTCCTTTGCATGATTTAATGGTTCTTTGCATGGTGAGATGGTTCTTCAGATTGTATAAGGTTCTATATAGCACCAAAAGGGTTCTTCTGTAGGTCCAAGCCTGACATCTTACCAATAGAAGAACTCTTTCCCCCCGCTTATGTAGAACACTTTTCAAGAGGATTCTATATAGAACCATATATAACACTATCTCAATCAATCTGAAGAACCATTTAATCATGCAGATGGTTCTTTAAGTGTGCATGGATCTATATAGAACTTTTCTCTTGAGTGATAGATTTCATAGCTGCTGTTCACACTTTTGACCAACAGGGGTCACTAATGTGCACCAGCTTTAAAAGCTCAGAATAATGAACCCCTTTCAGATATAATATAAAATAAAGCATCGCTGCTTAGGGACAGGGCTAGCTTAGGAGTAAAAGCAAAGGCCACACCCACTTTATCCCCTTGTTTGATGTCAGCACTCAAACCTTTCAGGTGTTTAATCCACCTTTAGGTCCAAAAGAGTTAAAAAAAAAGCTTTTAACCCCTTAAAATCATAGACTTATTACAGACTAAGGCTTATTGTTCAGTAACTACAGGGACCTCAGTGCAAACTGGCTGAGCTATTATTAGGCTATAGAAGTGTGTAATAAAACTTTGGGCCTGTCAAACTTTTTTGTTCCCTTCTTACTTAATTCAAAAATATCAGCAGGAAAATTCAACTTTGGGGGGTGTCACCAAACTTTTGATGAGCATTACAGACAGACAAAAGTACATTATTGATCCGTGACACTGTTTGCATAACATGGGACATTACACACATGATAAAAAAAGACAGATAATTGCATCTACAGTCATGTGCAAAATTTGGTAATTTGGTCAAATTCCATGTTGTGATGATTTTCTGAGTGTAAATAAGTGAACACATCCTCAACAGAGAACACACTTCAGCACATTTAATACACAATTATTGTTTATTTGTTGAATTTACCAAATTGGGGGGGAATAAAACATAAAATGAGGCAAAAATTATGGCATATTTTATATTTTCCCCCAAAATATTAAAGCAAATAAATAGAAATTATGTATTACGTTTTCCAAAATTACGTTTTCTCTGTTGAGGTTGTGTTAACTTATTTTAACTTAGAAAATCAACATAACATGGAATTTGACCAAATTACCAACTTTTGCTGACTTTCTTTACTTACATGCAAAGAAAAAATTGCAGATATGACATAAAACACAGAAGAAAAAACATCAGCCCGACACATTCAACAACCAAACTGAAGAACCAATCACAGATACAGAATGAATCATTAATAAATAACTGAGTTATTGTTTGTATACAGTGAATTGGGGGGCAGTACAGCATATGGTTATGATCAAATTCCTGCTAATGGAACATTCGTATGTGAATTTCCGAGTTTACCACAAAGAAATTACACTTGACCAGCTGACAAAGTTTTAAATAGCCAGCTACTAGAACGTTCTCAGAAACTCCACGAACATCATGGACGTGAACCAAATATCAATATACAGTGCATAAGCCATTCTTTGTTTATTTTTTTTACTGTTCACATATAAATTTATCAGTTGTTGATGTACATCCAAACGTAAACAAATGTTATGATTTGGTGATGTGAAAACTTTACAACTTTTAGAGGACTGTCTGAATATAAACAGCCAGTCTGCACACCTGAGCCAGGTAAACAGGGCCTGAATGAGCTTATCTGGACTTATTATTACAACCTGAGGACTTAACATTGTTTTATGTTCAAATGACAATAATATTAATCTCCTGTTTTTATCCACAAACATACATACTGCTGAATGTGTATAAATCGATGGATATTTAATGTTTTTATGAATATGAGAGTTTCTTTTTGTTTTTGTTTTTTATTGTTTTGATTTTGGTTTTGCTGAAGCCCCTGGCAAATGTATTGTTTATACTCTAGAATTTTCTAGATTGTCACTGTCACTTGTCAAAACAAAACCACGTATCTCCAAAAATAACTACAGGAAAAGGAGAAATGTTCTAGCTTTTAATATATGACAAACAATATTTTATTCTATTTCTATTGGTTTGTTCATCTTGAATTTTGACACAATGTAAACAGCAACAAAAAACCCCGAAAACACAAACATTGAAATATGAGGTTTTGCTATGACTCCAATGATATATTACTCGACTATGGAAACAAGAAGTGGGTGGAGCTGCGTTGACTAGTTATGCCCACTAGTGGGAGCTGTTGGGCAACTAAACACAGTGGCTGATTTTAGTAGCTGTACTTTGTAAGTTTGGAAACAATTTAACAGCTTATTTTCATGCCTAATACAGTGGCCTAAATATGTTTTCACATTGGAAATGTTAAAATTGTTAATTGCGAATAACAATAAAATACTTAAGACTGCTCTTATTGTTTTTTGTTTTTTTTTTCTTTAACAACAGTAAATGATGACTAGTCAACTACTGTTTTGAATAATTAAATAAATATTTAAAAAAAACAACTACAACTAAACAAAAATACGTAGTATATATATGTATATAGTAAACTAAAACTTAAAAGTTGGCCTAATTTTCCTGGCTCAGGGGTGTTAGGAGAGCAAAAAATGGCTTTGGTTCTGGACTGTTTTTACTTTTTAAGCGTTTTGTCACATTTAACGATAAACACATTTGGTTTGAACTCACTGCTCGACTCTTTGTGTATCGGATGTTCTTGTATGCCGGCTGATGTGTGTTGTGTTGTGTTTTTTGTGCGGTGTTGTCTGTAAATGAGGTGCGTTTGATCTTTTATTCTCCCTGAAAATAATGTATATTTGTATACTACCTGAGAACTGTAAATATGTAGATAAAATACAACCGTTCTCTTTTTTTACTCCTTTTTTTATGTAAAATTACCTCAGTTTATATTAAAATTTTTAATCAAAATTGATGTTTGTGAAAGATATGTTTGTTGGCATGTGTATGTACTGTTTGTTTAGGATAAAATCTTTTTTTTTTTTGTAAAGAAAGAAAAAAAACTTAAAAAGGTAACACATTATAAAAAAATTCAAAAATCTCAGCATAATTAAATTTTTAAGATGTGAACAGAGTCATTCAGAGTGGTTTGGTGTGAAATGCTCAGTTCTAGAGAAACTTACAGAGTCAGAATTGTTCACAGGGGTGGTGATAGGAACCAGCCGTCCACCTCTAAAAGCTCCTCACAGAAAGTTACTACATGAAATGGTTATGAATTCACTGCCTGATGACTGAGACACTGTTTTACAGTAGTTTTGAGAAGATTTTGACCCTCAACTCCATTCATGCTGGAGGGATACATGCAGGGTGTTGTGAGGCAAAATAGTCCCCAAAGAAAACTTATTATTTCAGATTTTCCACTATTATACCATCATCAACATTCCATATAAACTCAGAAGACTCGTGTAGGTTCACTGGTGGTTCTGGATAGTAAATAAAATGTCTATATTTGTGTTGTAGTCATGGCGACCCCTGGTTCCTATCACCACCACTGTAAAGACATCTGAACCATTTCACACCAAACCGCTCTGAATCACTCTGCTTACATCTCACACACTGAATTATGTTATGCAGAAGGTTTATTAAAAATTATATATATTTATATCAATCTAATATATCAATATAAACACAGTATGTGAGATTCAGTCTGCCTGGCTGAGACAGTTTAGCTTTTGAAGGTGCACACCGCCATCTAGTGGTCAGATCGGACAATTCAGGCAGAGTTTCTTCTGAAATAAAGGTGTTAATAGTGAGTTTGGAACGTTACTGTGAGGATTTGATTGAGCATTAGTGAGGTCAGGTACTGATGTTGGATGGTCAGTTCTGGATCACTCCAACTCATCCTAAAGGTATTGGATGGAGCTCCACTATTCCGGAGAATGCAGTTCCACAGCTCCATAGCCCAGTGCTGGGGGGCTTTATACCCCTCTAGCCCACTTAGAATTAGGCATGGTGACATTAGGCTCATGTGATCTTAGGCTGCTCCCATTCTATCGGTCACTGCTTTCCTATGGAGATTATGCAAGCTGTGTCATCAATGGGAGACCTTAAAGTAGCTGAATTCACTCAGTATTAGGACTGTCTGGATACTTTTGGACAGATAGTGTAAATAAGCATTATATAACACTTTATATATATTACTCAATCACACAAAAAGAAATTGAGCTGGAATCAGCCTTAAATTTCTGTGCACAGGTGCCAACTACAGGGGGAATGCCCCACCAATCCTAGCACAAAGACAAGAGCACAAAAATGCAGCAGAGCAGAATTCATTTTTACATTTTTATTCTATTTTGAGTTTAAATTTTAGTTTTGCTTGATGTGACACCACCATTTAAATCAATTCAGGGCATGTTTTTTACGGGACACGCCTAATTTAGATGAGCTGTCACTTTACTGCTTTTACTAAACTCAGGACAATTATGTTATAACAAAACATGAAATAAATTATGATTAATTTTAATATATTCTTCCAAGATTCTCACAATCTCCGTTCTAGTTAATCCCAAAGGTGTCTGATGGGGTTGAGGTCAGGGCTCTGTGAGGGCCAGTCAAGCTCTTCCACACCAAACTCACCCAGTCAGGCCTTTATGGAGCTGCTTTGTGCACTGGGCCTCATGCTGGAACAGAAAAGGTTCTTCCCCAAACTGTTCCCACAAAGCTGGAAGTGTACAGTTGTCCAAAATGTCTTGGTGCTGAAGCATTAAGGTTTCCCTTCACTGGAACTAAGGGTTCTAGACCAACCCCTGAAAAACAGCCCCATATCATCATCCCTCCTCCACCAAACTTTACAGCTGGCACAGTGCAGTCAGGCAGGTCACGTTCTCCTGGCATTCGCCAAACCCAGACTCGTCCATCAGACTTTCACTAATGTGTGTAAAGGCAGGCTGCAAGGCTAGGTGCTTGATTTTATACACCTGTGGCAACGAGACTGAATGAAACACCTGAATTCAATGATTAATTGATTGGTGTGTCTCAATACTTTTGTCCATATAGTGTATCATTCATTGGTGTAAGAATTACTGAAGACCGCCAGTGAACCTACACAGGTCTCCTGGGTTTAGATGGAATGTTGATGATGGGGAAAATAGTGGAAAATCTGAAAATAATAGGTTTTCTTTGGGGACTATTTTGCCTTGAATGCATTTCTCCACTATGAATGGATTTTAAAAGTATATGTTTTAAATCTTCTCAAAACTATCATAAAACAGTGTCTCAGACGTCAGGCAGTGAATTCATAACCATTTCATGGAATAACTTTCTGTGAGGACCCAGATTTGTGACGACGATCATGGCAGTTTTTCAAATTTCTAATTTAACTGAACTGAATTCATTTCTGTTGTAGGTTAACGTAAAATCATTTAATTAAAAGCTTGGATCATTTCTATTGGTCCGTTCATCATGTGACAATCAACTGATCTGACAAAAGCAGAGATATAAGGTGTCTGTCCTGACAGTGGAGAGGTGTCCAGGTCTTATTGTGACACCGTGTGGGTGTAACAGTGCAGTAGCTGCCTGTACTTTGCATGTGTTTGTTTATTGTGTGGATTGCTGAGGGGTTAGACTGGCCTTCTTTCACAAACATGAGTTTCCTCACCTCTCTCGCCCCTCTCACCTCTCTCACCTCTGTCTCTCTCGCCCATATCAATACCTACATCCTGCACTCACAGCGCACAGGATGCGTTCCCGGCCTTCAGGGTGGACGGCGTGTGGAAGAGGATTTGCTTTAATGTGTGGTGGGTCGTCGGGGTGGGGGGAGTTTATGTGTATTGTCTCTCAAAAGCAGGTAGAGTCTGTTTTGTAGATTACAGTAGCAGAGCAGGCCGGTCAGTTCAGGTTGACTGTCTGACCGACTGACAGGAGCCTCGTTAATTCCTATAGTCTGTAATTGTGCTGCTTAAAAAAGTCAATCAAATTACAAATGACTGACTACTGTAATGTTTTACCTCTAAAATGCTTTGCTCATCTTTGTTTTTACAGTATTTTGATAGGTGCTCTATGAATTTGATGATGATTATTATTGCTACTTCTACTAAAACTACAATACTACAATACTAGTTTGCACTTAAAAGGCAACTCCATCAATTTTCCAAATTTTAAGAGTGGCTTGGTGTAAAAATACCCAATACTTATAATAATAAAGTTTTGTTCCTGTTGGCCTTCATGTGTTCTAGTGATAAACAGGTGGGCCTTCAGGTGGAAAATGATAATAATCCCTGAACTAAAACAACTTAATCAACTAATCAACAATTGGCACAGTCTATGAATAATGTACATTGTGTATATATATATATATATATGTATATATATATATATATATATATATATATGTATATATATATATATGTATATATATATATATATATATATATTTTTTTTTGAGCTTCACTTTCAGAAAATGACATTTTCCACCGCTTTCACCAAAAATGTCTCAATACCTATATAAACTATATAGGTATATATAATAATAACTATATAAAATAACTTATGTAAATAGATATTTACATAAATTAAAAAATATGAATATATATTATTTTTTATAGCAATCATTTTGGTAACAGCATTGAAGGAAAATGAGATAATGAGAAATAGAATAAGATTATATTTTGCAGAAAACAACTACATAATGCAAATTCATGTAAATCATAATTAAATTAATATTCCATTTTTTTTTAAATAGGGAGAGCAGGTTTGGGTAGCAGGGATGCAGGGCACAGATAAAGCATTTTTTTTTATTAAATTAAATACATTAATAAGGAAAATGAAATTACTTGGAAATTAACCAAATAACAATGTAATAATGATGGTGCTACTGGAATCTTTTAATGAACATATTTCATAGAGAAGTTCAATGTCAGTGAGCTGGGACAGCCAAAAATCACAATTTTAAACATTTTAAGTGTTTTGTACAGAAGTACAGAAATAATTAAAAAGGTAATCAGACAGAAACTGAACTCTAATCGTGGAAAGTGCCTGTTATGCCTGGCCGCCTTTGTTGCCTCCATTATCTGTGTGTTTATTACGTTTCTAGTAACGCTGAATAAAGTTAAACAGGTTAAGTCTATATATACACAGTGCATCTGGAGGGAAATGAAAAGCAGGGCTCGTCCGGGATTTGAACCCGGGACCTCTCGCACCCTAAGCGAGAATCATACCCCTAGACCAACGAGCCAGCGCGTTGAGATGCCTCGAAATATGTGCATTTAAAAGAGTAAAACGTTCTCTCTGTTCTTTATTTTGGGTTTTATCTGTTTGTATGGCTCGGTTTTGTTCGTTTGGGTTGTACTTTAAAATGTAAATTTGGGAAAACAGTTTATCTCAGTTCAGTTTAACGGAGTCCGCCTGTGTTTATGCGTGTAATACCCCTGGTTGCCTGTGAATGTCGCTGTTTCGCTGGAAGATTTTAGTTCTGCGCACCAATACATTCATCGTCACATTAAAAACAAACAACTGACCAGTAATTAAACATATAATATGTATTACTAACCTTGTGATAACAATGTACTCTACTTATATCAAAGTTATAATACAGATACTGATCAGAGATATTATTCAGTTTGTTCCTAAAGCGAGTTCCTGGCAGAGTCTGCAACACTGGCCATAGAAAAACACCCCAGCATTGCAGTGTGCTATGGGCTCATCATCCACTCCTGATGTTAATTAGGCTCAGGAATCCGGATTAGCTGAAGTGCCGAGAAGATTCAAATGCAAATGAGCACCTTGTTGATCCAGTTCCAGAAGAAAAGCTTCAAAAGAGAGGAGCAGGACTGATGGTTTCTGTTGGAAATGCGCATACAAGTTAGCGCTGTCTCTGCCGGCCTTGCGGCCTGAAGAGCTTTAACCACACAGCCAAACTTTAAAATCACTATTTTACACACACTTTTATAGACGTTATATTAAAAAGCTGCACCAAAAACATTCAAGGGACTTTTATATGAGAGAAACGAGTAGCCTGAGACTGTCGGGCTAAAAGCTAAAGCTTAGCAACTCTCCAAATGCTAACATTGATTTCCCCAAATGGAAAACTGGAAAGTTTTGTGTATTATATGTTTATTCTGAGGACACCTTTAAAATATACAAAACCCCCTAAGAGGCAGTGGTTAAAATAATTATAATACCAATAATATTTCAATAAGTTCGCAATAATTTTGTTTCCTTGAAATAATTTTGTGTACACTCGTAATAATTTTGCTCTCATTTGCACAAACGTTTAAAAGGGAAGGCAATGTTGTTGCAAACACATTTTTTTTGTTTGTTTGCAGTTGCACTTAAATAACAGACATATCACTTTTTGGGGGTTAAAGTTCTGTGGATGTCACAGTTGCTGTTATGGCGCCCCCTGCTGGTCACATGCAGCGTTACTGAGGGGCGGGGCCTCGCGGTGAGGTATATAAGCGCGTGATCGGCCAAGTGGAGCGCCTTAAGCTTCGAGCTGAACGTGAAAAATGTGGAGAAGTGCGGATCTGTGGCTACAGCGCCCCCTACTGCTGCTGCAACTACTGCTGCAGCTACAGCGAGGAGAGGGAATATACTGGCTGTAAGACTCTCTTCACTCTTTACTGCTGAGGATCACTGACTGTTTACATTGCTGGCGTTTATTTGATGTTTTGTTTGTATTTGGAATTTAGTTTTGATACTAATTTTTGTTTATATTTTAGCTTTTATTTGGACTTTAATTGTTGGTAATTTAGTTGTGATTTCTAAATTAGTTATGTGGCTTAGTTTTGATTTGGAATTCAGTTTTTATTTGTAGTTTAGTTTTGATTCAGAATTTCAGATGTTTTATTTGTATTTGAAATTTTTGATTATTCTCTACTTTGGTTTTTCCTTACACTTTAGTTTGTGTTTGCAGTCAGTTTACAGTTTAGTTTTAGTTTGTAATTTTTTTATTTTCAAATTTTTGATTTTTTAAAATCCCAATGCTCATTACTGCAAAATAGCCACCTATCTATTCCTCATCACTGAAAATGATCATTCTTTGCTTTTTTTATTAGAAAAAAATGTGTCTGTATTGCTTTTAATTGTTGAATCTCTTTAATATTTTCCATGTGAACTGTAAGAATGTGAACCCAAACAATATTTTGGCTGTCAATGTGTTGCGATAATAATTAGGATTAAGATACTTCCTCTGACAACAATGTGCAGATTGTGCAGAGAAAAGTTGGGGAAAAAAACATTATTTACAGATTTATCTCCAAACATTTTTGTGCTGCGATGATGAGAATTTTGTCACTGAATTGGAAAAATATTACTAAAAATTAATTTAACATCAGTTAATACATTCTGGTTTATCTTATCTTATTATTCATCCAGGCATCATTGATCGATATGTCATGTTCACAAAGATAACCTGTGTGTTTTTCTGGAAAAGTCCATTTTTATTAGTGTTTGCAGTGCCAGAGTGCAGATTTGAACGATCTTGCTCCAGTCATCCACTCATGTTCTGCACGTTTTAGTGTTGTTCTTGCTCACATGCCTGATTGGACCTCTCTAAAGTCCTACATGAGATTAAAATGTGAGTGTTAAAGCAAGAAAACACTAAAGTGTGGAGGTCACACTGTGCTGTGGTCTGCAAAGGGGGGCAGGGAGGTCACTCAGTGGCCAAAATAGGCCACATGCCTGAGTGAAATAGGCTGAATATAGTTTATTGTTTGTTATTTATGGGGACCAGTTGCACGATAAGCTATATAAACAACATAACACAATAGAATCTCTTGTTGAGAGACTATTTTTTGCATTGTTTTAACAGCAATTATTAATATGGCACTTAAAATTAGTATCAGCTAAAATTTCTTGATTGTGGCATTGTAAATTGTGTGGCACTCCATGGCCACTTTATCAGAAACCTCTCCCTTGTAGCATCATTACACTTAGAGACTGTAGCTCTTTTGTCAATGTACAGTTTGTATCATACATCCTCTAATCCTTCATCAATGGTCAGTTACTGAGTCACTCCTGGCTATTTTTATTACATGTCACTATCATGTCAGTCTCACTGCTATGCTGAGAATGGACCACTACCCAAATATCTAGTCATTGGTGGTCCTATAGTGGTTTCTTTCCACTGAAGAATGGTGTGGAGAGGGCCTGTTAAACTGCAGTACAAGGTGGGCTACGATTTGTAACTGGACACAAAGTGCAATACATAGTAGGTGTTTCTGATAAAATGGCCAGCTTCCCAGCAGGTGGACCTAATATACTGGCATCTGTAACACATTGTTCGCCTTGTGTTGATGCTATAGCAGATCATATACCTTGTTTACGTTATTCATGGTGTCTGTGATTGCTTTGCAGTGGCCTGGCATCCCGTGGTGTTCCTGCTAGTTGGAATCACACTCAGCACTGCAAGCTCCTCCATGCTCTGGCTCCAGACCAGCAGCAGCTCTGCAGGAGGAACCTGGAGCTGATGGGCAGCGTGGTCCAGGCAGCCGATCTGACCAAAGCAGCCTGCCAAAGCTCCTTCAAGGACATGCGCTGGAACTGTTCATCCATCCAGAGCGCACCAAACTTTAGTCCAGACCTGGCCAAAGGTAAGACTGTCTACTAATGATACAACACCTAGAGTGTTTGTTTGTTTGATTACTATATTTTTTTTGGTTAGGTTGTTTTTTGGTTCAGCAAGTTTGGTTCAGTTGGTTTGGTTTGGTTTTGTTCAGTTGGTTTTGTTTGTTTGGTTCAGTAGATTTGGTTTGATTGGGTTGGTTTATTTCAGTATATTAGTTTGGTTTGGTTTTGTTCAGTCAGTTTGGTTGGTTTGATTCAGCAGGTTTACTGTGGCTGGTTTAGTTCAGTAGGTGTGGTTGGTTTAGTTCAGTAGGTTTACAGTGATTGGTTTGGTTCAGTAGGTTTACTGTGGTTGGTTTGGTTCAGTAGGTTTAGTTGGTTTGGTTCAGTAGGTTTACTGTGATTGGTTTGGTTCAATAGGTTTACTGTGGTTGGTTTGGTTCAGTATATTAGTTTAGTTTTGTTCAGTATGTTTGGCTCAGTAGTTTTGGTTGGTTTGGTTCAGTATATTAGTTTAGTTTTGTTCAGTATGTTAGGTTGGTTTGGTTCAGTAGGTTTACTGTGATTGGTTTAGTTCAGTATGTTTGGTTGGTTTGGTTCAGTAGGTTTGGTTTGATTGGTTGGATTGTTTTGGTTGGGTTTTTTGGTTCAGTATGTTTGGCTTGGGCGGTTTGGTTCAGAAGGTTTGGATGGGTTAAGCCTTTGTTGAATCTGTTTTTGTTTTCTTGAATTTGTTTCCTTCTTTTGACTGTTCTTTTAAATCGGTATGCTTGTTTTGGTTTGGTTTATTGAATTTAGTTTTGGATTAATTGTCGTTGGTTTAATGTGTTTACTTGGTTCACACTGGTTTGCTTGCTTTGCTTTGTTGTGTATCTTGGTTGGTGTTTACCTGTTTTGTTTGTCATTGTTTTTGTAAGTATGTTAGGTTAGTCTGTTTTTCTTATTTTTGTTATTTTATCAGGAACTGACTACCAATGAACCAACATTGACTACCAATGAGCCAAAACATTCATCAAACTTTCCCGTTGGGAGACAAATAAACTCAAATGACTATCAGCCGCAGAAAAAGTGTGTGTGAACAGGATTGAGGGATTGCATTTCATTTTAATGTATGGTTTGTTTGTCAGATTTATTGAACAGCAGAACTAATAAACTCTCTCTCTCTCTCAGGTACGCGTGAATCAGCGTTTGTGTTTTCTCTCTCTGCGGCTGTATTAAGTCACTCTATTGCCCGCTCGTGTGCGTCCGGCGCTCTGCCCAGCTGCTCCTGCGCTCCGGCCCCGGCTGAGCAGGCCTCGGCCGATTTTCGCTGGGGGGGCTGTGGGGATAACGTTCGATACGGGCTGCAGATGGGCTCAGCCTTTTCCGACGCTCCGCTCAACAGCAGACGTTCTGGACCCCCAGCCATCAGACTCATGCACCTGCACAATAACGCTGTGGGCAGACAGGTAAGAGTCTTCACCCAGTACAAACCGAACATCATCTCTAAAAGGAGCGAACAGAAATGTAGGAACAAACCTGCTAAGATGACTGCTAGTACTCTTTTAGCTGTGGTACACACTTTTCTACACTTTTTATAGACAACTGTACAGCTTTTTAAATGAAACTGTAGAAGCCATGTCGCCCCCTACACTTCCTGTAGTGTATTACAGTCTGTCAGAATGACTGTGTGGATCATATGAACATTACAGATTGCTGAAACAGTGAAACAGTAGTAGCAATCCTGCCCCCTACACCTCCTAGCATATTACAAGTAAATTAAGACTTTTTTATATTCAGCGTCACCCATAACAAATTGACATTTATGGTTATTAATTATTAGGTTTATGCCTTTTACACAGCATTGAATATGACTACATGGATTGATGTGCCATGATCATTGTTGAAACGCTTGGTAAATATGGGCCACGTTAGCTGTGATTGGTTTGTATGTTTATAAGTGTTATCATTGATGCAGGCAGTGCTGGACGCATTGGAGACGAGGTGTAAGTGTCACGGCGTCTCCGGTTCGTGCTCAGTGAAGACGTGCTGGAAGTCCCTGCTGGATGTAGGCCACATTTCGGCTCAGCTGAAGGCCCGCTACCTTTCAGCCACTAAGGTGGTCCCGCGCCAGATGGGGTCCCGCAGGCAGCTGGTCCCCCGGGAGATGGAGGTGAGACCGGTTTTGGAGAACGAACTCGTCTACCTGATCAGCTCACCTGACTACTGTTCATACAACGCCAAGCACGGCTCGTACGGAACCACCGACAGGTATGTACAGGATCAGACTGCATGAACAGATATCACAATACCTACATTTAGAGCCAGTTATTCGTTCAACTTAATAAGAAACCGTAGAACAGACTCAGTTTATATCACAATACCTACATTTAGAGCCAGTTATTCGTTCAACTTAATAAGAAACTGTAGAACAGACTCAGTTTATATCACAATACCTACATTTAGAGCCAGTTATTCATTCAACCTAATGAGAAACTGTAGATTTTGATCTATATAACAAGTAATGGGAGCTTATTCTCAGTGTTAACTGCATGCCAAAATTACTAATTTACTAAATTATTTTGCCTAATGCCTCACTACAGCTCACACACTGGCAGCTGTGGGCGGTTCTGTGTGATCCACAGTCCTAATCAATCAGTGTTATTGATGAGCGATTAATCCGTCAGTGAGCTGTAGTGTGAGTGGATTAGGGTTAGGCATTAGCAGATCATCAGTAACCTGAGAAAGTGTTGGGGTTAAACATTACACACCTGTTTCTCTCACACACACACACATACACACACACACACACACACACACATACACACACACACACACACACACACATACACACACACACACACACATAATGACACTGTAAGAGATACATGGGAGAAAAACATTAGCCATCAAACTATAACTGCAGCTGCAGTAAATTAACAATTAATTCTTTTCAGTTGAATCTTTTGGGTGAATGAACTAGATTTACTTCCTTGAATCAAACAATAATCAGAATCAGAATCACTTATAATCAGAAAATCTTTGCAGACACCCTGTAATTGCCTTATTAGGTTATGGTAAGCTAACATTTGCAGGAGATTTGCTGTAGTTTGCTAATATCGTTTGCAGTCAGCACACACATAGCGATAAAATGACAATAGGCGTGTGATGTTGAATGTGTGAATGCCACAATACCAATTTGTGCAAAGTGGAAAGTGTGTAAAGCTCCCGATTAGTACTTATCCTCCACCTAAAAGTCAGTATATGTGTTTTCTCTCCGCAGGCAGTGCAATAAGACAGCGAGTGGCAGCGATAGCTGTGGGTTAATGTGCTGCGGCCGTGGCTACAACACCTACACCGAGCAGGTGGAGGAACGATGCAACTGCCGCTATCACTGGTGCTGTTACGTCACCTGCAAGAAATGCCAATACACTGTGGAGAGACACGTCTGCAAGTGAGCCGGAGAGAAAAAGACTGACACAGAATCTTCTGCAACCAATTCTATTTATTTTTCTCTTTCACACTCCCGAACTTTGTACCTCGCAAGTGCTAACTTGCTAAAGGAAGTGTGGGGCGTGCTAATTTTGGAAAATGGAATGGACTAAACCTTTTAAACACTTGCAAACATGGAGACGAATTCTCACACCTGAAATTAGTTTGTGAAGTTATCTAACTTGGCTAAACTTGGTAACCGCCAAGCTACACTTCAGCTATTGGAATAGGCTAAGCTAGCATTAGTTAATGTAGCTTAACTAAACAGCTAAGCCTCACTTGGCTATCTAGTGACCTGCTATCTGGACAAAATAAGCTAGCTAGCATTAACTTAGCATGATGACAGCCAAGCTACACTTAGCCAACTAGTTTTCTGTGCTGCTATACACTAATAATATGACTTAAACATAAAATCAGCCAACCTACACTTAGCTAGCCAGCATACTGCTCTGCTATCAGTTTAAGGTAGCCTAAATTAAAATTGCTTAATGTTAGCTAACTTGAAACGTTACTTTCGAGAGATTTACTGCGGTTTTACCGATATCGTTTGCAGACACAATGATCAAATGATCACACCTGGCTAGCTGACGTTAGCTAAAGGTGTATATCTTGCACACACAGCTTTTAGAAAGTTTAAAGGGAACTTCTGGAGTGCCTTTCTTTCCCGGGATCGGGACACGCGGAAGCAGCAAGCACTGGATATTTTTTTTGTTGGGATGCGGATGCGAGGTTTGAGGAGAACCATCTTGGAAGCCTTTGTGTGTTTGTATTTGAATGGAATTTCTCACAGGAGTGAAGAGTGAAGCACTGAGAGAAGATTGGAGAGAGAGAGAGAGAGAGAGAGTGATGAAAGACTCAGATTCCTGGGTGAATAGACTGAACAATAGGATGGGCGAGAGACAATGGGCCGAGGTGTCAGACTGAAACTCCAGAGGTGGAAACAACAAGGACACAAACACTGATTAACCTGCTCCAGAAACCTCAGAGAGAAAAGAGAGAGAGGAAAAAAGAGAGATGTGGGGGAGGGGTAGCATTGTCTGCTACTACTTTCTTTATTTATTTATCACTGATGTCTCTTGCTTAAAGTGATAGTTTGGCAAAAAATAATCAAATTGACCCAGTTTTACCCCCTAAATCCAAACTGATCGGCTAAGACATGTTAGCTGCCTGAAGTTCGCTTCTTTATGTGTGAAGCACTGGAGCTAAGCTAATGTAGCTACCTAATGGAGGCCTACACCTCCATTAAGCTCTTCAAGGGTTCTTTAGTAAAGGCAATGGTTCTATTTAGAACCACGAGTTTGGTTCTATTTAGAACCATGAGTTCTGTGTAGAACCATTTGCCTGGTGGACTGGTTCTTTAGATCTACAACAAAATTCAACACATTGTCCATCAGTCTCAAGAACCATTTCACCACACAAAGGACCATTTAACCATATATGGTTCTTTCAATCACCTTTTTTGAAAATAGTTCTATATAGTTCCAAAAGGGTTCCTCTATTGTTTCCATGTTAAGCTTGTACCAATAGCAGAACGCTTTTTGGTGTTATATAGAACCACTTTCATAAAGGTTCTGTAAATAATCATACACAAAACACATTCTCCATCAATCTGAAGAACGATGTCACTATGCAGAGCATGAGGAGGTTCTATACACAATTCATAGTTGTAAATAGCCTTTACTAAAGGACTTTTGAGGAACCATCTTGTTTAAGTGTGTAATGTGTATAGCTAGCCATTAGCATAGTGCCTATATCATCACCTGCTCACCGCTAATAGACTTACTGATGCTGTATGACTGTGTTAGCTATAAACATGTTATAAGGTAAGTTAGCGTAGCTAAAAAGTAGCTAAAGAACTATAGATAACAGTGCGTCATACGGTGTCAGCGAGTATTAGAGGCGAGCGCATGGTGATTTAGGTAGATAGTTAGCACCATGCTAATTAGTGGGGTATAAGATTCTTGTTAGCTTCTTAGCTACATTAGCTGCACCGCTAAAACTTAAAGAATCAAACACGTTTTGGCTGATCAACTACATTTGACCCAAGGGTTGGGGGGAGGTGTAAGTTGTTTTCTGACAGACTATCGCTTTAACAGTTGTTGTACTGTAAATGTAAAAATGCTGAGTATATTGTACATTTTGCTGTATCATATGTAACTGTATTTATTTTATATATAAAGTTTATTTGTTTGTCTCAGCACTGCTGTTGATGTCGTTAATGGTCACGTGCCACATACATCACACGAGTGTGTGAATGTGGCACCCGCCCCACCCGGCCCCGCTGGGGTTTTGGTTGGGGGGGACGGATTTAAAATGCTTGAGGTGAAAAAACAGCAGTGGGTCGCTTTTCAGTTCTCCCTCCTGAAAACATGAAAGAGTTCTTCAGGATATCAGCAATTCACAGATTAGAGATTCAGATCAAACCATAGAGAGAGAGAGAGAGAGAGAGAGAGAGAGAGAGAGAGGGGGAGAGAGGGAGAAATATATCACTGCTGTTGGAACAAAACCTTGTATCTCCAAAATGGTAACTTTACAGGAGAAGCAAAAAGGTTACTTTACTTTTAATGTAAGTCAATGGAACCAGAATTTTTTTCAAGTCATTTTGTGTCATTTATTTTGGTCCATTCATTGTGAAATTTACATACAATGTAAAGAGCAACAGGCATTTTTAAATATTGTCAAAAGCAGAAAAATGACTATTTGTACGTGTGTGTGTATGTATATATATATATATATATATATATATATATATATATATATATATAGAGAGAGAGAGAGAGAGAGAGAGAGAGAGAGAGAGAGAGCCTCTTTTGTAGATTCTTTTGTTTGAGGATTTGGCTGATTGTTATCTCACTATTACGGAATAAAGAGAGAAAGAGAGGTTTTAGAGATTAGTGTAATCTACAGTGGAGATAATACAGGGAGAGATTACAGCTGCTGAGTTATTCACACCACTGCGAGAGAGAGACACGCATAGAGAAGAGAGAGAGAGAGAGAGAGATTAACTTTATCAGCTCACTTCAAACACTCACTCTGAGACTCAGTCTGACTCACAGCTCATATTAATGCAAATCACGTTTGCTTTTCTTATCACTAAACCTGCAGCTGAACCGCCACAGTAGTGTATTCTTCTCTCTGTCTCTCTCTCTCTGTCTCTCTCTCTCCCTCTCTCTCTCTCTCTCTCTCTCTCTCTCCACCTGGTGTGTGTATGTGTGGAATGTGGTTCTGTATTTAACTCACTCTAGAACACTGTTTACAGTCCAGCGGCAAAGAAGTGTAAAATAGACTGGAGTTGACTCTGATTCCAAGAGATGGGAATCAATGGAGTCGATTCAGAGAGTCAATTCCAAAATACTGGTTCTCGATTCCAAAAGTCAAGCCTTTTCACACGTGCTCTTAAAATGAAGTTAGAAAGCGTTCAGTCTGAACGCACGCCAGAGTTAAAATCCTGAGATTTATTCAACAATTTTCCCGCACACAACCCAGTTCAATTCCCAGGAATTTTTTTTTAAAAAAATTGTTCAATATAGGACGAAAAAGGATTCTTCTATTGTATACAAGCTTCAGTGGCTTAACTGCACCCTTTAAAAAGATGGTTCTTCAAGGGTTCTTTAGTAAAAGGGAATTGTTCTATATAGAACCATGAACGCTCAAAGAACCATTTGCATGATTAAAGGGTTCCTTGCATGGTGAACTGGTTCTACAAATTTATGGAGGTTGTGGTTCTATATAGAACCTTTTGAAAAGGGTTCTATATAGCACCAAAAGGATTTTTCTATTGTATACAAGCTTCAGTGGTGTAACTACACTCTCAACAAAGATGGCACTTCAGCAGTTTTTTAGTAAAGCCAATGGTCATATATAGAATCATAAACACCCAAAGAACCATTTGCACGCTTAAAGGATACTTTGCATGGTGAAATGATCCTACAGATTGATGATGTATATGGTTCTATATAAAGAACCTTTTTGAAAATGGTTCTACATAGTTCCAAAAAGGATTCTTCTATTGTATATACACTTTAGTGGCATAACTACAATCTTTAAAAAGATGGTTCTTCAAGGGTTCTTTAGTAAACACAATGGTTCTTTATAGAACCATGGGCACTCTATGAACCATTTGCATGCTTCAAGGATTCTTTGCATGGTGAAATGATTCTACAGATTGATCATGTGTTGTATATGGATCTATATAGAACCCCAGACACTTGAAGAACCCTTTCTGAACCTGTAAAGGCTGCTTGTGCTTTTTTAACCTATTTACGCAGGTTCGCATAGTGTTCTTTAAAACGAATAGTATGCAATGCTTACACCTCTACCTCTTATATTGCCATCACATGGGTATGTTAGCTTCACTTTAGCAACCACCGGGGATACCATAGCAATGGCCTAACAACACCTTAACAACCACCTGGGATACCATAGCAATGGCCTAACAACACCTTAACAACCGCCTGGGATACCATAGCAATGGCCTAACAACACCTTAACAACCACCTGGGATACTACAGCAAAAACCAAGCCCAACAACCATCAAGCAGTGCCCTGACAACAAACTGGAATACTATGTAGCCTTGTAGTACCTTCATAGCAACACAATAGCAACTACCTGGGCCAACACTGTTCTGCAACAGCTGTAACTTTAGAAGTACTATAAACAACTCAAAGTTCATTCATAAGCTTCACCTTTCTAGTTTCATCTTTACTGTCCGTATGAAGGTCCAGATGTTCTTCTGAAAGAGCTCTGGAAGCTGAGTGACCACTGAGTGAGTGAGCGAGCGAGTGAATGAGAGAGAGAGAGAGGGAGATTGATGACCAAGCTGGTGTTCTCTGCTTCATCACTGTAGGTTTTTCAACCTGGGGGGTAAGACACACACATAGCAAATACCTCGCATGCCTCTTTAACTGTTCCATGCTAAATCTGGTGTAGTTGACGGTGGTCACTGTGGGCTGAATCAGAAACAAAGCCCACTGCATGCTGGGAAGAAACTCACTTCTCACTCACTAAAAACATCATCCAGCTTTCATATGAAGAACCTTAAAGAAGGTTCTTATTCACTTTACTGCTGGTTCTGCATCCAGGGAATGCCGGAGGGGTCGGATGAACAAATGAATGGATGAATGGTCTAGTTAGGTTTGCTGGGTTAGCTTTAACTTAGTTGTAAGCTTTTGCTTGAGGGTTGATTTCCCTTGGTGGTTAACTTTTGTTTAGTGGTTAGCTTTCTCTTGGTGGTTAGCTTTCTCTTGGTGGATAGCTTTTGCTTGGTGGTTAGCTTTCTCTTTGTAAGATTCTCTCATTCTCAGCCATGTAATTAATGAGGATACTGCTCACATTTGCATGACGCAAGATTAGGACCACCCAATTTACATCGAAAGAGGAGAATGTTGACAAAATACATCACTCATTCAGCAGATATTGGAAAGTTATTCACAAGATATACTTTGTACAGGTATATTGTGGCCTACAAGAGCAACATTAACCTATTTAGAAAGAAAACATGGATTTAGGTTCTCTCAATCAACAATGCTGCATTTGAGTGGTGTTGAAAACTTGGAAATACCAATTTTTCCACCTGTAAATTGTGCTTGAACAGCAGACAAGTCTGTATTTATAGCTAATAAATTCTGGATTATAGATGATACATGAGTTCCCAAGATGTGAATTATACCATCACCTTTCACCTTTTTAATGAGTGAAAAGCATTAAACTTGCAGCAATGCAAGTGATGCAGAGGTGAATGTATCTTTGAACAAATTTGAAACAGAGTTTAAATTTACTAGTAAAACATTTACTTTATTTATTTACTAGTTAAACATCTAGTATAAAACCTTCCAAAGAGCATCTGAATGCAGCACAATATTGTAGTATTCACCACTTTGGAAGAAGACACACAGCTGATGCACAAGTCGTTGTGATTTATTAATCGGCTGTAGTCGGCCACATCCACACCGGACACAAAGAGAGCTTTGTCTAACAATTCGCTCTAAGCCTTGCTGTGTCTTGCTTCCTCTGCTGTTAGCATTAGTCTAGTAGTAATCTAACAGTACACAGCCAGCAAGCTAGCCCTGCCTTCATAATAAGAGTCCTTTTAGAATAATGCAGCAAATAAATGCTGCAGAAGTAACACTCTAAAATTAACATGTAGAACATTTTGAACACACTGTGGTCCTTTGTTCCACCTTCCTCACCTAGCTAGCTCAGATACTGTCCTGTATACAGTGTTTCACTCACTAATACATCACATTATGGAAGGAGTGTGAGTTAAACTGTACTACTAACTGTAGTACAGAGAATATTATTTTAGACATTAGCAATTATATTGTTTGAGAGTAATATTTTAAACTAAAAAAATAAATAACCTGTTTGGCATCTAAAATTTGCTATTGCAATCGAGCTACAAGGCTAATGTAGCTAACAAATAATGTCATTAGCATCGTTAACTGCATGTCTTGTCTCAAACTGTGTGGAGTTGTTCAGTAATCTCTAATAGACCTGATAAAGCAGTTAATCTGTAAACATGGACTGAAGTACAAACACAAGTGAGGCTACTGTTAATGTGTTTAGCTTTACTAAAGTACATTGGTTTAAAGGGAGAACTATGTACATTAGATTTTTAAACTGTAGCAGTGTGTGTGTGTGTGTGTGTGTGTGTGTGTATGTGTGTGTGTGAGTGGGGGGGTGCAGATTGGGTCTGTGTGTGTTTTCCATTAGCCGCTGGGTTGAAAGTGTGCGTAGTGCAGGTGGAAAGGTTAAAGGTCAGGGTAAAAGGTCATGACCTAGTCAGTCTATGGGGGGGACAGAAAAAAATAAACTCAGGAATAAAAACCGCTCTGACTGTCGGAGTGTGTGAAGGAGTGAATGTGCGATTTAGTTTAATGTTCAGTATTTATACTGTAAACATATATGTGTAGGAGTGTATTACACCTGAATGAATGAATGAATGAATGAATGAAGAGAGGCTCTAGCTGCTGTAGGTTGTGTGTTAGAATGAATGAATGAATGAATAAATGAATGAATGAATGAAGAGAGACTCCGGCTGCTGTTATTGTGTGTTGGAATGAATGAATAAATGAATGAATGCATGAATGAATGAATGAATGAATAAAGAGAGGCTCTAGCTGCTGTAGGTTGTGTGTTGGAATGAATGAATGAATGAATGAATAAAGAGATACTCTAGCTGCTGTAGGTTGTGTGTTGGAATGAATGAATGAATGAATAAAGAGAGGCTCTAGCTGCTGTAGGTTGTGTTGGAATGAATGAATGAATGAATGAATGAATGAATAAAGAGATACTCTAGCTGCTGTAGGTTGTGTGTTGGAATGAATGAATGAATGAATAAAGAGATGCTCTAGCTGCTGTAGGTTATGTGTTGGAATGAATGAATGCATGAATGCATGAATGAATGAATGAAGAGAGACTCTAGCTGCTGTAGGTTATGTGTTGGAATGAATGAATGAATGAATGAATGAATGAATGAATGACTGAAGACTAGCTGTTGTAGGTTGTGTGTTAGATTGAAGGAATGAATGAATGAATGAAGAGAGGCTCTAGCTGCGGTAGGTTGTGTGTTGAATGAATGAATGAAGCGAGACTCCAGCTGCTGTAGGTTGTGTGTTGGAATGAATGAATGAATGAATGAATGAATAAAGTGATGCTCTAGCTGCCGTAGGTTGTGTGTTGGAATGAATGAATGAATAAATGAATGACGAGAGACTCCAGCTGCTGTAGGTTGTGTGTTGGAATGAATGAATGAAAAAAGAGATACTCTAGCTGCTGTAGGTTATGTGTTGGAATGAATGAATGAATGAATGAAGCGAGACTTCAGCTGCTGTAGGTTGTGTGTTGGAATGAATGAATGAATGAATGAATGAATAAAGAGAGGCTCTAGTGGCTGTAGGTTGTGTGTTGGAATGAATGAATGAATGAATGAAAAAAGATATACTCTAGCTGCTGTAGGTCATGTGTTGGAATGAATGAATGAATGAATGAATGAATGAAGAGAGACTCTAGCTGCTGTAGGTTATGTGTTGGAATGAATGAATGAATGAATAAAGAGATACTCTAGCTGCTGTAGGTTATGTGTTGGAATGAATGAATGAATGAATGAATGAATGAATGAATGAATGAAGCGAGACTCCAGCTGCTGTAGGCTGTGTGTTGGAATGAATGAATGAATGAATAAAGAGAGACTAGCTGCTGTAGGTTGTGTGTTGAATGAATGAATGAATGAATGAATGAATGGATGAATAAAGAGAGACTCTAGCTCTAGCTCTAGACTCGAGTCAGAACTGTCCACAGTGGTGGTGATAGGAACCAGACGTCCACCTCTAAAAGCTCCCTCACAGAAAATTACTACATGAAATGGTTATGAATTCACTGCCTGATGACTGAGACACTGTTTTATGATAGTTTTGAGAACTTAAACTCCATTCTTGGTGGAGGGATACATGCAGGGCGCTGTGAGGCAAAATAGTCCCCAAAGAAAACTTATTGTTTCAGATTTTCCACTATTTTCCATCATCAACATTCCATATAAACTCAGAAGAATGTTCTGATTCCAGATGCATTTAATGGTTTCATAATAAGATCTAGTGGTCTCTAATGGTAACCATTAAGCCAAGCCCCACCAGGCTTTAATTCTAATGGTTCTAATGGTCTTGTTTCAGCAGGGATTAAAAACACATCATGTAAATTTTATGTTTGCCCAGTTGTCCACATTAAATTAGAAAAAAAAATAAATATAAAGCAAAAATTATGTCAATGATTTATTTAGAGACACCAAACACTGAATGGGTTCAAATTATTCCCAAGGATAAAAGGTAGTTTAAGAAATGAAGACTTTTCTAAGAAATGTAGAAATATTACTGGACTTGCCCTTTAAAAGCCACAACGCCTTGCCATTTGTCGCCGCTCGGCGGCCACAACATGAAACTACAGCCAAGAAAAGCGGAACGGAAATGATGACGGTTAGAGACGGGGGCCGCTAAGGACCAATCCCGCCGCTGAAGAGGAGAAAGATGGCCGGTGCTGAAGGAGAGGCTGAAGCTCCGCGGCTCTCTGAGCTTCTAGATGGCGGATGGAAGTTGTACGAAGAGGTGGAAAACACCTCGGAACCCAGCGGATCCAACCCGGTCCAGGTGAAGGTGAAGCGGGGCATCAAGCAGCTGGAGGAGGCGCTTAGCATGGTGGAGCAGTTGGACCTCTTCAGGTAAAAAAACGAGAAAAAAAACAGCAACTCTCCGTTCCACCTTAAATGGCGCGGCAGTTACATTGTGGCGCATTTGACGCCCTACTATGACTGCCGCTCATTTTAAGGTGGAACGGAGAGTTCGAAAGAGATGCAGCTTCAGCGTCGTAAACAAACTGCGTTTACATTTTTTTTTGTTTTTTACGGGCCATAAAAATGATCTGCGGCTAAAAAGATGCCGTATTAATCTATTAATGTACTAATCTGAACACTAAAGATTTTTTTCGTCATAGATTTAGACGCCGATCATAACCGCTCGCTAATCAGAAGACCAATTATTGCTTTATTTTAGGATAAACAGTGTAAGTACGGATTTCTGACATATTTCTTGTAAAAAAGCAAAAGACAACACTGTCTGCTTTTCCAAGCGTGGACCTTTTTATAGTCATACTAAGCTTTTTAATGTGTTTTGTGGAAGTAAGCTAGCTAGTTAGCACAGCTGCTAATGGGTTTATCATTGTGGTAATACGTTTTTTTAAAGGACCAGTTTAGTAAAGAACGAAATTCACTCAGTTTAGCCGTTTTATCATAAATAAAGATCTGAAATGTGCTTCTTCAGATTTAGCACTGGAGCTACAGGGCTAATGTAGCTATATAAACATGGACTAAATAGGGGAGAGCAGAGACAAATGTCACATAATATTTATATTATATTTAATGTAGTTAAACAGGTTCCAGGAGAACATGCTTTGGGTCATCTTCTCATGTTCTCATAGCAGCATCACCTCCCAATTTTCACATTGATCAGACAGATATTTCTCCAGATTTGCCCCAAATACTGTTTATTTTTTATTTTTGTTTTGTTTTTTTTCTTTTTTTACCATAAAATTAACTTCTTTCATCGTGTTTGTGATTAGCTGGGGGGGGGTTAGTTCACACTGTAACTAAGACTCGAGGTGGGCGATACGGCAAAAATATAATATCACAATACTAACAATTTTCACAATATTTTTTCAGTGGGAACAGAGAAAAAAGAACCTGAACACAATGATTTTTATTCAGTATTTGGCACAAAATCCAGTTAAACAGGTCCCTGTTTATAATGAAACACACAGCTGGTCAGTGTCTACAAGCACTGACAGGATCCACAGTATGTGGGCATATTGTCTTGTATTGTGACATACTTTATTGCAATAACAATATAAATTGTCATATTGCCCAGTCTTGAAGTAAACAGTCAGAGAATCAGAGAAGACAATTTACCACCATATACGTTCAAAACAGGACATGTGTTGTAAGTTTCTATTCACTGCTCCTGTTATTCTCAAATTTATTGACACATTTTGGGCTCAATTTGACCCCAGCAGTTTCAACCTAAGGGAAATATCACAGTTGTGGTGGGAAATTTGCTCCCCGCCCCAGTGTGGTGTGAATTATCAGTGGTTCTCACACTAGGGTTAGGTAGGGCTTTAAAGCAGAGGGAAGTTTTATGAAGTATATAAAATTGTATGTTATAGTGACCTCAGTATCATCCAAGACAATGAAAACAAATGTGTGTAAAATGTTGATATTTCTTGTTTTATACAGCTAAAACAGTCTGGGGTCAAACTGACCTCAAGGAACACCCAGTTGTCCCTATTAAATTAAAAAAAATGAAAAATATGAACCGAAAAAATGTGTCAGTCATTTATTTAGAGATGTTAAACATTGAACATGAGTCATACTGACCCCAAAGATATAGGAAGATTAAAAAAATAATTTCAGTGCATGACTAGTTGCCAAAAATGGCCCAGTGAAGACACACTTTGAACGCCGCCAGCAGATGGCGCAGTTCCGCTCTTGCAGTGTGGTTTTCGTGGTGTTGAAGACTGTATGCTTGTGTTTTCTCTGCCCGTATCGTAGCCGTAACGAAGAGCTGGAAGAGATCGCTACGGCCGACCTGAAGTACCTGTTGCTGCCGGTGTTGCTGGCGGCGCTGACGCTGAAGCAGGTGAACGCGGCCCAGCGGCTGGAGCACGTGCAGAAAGCCCGCCGACACTTCCTGGACTTCCTGCGCAGGTGTAAAGATTATGGCATCGGCAGCTTCCACATGCCTGCGGACGGCGAGGGCGCAGAGGCCACGCCCACGGAGGCGGAGTCAGACTCTCCGGTCCCCGCCCCGCGGCCCCAGCAGCCTGACCTCATCGCCATGGCAACACAGAGGCAAGCCAAGATCGAGAGGTGAGCCGAAGTGCTTTTAGTGTTTACAGCACAAAACACAGTTAAACCTAAATGTAGCTGATCAGCCGAGTTTTAGCGCTGGAGCTGCGAGGGCAATGTAGCTAACGAGTAATGGGAGCGATGGCCAGTGAACAGTTTGAATGTCAGACAGTGTGTAGCTAATTTAAGCTCATGTATTCATATTTGTCACAAAGTCTTTGATTTTTTTTAGCATGTGATTAATTGTTAACTGACAACCCTAAAATCATGAACACGACCCATGAAAACATCAAACACAGCATTGCTTTGAGTATAAACAACCCATCAGGCTTTATTGAATGGAAAATAAGGCAGCCTTACTTAACAGATATGACAGTAATGTAATACAGTGGTAATGTAATGTGGTAGACTTAGGCCCAGTCCCAATTCTCATTTCTACCCCTACCCCTTGTTTTTGAGTGTCTCCTTGCCCCTTAGAACTGAGTTACAGGGTAGTGGTTGAAATCCTCCCACTGAAATGGGACCCTCAAATAAAAAGAGCATCACTTCATTATCAGCTACCAGCGCTGCTCTGTAGGCGACCCTGCCAGTCTGCAGTGACAGCAGAGGAGGGTAAAGTTCAGCTCCTCACTGCTGGGCTTTAGTTACATTTAGGGCATCATATGCCTTCAAAGAGGGGGCAATTATTTATTATCACCCACCCCTAATTCTTCAGTGATATGAAGCTGAAGTCAGATATTCACCAGCTTCTTGTTAGAATTTTTCCGTTCCACCTTAAATGGTGTAGCAGTTACATTCTGGTGATTCAGGCGTCAGAACTGCTGGACTATTTAAGGTGGAACGGGAAAATAGCTGTCTGCCTTTTTTCATGCTTGTTATGAAGAAAAGTACCATAATACTTTGAAACGACATTAAACTAAGATGTTTATCGTAGGTTTATCCTGGGTTTCTTTGGTCTCTTGTGCTCCATCCTTTTCTTTTTTTTCCATAACACTCCGTTTGGAGTCTGAAAAGCCTCTGTTTGGGGGGTCTTGTAGCCCCAACACTTCACCCTACCCCTCTATCTCAACAAGAATCGGGACACCCTACCCCTAGATGTGAATGCGCTAAAAGGAGGGCTAAAAGCTAAGTGGTAGGGGCGAGGGGTGAAATGGGATTGGGCCTTACTTAGTTACCTACTACTTCAAGAATTGTTTAGTAAAGAAAACGGTTCTATATAGAAGCATGAACAGCAAGAACACTTTGCATGATAAAAGTAATTTTTTCATGGAAAAATGGTTCTTCAGATTGATGGAGTATGTTTTATATGGTTTTATATAGAACCTTTTTGAAAAGTGTTTTGTATAAGAACAAAAATCGTTCTTCCTTTGTTACAAGCTTGACATCATCATAGCAGAACCCTTTTTGGTGCTATATAGAACAATATACCACACATTCTTCATCAGTCTGAAGAACCATTTCTCCATGCAAGGAACCCTTTTATTGTGACAGCCCTAGTCATGTGGCTGATTAGGTTGGGGGATAAAGTTAGTGTTGAAGTCAGTATGATGTCCTGCCAAATTATCATAATAATGCAGTTTGATTGTGCACTGAGTTGTTGAACAAGCATTCAGGCCTTGGGAGGTTGTAGCTTTTGGAGCTTAAAGCTGCACCTTTAGATACATGATAGCAGGTCTAGTGTTTCATCCGCTGATAGATTAGGGATGGAAGATACACTATATGGACAAAAGTACGTGGACATCCGACCATCAACACCTGCATGTACATTAACATGGAGTTGGTCCCCCTTTGCAGCAATAACAGCCTCCACTCTTCTGGAAAGCTTCCTACAAGATTTTGGAGTTTGTACCCTTTCAGTCAGAAGAGCATTTGCGAGGTCAGACGCTGATGTTGGACGAGAGGGTCTGGCTTATAATCTCTGTTCTAGTTCATCCCAAATGTGTTGGATGGGGTTGAGGTCAGGACTCGGGGAAGCCCACTGGAGTTCCTCCACACCAAACTCCTCAAACCATGTCTTTATGGAGCTGCTTTGTGCACTGGGGCTCAGTCATGCTGGAACAGGAAAGGTTCTTCCCCAAACTGCTGACACAAAGCTGGAAGCATAGAATTGTGTAAAATGCCTTTGTGCTGTAGCATCAACATCCCCCTTCACTGGAACTGAGGGACCCTGAGAAAACAGCACAGCCCATCATCCCTCCTCCACCAAACTTTACTGTTGGCTCTGCATTCCGGTAGGTAACGTTCTTCTGGCAGACCCGGATTCATCATCAGACTGACAGATAGAGAAGCTCATTCATCACTCCAGAGAACACGTTTCCACTGCTCCAGAGTCCAGCGCTTTATACCGCTCCAGCTGACACTTTCGTTTCACCATAATAGCACTTACAGTTGACGGGCAGACCTAGCAGGAAAGAAATTTCACAAACTGGTGACCACTTCTGTCGCCAGTGTTTGTCTGTGGAGAGTGGATGGCTATGTGTTTGGTTTTATACACCTATTAGCAATGGGTGTGGCAGTAACACCTGAATTCACTTAATAGGAGGAGTGTTTACATACTATTGGCTATATAATGTATCTTATAGGTCTCATATACAGAGGTTTGTATGCAGAATTAAACCCTGTGTGACTTATCATAATTGAAATTTGAATGGCCTGTTTATGTTTTGTCTCTGCAGAGGTTTAGTTCCTCTTTCAGGGTGAAATGACTGAGCCGGTTAGATTTTTATTGACACAATATTAGTATTGCAGTTATATTTTATAGCAGTTGCGAAATTGTTTAAATATTGTGATTAATATCATGCATTGTGAAATATGCAATGCATATAATGACTATATTAAAACATTAATGTAAATAAAATAGCAGTTAAAAAAATTACATATGGTGAAAATGTCTCAAAATCTTCCAGGTTTAAGCAGCGTAAGGAGGCGGAGGCGAAGCTGGCGGAGCTGCGCGTTGCGGTGGACGGCGGCTTTGCGGATGATGAGGTGCTGAGGGACTTTTACCTGCTGCAGGTGCGCAGGTGGATCACCATCGCCATCGAGGAGATTGACTCCATCGATCAGGAGATACAGATCCTCAAGAGGATGGATGTTCTCAAACAGGTCCTTTAACAGTCCCTGCAGCGCTGCAGTGTTTCTGCAGTTTAGCATCATATTATACATATAATATATAATGTATAAATTTGTCATCTCAGTATCAAATGATAATTCAGGCAGCGACAGTAAAGATAATTTAACCTGAGCAGTAATAAAGTTGAGTTTATTAAAAATATTAATGAGAACATAGATTAATGAAGTTTGAGTTAGTCTAAGTAAAAGTGATAAATATGATTTAAAAAAAAAGCTAATGATCTCATACCTTAATAAAGACAAGAAGCGTTAATGAACTTAACGAGCTGGCATTATTAAAGCTAGTGTTATTAAAGATAAAAACACTAATAAAGAGCATTAATAAAGTTAATTAGTATGATGGTTAACATTAATAAAGTAAAAAAGAGCATTGGTGAAGATAGTTATCATTAGTAAAAATAAAAAGTTAGTATTAATAAAGATAAGTTTGCATTAATAAGGTTAATTAATTAGTATGATAAGCTAATTAAATAATAAATTAACAAATTAGCAACAATAAAGTTAAAACATTTGCATTAATGAAGATAAAAAGTTAGTATGTATAAAGAAAAGTTTGCATTAAAAAAATTAGTTAGTATGAGAAGTTATCATAAATGAAGTAAAGTTAGCATCAAAGAAGTTAACGAGTTAGCATTAATAAATAAAGTGGAATTAAGGTCATGAGCTCATAAATTAAAAGTTAATACATTTTGCTTTAGTAAAGTTAGCATAAATTATGTTAATGAGTTAACATATATAAAATTATTGTGTTTGTGTTAATCAAATTCAATAGTTTGCATTATGAAGGCACATTTACAGAAAGGAAGCTTAGTGTTTATTTAGTTGTTATGGATTTTAAAAAGCTCTTTAAAAACATCTGTCAGTATTTCTAAAACTCGTAATGTTGCATTACACCAATATTAATATAAATTATATATCACCCGGAACTAAATCTCTGCTTTATGTTCACACAAAGTCTGAGAGAACAGCATTAATATGAGCTGCTTAACTGATCTTATTTTAGTCACTTATTCTGGATTCCTATAAATCTGCAGTTATGAAATTCTCTTTCTTCCTCAGAGTCCAGCTCAACCTCCTCATCCAAGAAGACCCCCAATGAAGCCCTTCATTCTAACTAAAGATGCTGTACAGGCCAAGTACGTGTTTGTGTGTCTGTCAACAAAGTCTGTCAGTTGTCGATGATGGTGGAAAATATTTCAGTGTGACCCTAAAATGATACGGCAGTGACTATGGGTCTGATAAAGGCACAAAGTGGTTTAATTTAAAGGTTATTTTGAGGAGGGGGGTGGTTCAAACTCTAGCTGTGCCCCTGAGCTATTTACTAATTTGAATCTGTTTCTCTTTCAGGGTATTTGGAGCAGGTTACCCAAGCCTTCCCACAATGACAGTGGATGACTGGTATGAACAGCACAGGAGAAAAGGATGCTTACCTGACCAAGGAATACCCCAGAGTGCAGGTACATACACCTACATGTCCAGAGTACAGGTACATACACCTACCTGACCGGAGTACAGGTACATACACCAACCTGGTCGGAGTACAGGTGAATACACCCACCTGTCCGGAGTGCAGGTACACACACCCACCTGTTATGGAACCTCACGTGTATTTACTGCAGCCTGATTTGAAAACTACTTTAATTCAGCTTTTAATTTCTTTGTTTATCTTTTTAATTAGTTTAGTTATTGTTTAATGTAATTTATATATTAATACCCATTATTGTTATTTTTGTTGTTTGTTCACCTGCTGTCTCTTCACTGTAATGTGTTTTCATAGCGGATGTGGATGCAGAGGAGCGAGAGAGGGAGGAGAAAGAGCGCAGAGAGGAGGAGGATGATGAGGAGGCCTTACAGAAGGCCAGAGACTGGGACAACTGGAAGGACACGCACCGGAGAGGATATGGCAACCGCAAGAACATGGGCTGAACACACACCCACACACACAACACAGCAGCAAAGACTTTGGATGGCCTTACACACACACACCCCCTCTCTGTCTTAAGGACATGCAGAGCAGAGGATCTGGCAACCCTTATAGCGTGTATGAGAGAGACTGTAAAGACACTGGATGAGTTTAAATACTCAAACACTTTAACCTTCATATACAGTACTGCGCAAATGTTTCAGCCACCTGGCAACATTATATTTAAAAAGCAGTTTATCTGGACAGTAAGTGTTCATTTTCTCATAAAGCACTGATGTCAAACGATTAAAATAATTCATTGTGATTAATCGCACTTGTCTTAATTGCTCAGATTTGACCCTAAAGAAAGACTTGTTCCATTTATAAAGCAGTACGTTGTGTTATGGCTGTATGAGTGGACAAAATAAGCTTCATCAGAACGTATTTATTACTATCCGGTAATTCATTATTTTGAACGCAGAACCTGAACATGAAGATCACATGATCGCCACAGAGTGAACACAGCTTTCAGTGTTCTTTACTGACGTCCAGTGAAAACAACCGTGTTTGCATGTTCCAACCAATGAGTGTATATATCATATATACGGTCAATGAGTGCATATAACATATCGTCACTGTCCAAAGAAGAACAAGTATTTCCAAAATAGTAACTTTACAGGAGAAGGCAAAAACACTCTGACGTTTCAATGTCAGAGGTTTTATTCCAAGTGATTTTAGAGCATTTCTATTGGTCCATTCATCATAAAAAATGGTGTAGAAAACTAAAAATCGACAAAAGTAGAGATAAATGGTATATCATATGGTGTATATATATATAGTCAGTGAGTGTATATATCATGTACACTCGTTGACTGTATAAATGGTATATATATATATATATATATATATATCACATATACAGTCAATGAGCGTATATATCATATATATACAGTCAATAAATCTACAAGGTGTCCTGAAAACGTTGACATCATTTGAGATGTGAGTATCTGAGTAATTACATGTCCTGGCATTAACAAAATTAGACAGGCTTCATGTTGAACAACACAAGATTTATTTATCAAAATTTGAACAAGAAATTCAGAAGGATGTAGATTTTATAACTGATTCCACAAAGCTTCACAAATGTAATATCTTCCGATACTGGTGGTCGTCCAGACCCCTTTGCGCTGCACAGACAGCCTTCCTCTTTGAATTGTTTGTGCCGTGTCCAAATCTACTTTCCAGTTGGTGCATTTTTATTGAATTTTCTCGAAAATGCTGCTGCTCACTCTCGTTTGACTGTGTTCGAGCATATTCTAACACACAAAATGCCTTTTCATTTCTAGCTAATGCCGTTCTTCAACCTGAAAAAAAAAACATTAAAAATTAAACTTGGTTAGTTTTTACACATTTTATTCAAATTTGAGATCATTTGAGGGAGAATTGGCTGCTATTAGACAATGAAATGATGTCAATTTTTTTGGGACACGGTGTATATCATATATACTCATCGACCGTAAAAATAGATAGATAGATAGATAGATAGATAGATAGATAGATTGTGTGTACGTACAGTGAATCTACACTCATTGACTGTATAAATCATATATATCATACTCTTAGTAAGTGTATATATCATATAATGTATACAGTCAATGATTCTATACATCAAGTCTAATCATATACGGTCAGTGATTCCCTGCGTTGTAGCCTCTCGCGCTCGTTCATTCAGCTCGTAGTTTCTTGCTACATTGGAGGATCTGGAGGGGAACCGGAGCTTCTTTCAAGAGAGCCATAAAGGAACTTGTCATTTAAAAATGTCGTTATTTAAAGAATTTAGAGACACTAAAAAAGACGCAGTGTCGTGGCAACAGCATATGGAGGAAAAAAAAATAATAAATACGGTGCCCTGCAGCTGGGCTTCAACCTGGAACTATAGATGGTTTGAACTTGGAAAAAGCAGCAACTGCACTTCAGAAAATAGTGGTGTTAATAATTTATTAATTTAACGTCAACTTTGACAAATCTAGAATAAAAACGTATAATAAAGTTAATAGTACTGTAGGTTAATGTGCTATTTTAACCATTTTCTGCCCTCTCCTTGACACAAGGAAGTTCAGTATTGCTGGTAGTTATCATCCAGTAGCTGCTTAATCTAATCAGCACCTTATTAACTTGCGTTAAATTAAGATTTTTGACTGCCTTTTAAATTGTGCTTATTAACATATTGACATCAACATATTGACGCTTTCCAGCTTGAGTACTCAGCGTTGAATGTACTGAGCCAGACTGCCAGTTAGTTGTGGTTGTGATGTCACAGCACATGGGTGTTTGCTTATTTCTGATTGGTCCAGCTGTGCTACAGCTGTTTTATGAACTCTGTGTCATTGGGTTGAAGTTCCCAACTTAAAACTTTATTATTAATACGAAAGTAGGTTAAAATTAAAATTGCAGCTGTATTTTGATTTTCAATTTTGATTTAAAATTATTAATCGTTCAGTCCGATCAGACCCTTAAAAAAGATGGTTCTTAAGAAAAGGAGGGAGGTCTTTACAGAACCATTTCAAGCTTAAATGGTTCTTTGCATGGTGAAATTATTCTTTAGATTGATGGAGTTTGTGTTTATGGTTCTGTATAGCACCAAAAATGGTTCTGCTGTTGTTACAACACACTTAATAAATGAGGTTCTTCTAGGGTTCTTTAAGTGTTCACATGGTTCTATCTAGAACCATTTTCTTTACTAAAGAACGCTTTGTGTGATTAAAGGGTTCTTTGATGGTTCTATATAGAACTTTTTTGAAAATTGTTCTGTGTATCACCAAAAAGGGTTCTTCTGTTGTTACAAGCTTGACATTGTCGCAATAGAAGAACCCTTTTTAGTGCTATATAGAAACGTTTTCAGAAAAGTTCTATATAGAACCATCTACAGCACATCAATCTGAAGAATCATTTAACCATGCAAAGACCATTTTAAGCAGGAAATGGTTCTGTATAGAACTCATGACTCTAAACGGAACCACTGCCTTTACTAAAGAACCCTCGAAGAACCATCTTTTTAAGAATGTACTGCTGCTGATGGCATTTAACATTAACGTGTAATGGCTGGAGTAATTTTGAAAATAAGAAATTCAAATAACTTTTAACAGTATTTATTTCTGTTCATTTGCATTTATTCTAATGAGTGTTTTCACTCTCAGAAAGGCTTTTACTGCCCAGATAAATGTTTTTAATAATGCGCTTAGGTGAAGACTTTTGTACAGTACTCTACCCACATACCCATAATGCTCTTACCCAAGAAATAAACTGTGTCAAATGCTGACTGTGTGTGTCTGAGAGAGTTAAGGCTTTAGATAGTGATGCTGTATTTTTTATTTATCATCTTTTTTTTAGCTGCTCTGATGGTTATTTTACGTTTCTTTACATTATTTTCAGATTGTACTGAGTAGGCGTGCCTCAAAAACGTTCATTTCATCGATCCCTGGTGAGGAACTATGATGGTTTTTGTGTTTATATCTGAAATATTTGGTTATGACATATGAAAAATGTTGACAATAAAGATTGGCGCACATTTTTCCAAAACCATAGTGTTTAAATCATAATCTGTTCAAATGCAAAATGCCAGGATAGCTATAAAGAGAGTACAGAGAGATCCTATCTGAGCTCAGCTATGACACATTGAGAGGAAGCTGGCCAATCAGAATAGCTGTTGGGGCGCCACAGAGCCTAAACATGATCAAACCAGGAACACAGGAAAATACGGCAAAACACATCTTACTGATGAATTATATTTATTATCTTTCTGATTTCCAAGAATTGTGAAAGGCAGGCTACAGAGGGATTGATATGAAGTGTCATAATGTTTATCTTTAAATACACAGACAAAAGTATTGGGACACCCCTGGTAATTACTGAGTTCAGGTGTTTTAGCCACACCCATTGCTAACAGGTGAATAAAATTAAGCTCATAGCCCTGCAGTCTCCATAGACAAACACTGGCAGTAGAGGGTCGTACTGAAGAGCTCAGTGACTTTAAACATGGTGCTGTCATAGGATGCCACCTCTGTCACAAGTCAGTTTGTGAAATGTCTGTCCTGCTAAATCTGCCCCAGACAACTGCAAGTGCTATTATTTTGAAATGCAAGCATCTAGGAGCAACAACAGCTCAGCCATGAAGCGGCAGAGTGTCTATCCTCTGTTGAATTGCTCACTAAAGGATTCCAAACTGCCTCTGGAAGCAACAGCAGCAAAAGAACTGCATGTTAGGAGCTTCACGAAGTGGGTTTCTATGGTTGAGCAGCTGCACACAAGCCTAAGATCACCATGCACAATGCCAAGCATCGGATGGAGTGGAGTAAAGCGCTGCCACTGGACTCTGGAGCAGTGAAACGTATTCTGTGGAGTGATGAATCACACTTCTCTGTCTGTCAGTCTGATGGACGAGTCTGGGTTTGGAGAACATTACCTGCCTGACTGCACTGTGCCAGCTGTAAAGTTTGGTGGAGGAGGGATGATGATATGGGGCTGTTTTTCAGGGGTTGGTCTAGAACCCTTAGTTCCAGTGAAGGGGGATGTTGATGCTTCAGCACCAAGACATTTTGGACAATTGTAGCTTCTGACTTTGTGGGAACTGGGCTCAGTCATGTTCCAGCATGACTGAGGCCCAGTGCACAAAGCAGCTCCATAAAGGCCTGACTGGGTGAGTTTGGTGTGGAAGAACTTGACTGGCCCTCACAGAACCCTGACCTCAACCCCATCCAACACCTTTGGGATGAACTAGAGTGGAGATTGTGAGCCAGACCCTCTTGTCCAACATCAGTGTCTGACCTCACAAATGCTCTTCTGGATGAATGGGCAGAAATTCCCACAGACTCTCCAAAATCTTGTAGAAGCTTCCCAGAAGAGTGGAAGCTGTTATAGCTGCAAAGGGAGACCAACTCCATATTAATGCCTGTGGATTTACAATGGGATTCATAAAAGATCCTGTGGGTGTGATGTGTAGGTGTCCCAATACTGTTGTCCATGTAGTGTATTTAACGTGTTCTACCGCAGTGGCAGCAGCAGTCACAGATGATGGCCGCCTAAAGAATTTCCTAATAAACTGCTTCACTCTTTTTGTATGTATGTTTGTATCCATTTGTATGTACGTGAAGAGGCACATCAGTCCGAATTTATGAGAATCTCCAGTTCACACGTAATGTTTCTTTTTCTAATTAGTTTATTAGTCTGTGGCTGATCATGTAAACAAGACTGTAATAACAGCAGAAGTTGATCTGAAGTGTATTAAGATTTAAATTGATGTAAAATATTAATTTCGTTCATCTCCACTATACTATCTACTAAAATTTTTCCTTGCATTTCATTAAAAGTATTTTTGCGTTGAATTAAACCACTGATATTGCTTGTTACCACATCACATTTTTTAATTTAAACTGACAAACCATTTTTTTTTTACAGTGAATGAAAAAAGTTCTTCCATCAGAGAAATGTTAAAAACAGAATAGTATATGTTTATTGTTTAGGAACAAATGAAGTAATAGAAACTACCATGTTACAATGTCAAGCTTGTGATAATAGAAGAACTTTTGGTGCTGTATACTTTTCAAAAAGGTTCTATATAGAACCATCTACAGCACATTCTCCATCAGTCTGAAGAACCATTTCATGTTACAAAGAACTCTTTAATCATGCAATGGGTTCCTTGAGTGTTCATGGTTCTATTTAGAACCTTTGTCCTTACTAAAGAACCCTTGCAGAACCCTCGTTTTTACCATCGCATGTCATGATGAACTGATAACAATACAAATCAATTCAGTTCTTACAATTATTTAACATATTTACATTAAATAATATTTCTTACCGTTACACACGTACCTAATGTGTCTAACCAGGTGAACACTCTGTGCTATTGCAGCTCTGAGCTGTTTACCGCTGATGTTTACTGCGCTGATGCTGATTTGCTGACTGAGAGAAAAGTTCTATATAGAACCATCTACAGCACATCAGTCTGAAAAATCATTTAAGCAGGAAATGGTTCTTCAAGGTTCTTTAGAAAAGGAGGGAGGTCTTTACAGAACCATTTCAAGCTTAAATGGTTCTTTGCATGGTGAAATCGTTCTTCAGATTGATGGAGAATGTGTTTATGGTTCTATATAGCACCAAAAAGTGTTCTGCTGTTGTTATAACACACTTAATAAAAAAGGTTCTTCAAGGGTTCTTTGAGTGTACATCATACCAATCAAAACACAACATTATGGATTTATATTTCTAAAACAGCTTTACTTTATTTAAAATCATTAAAAAATATCACACTGCGGTACATAAAAGCACTTACAATCCAAATGAAATTTTTAATCTACCTTGTATTTTTCACCAAAACGTCTAAAATATATACCGTCACACATATTTTTGCATTAAGTGTATTTTCCTAAAAATACAGCTTTATTTTTGTTGAAATAATCAGAAAATGTCACAGAACAGTTCACAGATGAACTTACCATGCAAGACAATAATATAAATCACTTTGCACAAATAACATCCATCCATCCATCCATCATCTAAACCGCTTATCCTGCTGGGTCGCAGTGGGGTGCTGGAGCCTATCCCAGCTGTCATTGGGCGGAAGGCAGGATTCACCCTGGACAGGTTGCCAGTTGCACAAATAACAGTTGTAAATTATTTTTGGAAGTACCATATTAATCGCAAAGTCATGACAGTCAATTTCTGAAATTAGATATTTATCAAAAAATACAATTTTGTTTTTGTTGAAATCATTGGAACATATCACAGCACAGTCAGTTTAAGCTCTAATAATCTAATTTGAGTATAAAAATCACATTGTGTTTTTCAACAAAATTGCAGAAATATGTAAGACTATAGTCTTACCGTCATGTAAATTTTAGAGCTGTTCTTAAACCCCTTAAATTTCTGGAAAAAAACACTAAAACAGTTGGAAAAAAATCACCACATGGTTTAATATGTGCAAATTCTCCTTGAAACACAACCTATTCTATATTCACAACTTAATAGAAAAAAACAGCTTTATTTTGTTGAAATAATCAGAAAATATCACGTAACAGTTTATAGATGAACTTACCGTCCAAAATAGGTGTAAAAATCGCCTTCTGTTTTTTTACCAAAATTGATGAAGTACGTAAGACTATGTAAGTCTTACCTTGATATGCATCTTTGGACTGTTCTTAAACCCCTTAATTTCCATTTAAAAACATTCAAAACAGAAGTAAAATGTCTTCTTGTAGTGTTTTATATGCAGTACATCGCAAATTCTTCTTAAAAATTACTCAGACGCCACAGTCAGCAATATGTATATTTACATTTTTCTGTTTCTATTTAATTTTCCAAAGTTGCAGCTTTATTTTCGTTAAAATAATCAGAAAATGTCACAGAACACTTCACAGAAGCACTTTCCATCCAAAATGTAACCGTGCACCATAAACATCATGATCTATAGTTATTGGTTTATTTTTCCAACAAATTAAGCCTATTTTTTGTTGAAATCATTGGTAAATGCAGAAAAAAGTACAGTGAATCACTTACCATCCAAATAAAATATAAAAATCACATTGCATTTTTCTCAAAAAATGCTAAAATATGTAAGACTATAATCTTACCTTCATGTGAATTTTTGGACCGTTCTTAAATCTCCTCAATTTTCATGCAAACACACATAAAACAGTTGTAAAAGTGTCTTCATGTAGTTTCTGTGAGCAAAGCATTGCAAATTCTTCTTGTAAACACTTTTTAGTTACACACCAAAACCTGCACTATAGTTACAGCTTTATTATTTTTTTTTTAATTCAGCTTTAGTTTTGTTGAAATCATCAGAAAATGTCAAAGAACAGTTCACAGAAGCATTTACCATCCAAAGTAAGTATAAAAATCACCTTACATTTTTCACCAAAATTGCAGAAATATGTAAGACTATAGTCTTACCTTCATGTGAATTTTTGGACCGTTCTTAAATCTCCTCAATTTTCATGCAAACACACATAAAACACTTGTAAAAGTGTCTTCATGTAGTTTCTGTGAGCAAAGCATTGCAAATTCTTCTTGTAAACACTTTTTAATTACACACCAAAACCAACACTATAGTTACAGCTTTATTATTTTTTTTAATACAGCTTTTTTTTATTGAAATCATCAGAAAATATCAAAGAACAGTTCACAGAAGCACTTACCATCCAAAGTAAGTATAAAAATCACCTTACATTTTTCACCAAAATTGCAGAAATATGTAAGACTATAGTCTTACCTTCATGTGAATTTTTGGACCGTTCTTAAATCTCCTCAATTTTCATGCAAACACACATAAAACAGTTGTAAAAGTGTCTTCATGTAGTTTTTATGAGCAATGCATTGCAAATTCTTCTTGTAAACACTTTTTAATTACACACCAAAACCTGCACTATAGTTACAGCTTTATTATTTTTTTTTAATACCGCTTTATTTTTATTGAAATCATCAGAAAATGTCACAGAACAGTTCACAGAAGCACTTACCATCCAAAATAAGTATAAAAATCACTTTTGTATTTTTCACCAAAATTGCAGAAATATGTAAGACTATAGTCTTACCTTCATGTGAATTTTTGGACCGTTTTTAAATCTCCTCAATTTTCATGCACAAACACATAAAACAGTTGTAAAAGTGTCTTCATGTAGTTTCTGTGAGCAAAGCATTGCAAATTCTTCTTGTAAACACTTTTTAGTTACACACCAAAACCTGCACTATAGTTACAGCTTTATTATTTTTTTTAATACAGCTTTATTTTTATTGAAATCATCAGAAAATGTCACAGAACAGTTCACAGAAGCACTTACCATCCAAAATAAGTATAAAAATCATTTTGTATTTTTCACCAAAATTGCAGAAATATGTAAGACTATAGTCTTACCTTCATGTGAATTTTTGGACCGTTCTTAAATCTCCTCAATTTTCATGCAAACACACATAAAACACTTGTAAAAGTGTCTTCATGTAGTTTCTGTGAGCAAAGCATTGCAAAATCTTCTTGTAAACACTTTTTAGTTACACACCAAAACCTGCACTATAGTTACAGCTTTATTATTTTTTTAATACAGCTTTTTGTGTGTTGAAATCATCAGAAAATGTCAAAGAACAGTTCACAGAAGCACTTACCATCCAAAGTAAGTATAAAAATCACCTTACATTTTTCACCAAAATTGCAGAAATATGTAAGACTATAGTCTTACCTTCATGTGAATTTTTGGACCGTTCTTAAATCTCCTCAATTTTCATGCAAACACACATAAAACAGTTGTAAAAGTGTCTTCATGTAGTTTTTATGAGCAATGCATTGCAAATTCTTCTTGTAAACACTTTTTAATTACACACCAAAACCTGCACTATAGTTACAGCTTTATTATTTTTTTTAATACAGCTTTATTTTTGTTGAAATCATCAGAAAATGTCACAGAACAGTTCACAGAAGCACTTACCATCCAAAATAAGTATAAAAATCATTTTGTATTTTTCACCAAAATTGCAGAAATATGTAAGACTATAGTCTTACCTTCATGTGAATTTTTGGACCGTTCTTAAATCTCCTCAATTTTCATGCAAACACACATAAAACAGTTGTAAAAGTGTCTTCATGTAGTTTCTGTGAGCAAAGCATTGCAAATTCTTCTTGTAAACACTTTTTTTAATTACACACCAAAACCAGCACTATAGTTACAGCTTATTTTTTTTTTAATTTAGCTTTAGTTTTGTTGAAATCATCAGAAAATGTCAAAGAACAGTTCACAGAAGCACTTACCATCCAAAATAAGCATAAAAATCACCTTACATTTTTCACCAAAATTGCAGAAATATGTAAGACTATAGTCTTACCTTCATGTGAATTTTTGGACCGTTCTTAAATCTCCTCAATTTTCATGCAAACACACATAAAACACTTGTAAAAGTGTCTTCATGTAGTTTCTGTGAGCAAAGCATTGCAAATTCTTCTTGTAAACACTTTTTTAATTACACACCAAAACCAACACTATAGTTACAGCTTTATTATTTTTTTTAATACAGCTTTTTTTTATTGAAATCATCAGAAAATGTCAAAGAACAGTTCACAGAAGCACTTACCATCCAAAGTAAGTATAAAAATCACCTTACATTTTTCACCAAAATTGCAGAAATATGTAAGACTATAGTCTTACCTTCATGTGAATTTTTGGACCGTTCTTAAATCTCCTCAATTTTCATGCAAACACACATAAAACAGTTGTAAAAGTGTCTTCATGTAGTTTTTATGAGCAATGCATTGCAAATTCTTCTTGTAAACACTTTTTAATTACACACCAAAACCTGCACTATAGTTACAGCTTTATTATTTTTTTTAATACAGCTTTATTTTTGTTGAAATCATCAGAAAATGTCACAGAACAGTTCACAGAAGCACTTACCATCCAAAATAAGTATAAAAATCATTTTGTATTTTTCACCAAAATTGCAGAAATATGTAAGACTATAGTCTTACCTTCATGTGAATTTTTGGACCGTTCTTAAATCTCCTCAATTTTCATGCAAACACACATAAAACAGTTGTAAAAGTGTCTTCATGTAGTTTCTGTGAGCAAAGCATTGCAAATTCTTCTTGTAAACACTTTTTTTAATTACACACCAAAACCAACACTATAGTTACAGCTTTATTATTTTTTTTAATACAGCTTTTTTTTATTGAAATCATCAGAAAATGTCACAGAACAGTTCACAGAAGCACTTACCATCCAAAAGTAAGTATAAAAATCATTTTGTATTTTTCACCAAAATTGCAGAAATATGTAAGACTGTAATCTTACCTTCATGTGAATTTTTGGACCGTTCTTAAATCTCCTCAATTTTCATGCAAACACACATAAAACACTTGTAAAAGTGTCTTCATGTAGTTTCTGTGAGCAAAGCATTGCAAAATCTTCTTGTAAACACTTTTTAGTTACACACCAAAACCTGCACTATAGTTACAGCTTTATTATTTTTTTAATACAGCTTTTTGTGTGTTGAAATCATCAGAAAATGTCAAAGAACAGTTCACAGAAGCACTTACCATCCAAAATAAGTATAAAAATCATTTTACATTTTTCACCAAAATTGCAGAAATATGTAAGACTATAGTCTTACCTTCATGTGAATTTTTGGACCATTCTTAAATCTCCTCAATTTTCATGCAAACACACATAAAACAGTTGTAAAAGTGTCTTCATGTAGTTTCTGTGAGCAAAGCATTGCAAATTCTTCTTGTAAACACTTTTTAGTTACACACCAAAACCTGCACTATAGTTACAGCTTTATTATTTTTTTTAATACAGCTTTATTTGTGTTGAAATCATCAGAAAATGTCACAGATCAGTTCACAGAAGCACTTACCATCCAAAGTAAGTATAAAAATCACCTTACATTTTTCACCAAAATTGCAGAAATATGTAAGACTATAGTCTTACCTTCATGTGAATTTTTGGACCGTTTTTAAATCTCCTCAATTTTCATGCACAAACACATAAAACAGTTGTAAAAGTGTCTTCATGTAGTTTCTGTGAGCAAAGCATTGCAAATTCTTCTTGTAAACACTTTTTTTAATTACACACCAAAACCAACACTATAGTTACAGCTTATTTTTTTTTTAATTTAGCTTTAGTTTTGTTGAAATCATCAGAAAATGTCAAAGAACAGTTCACAGAAGCACTTACCATCCAAAGTAAGTATAAAAATCACCTTACATTTTTCACCAAAATTGCAGAAATATGTAAGACTATATAGTCTTACCTTCATGTGAATTTTTGGACCGTTCTTAAATCTCCTCAATTTTCATGCAAACACACATAAAACACTTGTAAAAGTGTCTTCATGTAGTTTCTGTGAGCAAAGCATTGCAAATTCTTCTTGTAAACACTTTTTTTAATTACACACCAAAACCAACACTATAGTTACAGCTTTATTATTTTTTTTAATACAGCTTTTTTTTATTGAAATCATCAGAAAATGTCAAAGAACAGTTCACAGAAGCACTTACCATCCAAAGTAAGTATAAAAATCACCTTACATTTTTCACCAAAATTGCAGAAATATGTAAGACTATAGTCTTACCTTCATGTGAATTTTTGGACCGTTCTTAAATCTCCTCAATTTTCATGCAAACACACATAAAACAGTTGTAAAAGTGTCTTCATGTAGTTTTTATGAGCAATGCATTGCAAATTCTTCTTGTAAACACTTTTTAGTTACACACCAAAACCTGCACTATAGTTACAGCTTTATTATTTTTTTAATACAGCTTTATTTGGGTTGAAATCATCAGAAAATGTCACAGAACAGTTCACAGAAGCACTTACCATCCAAAATAAGTATAAAAATCATTTTGTATTTTTCACCAAAATTGCAGAAATATGTAAGACTATAGTCTTACCTTCATGTGAATTTTTGGACCGTTCTTAAATCTCCTCAATTTTCATGCAAACACACATAAAACACTTGTAAAAGTGTCTTCATGTAGTTTCTGTGAGCAAAGCATTGCAAAATCTTCTTGTAAACACTTTTTAGTTACACACCAAAACCTGCACTATAGTTACAGCTTTATTATTTTTTTAATACAGCTTTTTGTGTGTTGAAATCATCAGAAAATGTCAAAGAACAGTTCACAGAAGCACTTACCATCCAAAATAAGTATAAAAATCATTTTACATTTTTCACCAAAATTGCAGAAATATGTAAGACTATAGTCTTACCTTCATGTGAATTTTTGGACCATTCTTAAATCTCCTCAATTTTCATGCAAACACACATAAAACAGTTGTAAAAGTGTCTTCATGTAGTTTCTGTGAGCAAAGCATTGCAAATTCTTCTTGTAAACACTTTTTAGTTACACACCAAAACCTGCACTATAGTTACAGCTTTATTATTTTTTTTTTAATACAGCTTTTTGTTTATTGAAATCATCAGAAAATGTCAAAGAACAGTTCACAGAAGCACTTACCATCCAAAGTAAGTATAAAAATCACCTTACATTTTTCACCAAAATTGCAGAAATATGTAAGACTATAGTCTTACCTTCATGTGAATTTTTGGACCGTTCTTAAATCTCCTCAATTTTCATGCAAACACACATAAAACACTTGTAAAAGTGTCTTCATGTAGTTTCTGTGAGCAAAGCATTGCAAATTCTTCTTGTAAACACTTTTTTAATTACACACCAAAACCTGCACTATAGTTACAGCTTTATTATTTTTTTTTAATACAGCTTTTTTTTATTGAAATCATCAGAAAATGTCAAAGAACAGTTCACAGAAGCACTTACCATCCAAAGTAAGTATAAAAATCACCTTACATTTTTCACCAAAATTGCAGAAATATGTAAGACTATAGTCTTACCTTCATGTGAATTTTTGGACCGTTCTTAAATCTCCTCAGTTTTCATGCAAACACACATAAAATAGTTGTAAAAGTGTCTTCATGTAGTTTTTGTGAGCAATGCACTGCAAATTCTTCTTGTAAACACTTTTTTTACTTACACACCAAAACCTGCACTATAGTTACAGCTTTATTATTTTTTTTAATACAGCTTTATTTGTGTTGAAATCATCAGAAAATGTCACAGAACAGTTCACAGAAGCACTTACCATCCAAAATAAGTATAAAAATCACTTTTGTATTTTTCACCAAAATTGCAGAAATATGTAAGACTATAGTCTTACCTTCATGTGAATTTTTGGACCGTTCTTAAATCTCCTCAATTTTCATGCAAACACACATAAAACACTTGTAAAAGTGTCTTCATGTAGTTTCTGTGAGCAAAGCATTGCAAAATTCTTCTTGTAAACACTTTTTAGTTACACACCAAAACCTGCACTATAGTTACAGCTTTATTATTTTTTTTAATACAGCTTTTTGTGTGTTGAAATCATCAGAAAATGTCACAGAACAGTTCACAGAAGCACTTACCATCCAAAATAAGTATAAAAATCACTTTACATTTTTCACCAAAATTGCAGAAATATGTAAGACTATAGTCTTACCTTCATGTGAATTTTTGGACCGTTCTTAAATCTCCTCAATTTTCATGCAAACACACATAAAACACTTGTAAAAGTGTCTTCATGTAGTTTCTGTGAGCAAAGCATTGCAAATTCTTCTTGTAAACACTTTTTAGTTACACACCAAAACCTGCACTATAGTTACAGCTTTATTATTTTTTTTTTAATACAGCTTTTTGTTTATTGAAATCATCAGAAAATGTCACAGAACAGTTCACAGAAGCACTTACCATCCAAAGTAAGTATAAAAATCACCTTACATTTTTCACCAAAATTGCAGAAATATGTAAGACTATAGTCTTACCTTCATGTGAATTTTTGGACCGTTCTTAAATCTCCTCAATTTTCATGCAAACACACATAAAACAGTTGTAAAAGTGTCTTCATGTAGTTTTTGTGAGCAATGCATTGCAAATTCTTCTTGTAAACACTTTTTAGTTACACACCAAAACCTGCACTATAGTTACAGCTTTATTATTTTTTTTTTAATTCAGCTTTATTTGTGTTGAAATCATCAGAAAATGTCACAGAACAGTTCACAGAAGCACTTACCATCCAAAGTATAAAAATCACCTTACATTTTTCACCAAAATTGCAGAAATATGTAAGACTATAGTCTTACCTTCATGTGAATTTTTGGACCGTTCTTAAATCTCCTCAATTTTCATGCAAACACACATAAAACAGTTGTAAAAGTGTCTTCATGTAGTTTTTGTGAGCAATGCATTGCAAATTCTTCTTGTAAACACTTTTTAGTTACACACCAAAACCTGCACTATAGTTACAGCTTTATTATTTTTTTAATACAGCTTTATTTGTGTTGAAATCATCAGAAAATGTCACAGAACAGTTCACAGAAGCACTTACCATCCAAAATAAGCATAAAAATCACCTTACATTTTTCACCAAAATTGCAGAAATATGTAAGACTATAGTCTTACCTTCATGTGAATTTTTGGACCGTTCTTAAATCTCCTCAATTTTCATGCAAACACACATAAAACAGTTGTAAAAGTGTCTTCATGTAGTTTCTGTGAGCAAAGCATTGCAAATTCTTCTTGTAAACACTTTTTAGTTACACACCAAAACCTGCACTATAGTTACAGCTTTATTATTTTTTTTTAATACAGCTTTAGTTTTGTTGAAATCATCAGAAAATGTCACAGAACAGTTCACAGAAGCACTTACCATCCAAAGTAAGTATAAAAATCACCTTACATTTTTCACCAAAATTGCAGAAATATGTAAGACTATAGTCTTACCTTCATGTGAATTTTTGGACCGTTCTTAAATCTCCTCAATTTTCATGCAAACACACATAAAACACTTGTAAAAGTGTCTTCATGTAGTTTCTGTGAGCAAAGCATTGCAAATTCTTCTTGTAAACACTTTTTAGTTACACACCAAAACCTGCACTATAGTTACAGCTTTATTATTTTTTTTTAATACAGCTTTATTTTGTTGAAATCATCAGAAAATGTCACAGAACAGTTCACAGAAGCACTTACCATCCAAAATAAGTATAAAAATCACTTTTGTATTTTTCACCAAAATTGCAGAAATATGTAAGACTATAGTCTTACCTTCATGTGAATTTTTGGACCGTTCTTAAATCTCCTCAATTTTCATGCAAACACACATAAAACAGTTGTAAAAGTGTCTTCATGTAGTTTCTGTGAGCAAAGCATTGCAAATTCTTCTTGTAAACACTTTTTTAATTACACACCAAAACCTGCACTATAGTTACAGCTTTATTATTTTTTTTAATACAGCTTTTTTTTATTGAAATCATCAGAAAATGTCACAGAACAGTTCACAGAAGCACTTACCATCCAAAGTAAGTATAAAAATCACCTTACATTTTTCACCAAAATTGCAGAAATATGTAAGACTATAGTCTTACCTTCATGTGAATTTTTGGACCGTTCTTAAATCTCCTCAATTTTCATGCAAACACACATAAAACAGTTGTAAAAGTGTCTTCATGTAGTTTCTGTGAGCAAAGCATTGCAAATTCTTCTTGTAAACACTTTTTAGTTACACACCAAAACCTGCACTATAGTTACAGCTTTATTATTTTTTTTAATACAGCTTTATTTGGGTTGAAATCATCAGAAAATGTCACAGAACAGTTCACAGAAGCACTTACCATCCAAAATAAGCATAAAAATCACCTTACATTTTTCACCAAAATTGCAGAAATATGTAAGACTATAGTCTTACCTTCATGTGAATTTTTGGACCGTTCTTAAATCTCCTCAATTTTCATGCAAACACACATAAAACAGTTGTAAAAGTGTCTTCATGTAGTTTCTGTGAGCAAAGCATTGCAAATTCTTCTTGTAAACACTTTTTTTAATTACACACCAAAACCTGCACTATAGTTACAGCTTTATTATTTTTTTAATACAGCTTTTTGTGTGTTGAAATCATCAGAAAATGTCACAGAACAGTTCACAGAAGCACTTACCATCCAAAGTAAGTATAAAAATCACCTTACATTTTTCACCAAAATTGCAGAAATATGTAAGACTATAGTCTTACCTTCATGTGAATTTTTGGACCGTTCTTAAATCTCCTCAATTTTCATGCAAACACACATAAAACACTTGTAAAAGTGTCTTCATGTAGTTTCTGTGAGCAAAGCATTGCAAATTCTTCTTGTAAACACTTTTTTTAATTACACACCAAAACCTGCACTATAGTTACAGCTTTATTATTTTTTTTAATACAGCTTTTTTTTATTGAAATCATCAGAAAATGTCACAGAACAGTTCACAGAAGCACTTACCATCCAAAGTAAGTATAAAAATCACCTTACATTTTTCACCAAAATTGCAGAAATATGTAAGACTATAGTCTTACCTTCATGTGAATTTTTGGACCGTTCTTAAATCTCCTCAATTTTCATGCAAACACACATAAAACAGTTGTAAAAGTGTCTTCATGTAGTTTTTGTGAGCAATGCATTGCAAATTCTTCTTGTAAACACTTTTTAGTTACACACCAAAACCTGCACTATAGTTACAGCTTTATTATTTTTTTTTAATACAGCTTTATTTTGTTGAAATCATCAGAAAATGTCACAGAACAGTTCACAGAAGCACTTACCATCCAAAATAAGCATAAAAATCACCTTACATTTTTCACCAAAATTGCAGAAATATGTAAGACTATAGTCTTACCTTCATGTGAATTTTTGGACCGTTCTTAAATCTCCTCAATTTTCATGCAAACACACATAAAACACTTGTAAAAGTGTCTTCATGTAGTTTCTGTGAGCAAAGCATTGCAAATTCTTCTTGTAAACACTTTTTAGTTACACACCAAAACCTGCACTATAGTTACAGCTTTATTATTTTTTTTTTAATACAGCTTTTTGTTTATTGAAATCATCAGAAAATGTCAAAGAACAGTTCACAGAAGCACTTACCATCCAAAATAAGTATAAAAATCACTTTTGTATTTTTCACCAAAATTGCAGAAATATGTAAGACTATAGTCTTACCTTCATGTGAATTTTTGGACCGTTCTTAAATCTCCTCAATTTTCATGCAAACACACATAAAACAGTTGTAAAAGTGTCTTCATGTAGTTTCTGTGAGCAAAGCATTGCAAATTCTTCTTGTAAACACTTTTTTAGTTACACACCAAAACCTGCACTATAGTTACAGCTTTATTATTTTTTTTAATACAGCTTTATTTGTGTTGAAATCATCAGAAAATGTCACAGAACAGTTCACAGAAGCACTTACCATCCAAAGTAAGTATAAAAATCACTTTTGTATTTTTCACCAAAATTGCAGAAATATGTAAGACTATAGTCTTACCTTCATGTGAATTTTTGGACCGTTCTTAAATCTCCTCAATTTTCATGCAAACACACATAAAACACTTGTAAAAGTGTCTTCATGTAGTTTCTGTGAGCAAAGCATTGCAAAATCTTCTTGTAAACACTTTTTTAATTACACACCAAAACCTGCATTATAGTTACAGCTTTATTATTTTTTTTAATACAGCTTTAGTTTTGTTGAAATCATCAGAAAATGTCACAGAACAGTTCACAGAAGCACTTACCATCCAAAGTAAGTATAAAAATCACCTTACATTTTTCACCAAAATTGCAGAAATATGTAAGACTATAGTCTTACCTTCATGTGAATTTTTGGACCGTTCTTAAATCTCCTCAATTTTCATGCAAACACACATAAAACAGTTGTAAAAGTGTCTTCATGTAGTTTCTGTGAGCAAAGCATTGCAAATTCTTCTTGTAAACACTTTTTAGTTACACACCAAAACCTGCACTATAGTTACAGCTTTATTATTTTTTTTAATACAGCTTTTTGTTTATTGAAATCATCAGAAAATGTCACAGAACAGTTCACAGAAGCACTTACCATCCAAAATAAGCATAAAAATCACCTTACATTTTTCACCAAAATTGCAGAAATATGTAAGACTATAGTCTTACCTTCATGTGAATTTTTGGACCGTTCTTAAATCTCCTCAATTTTCATGCAAACACACATAAAACACTTGTAAAAGTGTCTTCATGTAGTTTCTGTGAGCAAAGCATTGCAAATTCTTCTTGTAAACACTTTTTAGTTACACACCAAAACCTGCACTATAGTTACAGCTTTATTATTTTTTTTTTAATACAGCTTTTTGTTTATTGAAATCATCAGAAAATGTCACAGAACAGTTCACAGAAGCACTTACCATCCAAAATAAGTATAAAAATCACTTTTGTATTTTTCACCAAAATTGCAGAAATATGTAAGACTATAGTCTTACCTTCATGTGAATTTTTGGACCGTTCTTAAATCTCCTCAATTTTCATGCAAACACACATAAAACAGTTGTAAAAGTGTCTTCATGTAGTTTCTGTGAGCAAAGCATTGCAAATTCTTCTTGTAAACACTTTTTAGTTACACACCAAAACCTGCACTATAGTTACAGCTTTATTATTTTTTTTAATACAGCTTTATTTTGTTGAAATCATCAGAAAATGTCACAGAACAGTTCACAGAAGCACTTACCATCCAAAATAAGTATAAAAATCACTTTTGTATTTTTCACCAAAATTGCAGAAATATGTAAGACTATAGTCTTACCTTCATGTGAATTTTTGGACCGTTCTTAAATCTCCTCAATTTTCATGCAAACACACATAAAACACTTGTAAAAGTGTCTTCATGTAGTTTCTGTGAGCAAAGCATTGCAAATTCTTCTTGTAAACACTTTTTTAATTACACACCAAAACCTGCACTATAGTTACAGCTTTATTATTTTTTTTAATACAGCTTTAGTTTTGTTGAAATCATCAGAAAATGTCACAGAACAGTTCACAGAAGCACTTACCATCCAAAGTAAGTATAAAAATCACCTTACATTTTTCACCAAAATTGCAGAAATATGTAAGACTATAGTCTTACCTTCATGTGAATTTTTGGACCGTTCTTAAATCTCCTCAATTTTCATGCAAACACACATAAAACAGTTGTAAAAGTGTCTTCATGTGGTTTCTGTGAGCAAAGCATTGCAAATTCTTCTTGTAAACACTTTTTTAATTACACACCAAAACCTGCACTATAGTTACAGCTTTATTATTTTTTTTAATACAGCTTTTTTTTATTGAAATCATCAGAAAATGTCACAGAACAGTTCACAGAAGCACTTACCATCCAAAGTAAGTATAAAAATCACCTTACATTTTTCACCAAAATTGCAGAAATATGTAAGACTATAGTCTTACCTTCATGTGAATTTTTGGACCGTTCTTAAATCTCCTCAATTTTCATGCAAACACACATAAAACACTTGTAAAAGTGTCTTCATGTAGTTTTTGTGAGCAATGCATTGCAAATTCTTCTTGTAAACACTTTTTAGTTACACACCAAAACCTGCACTATAGTTACAGCTTTATTATTTTTTTTTAATACAGCTTTAGTTTTGTTGAAATCATCAGAAAATGTCACAGAACAGTTCACAGAAGCACTTACCATCCAAAATAAGCATAAAAATCACCTTACATTTTTCACCAAAATTGCAGAAATATGTAAGACTATAGTCTTACCTTCATGTGAATTTTTGGACCGTTCTTAAATCTCCTCAATTTTCATGCAAACACACATAAAACACTTGTAAAAGTGTCTTCATGTAGTTTTTGTGAGCAATGCATTGCAAATTCTTCTTGTAAACACTTTTTAGTTACACACCAAAACCTGCACTATAGTTACAGCTTTATTATTTTTTTTAATACAGCTTTAGTTTTGTTGAAATCATCAGAAAATGTCACAGAACAGTTCACAGAAGCACTTACCATCCAAAATAAGCATAAAAATCACCTTACATTTTTCACCAAAATTGCAGAAATATGTAAGACTATAGTCTTACCTTCATGTGAATTTTTGGACCGTTCTTAAATCTCCTCAATTTTCATGCAAACACACATAAAACACTTGTAAAAGTGTCTTCATGTAGTTTTTGTGAGCAATGCATTGCAAATTCTTCTTGTAAACACTTTTTTTAATTACACACCAAAACCTGCACTATAGTTACAGCTTTATTATTTTTTTTTAATACAGCTTTAGTTTTGTTGAAATCATCAGAAAATGTCACAGAACAGTTCACAGAAGCACTTACCATCCAAAATAAGCATAAAAATCACCTTACATTTTTCACCAAAATTGCAGAAATATGTAAGACTATAGTCTTACCTTCATGTGAATTTTTGGACCGTTCTTAAATCTCCTCAATTTTCATGCAAACACACATAAAACACTTGTAAAAGTGTCTTCATGTAGTTTCTGTGAGCAAAGCATTGCAAATTCTTCTTGTAAACACTTTTTTAATTACACACCAAAACCTGCACTATAGTTACAGCTTTATTATTTTTTTTTAATACAGCTTTATTTTTATTGAAATCATCAGAAAATGTCACAGAACAGTTCACAGAAGCACTTACCATCCAAAATAAGTATAAAAATCATTTTGTATTTTTCACCAAAATTGCAGAAATATGTAAGACTATAGTCTTACCTTCATGTGAATTTTTGGACCGTTCTTAAATCTCCTCAATTTTCATGCAAACACACATAAAACAGTTGTAAAAGTGTCTTCATGTAGTTTCTGTGAGCAAAGCATTGCAAAATCTTCTTGTAAACACTTTTTAGTTACACACCAAAACCTGCACTATAGTTACAGCTTTATTATTTTTTTTTTAATTCAGCTTTATTTGTGTTGAAATCATCAGAAAATGTCACAGAACAGTTCACAGAAGCACTTACCATCCAAAATAAGTATAAAAATCACCTTACATTTTTCACCAAAATTGCAGAAATATGTAAGACTATAGTCTTACCTTCATGTGAATTTTTGGACCGTTCTTAAATCTCCTCAATTTTCATGCAAACACACATAAAACAGTTGTAAAAGTGTCTTCATGTGGTTTCTGTGAGCAAAGCATTGCAAATTCTTCTTGTAAACACTTTTTTTAATTACACACCAAAACCTGCACTATAGTTACAGCTTTATTATTTTTTTTAATACAGCTTTTTTTTTATTGAAATCATCAGAAAATGTCACAGAACAGTTCACAGAAGCACTTACCATCCAAAGTAAGTATAAAAATCACCTTACATTTTTCACCAAAATTGCAGAAATATGTAAGACTATAGTCTTACCTTCATGTGAATTTTTGGACCGTTCTTAAATCTCCTCAATTTTCATGCAAACACACATAAAACACTTGTAAAAGTGTCTTCATGTAGTTTCTGTGAGCAAAGCATTGCAAATTCTTCTTGTAAACACTTTTTTTAATTACACACCAAAACCTGCACTATAGTTACAGCTTTATTATTTTTTTTTAATACAGCTTTTTTTTATTGAAATCATCAGAAAATGTCAAAGAACAGTTCACAGAAGCACTTACCATCCAAAGTAAGTATAAAAATCACCTTACATTTTTCACCAAAATTGCAGAAATATGTAAGACTATAGTCTTACCTTCATGTGAATTTTTGGACCGTTCTTAAATCTCCTCAATTTTCATGCAAACACACATAAAACACTTGTAAAAGTGTCTTCATGTAGTTTTTGTGAGCAATGCATTGCAAATTCTTCTTGTAAACACTTTTTAGTTACACACCAAAACCTGCACTATAGTTACAGCTTTATTATTTTTTTTTAATACAGCTTTTTGTTTTGTTGAAATCATCAGAAAATGTCAAAGAACAGTTCACAGAAGCACTTACCATCCAAAATAAGCATAAAAATCACCTTACATTTTTCACCAAAATTGCAGAAATATGTAAGACTATAGTCTTACCTTCATGTGAATTTTTGGACCGTTCTTAAATCTCCTCAATTTTCATGCAAACACACATAAAACACTTGTAAAAGTGTCTTCATGTAGTTTCTGTGAGCAAAGCATTGCAAATTCTTCTTGTAAACACTTTTTAGTTACACACCAAAACCTGCACTATAGTTACAGCTTTATTATTTTTTTTAATACAGCTTTTTGTTTATTGAAATCATCAGAAAATGTCAAAGAACAGTTCACAGAAGCACTTACCATCCAAAATAAGTATAAAAATCATTTTGTATTTTTCACCAAAATTGCAGAAATATGTAAGACTATAGTCTTACCTTCATGTGAATTTTTGGACCGTTCTTAAATCTCCTCAATTTTCATGCAAACACACATAAAACAGTTGTAAAAGTGTCTTCATGTAGTTTCTGTGAGCAAAGCATTGCAAATTCTTCTTGTAAACACTTTTTAGTTACACACCAAAACCTGCACTATAGTTACAGCTTTATTATTTTTTTAATACAGCTTTATTTGTGTTGAAATCATCAGAAAATGTCACAGAACAGTTCACAGAAGCACTTACCATCCAAAATAAGTATAAAAATCATTTTGTATTTTTCACCAAAATTGCAGAAATATGTAAGACTATAGTCTTACCTTCATGTGAATTTTTGGACCGTTCTTAAATCTCCTCAATTTTCATGCAAACACACATAAAACACTTGTAAAAGTGTCTTCATGTAGTTTCTGTGAGCAAAGCATTGCAAATTCTTCTGTAAACACTTTTTTAATTACACACCAAAACCTGCACTATAGTTACAGCTTTATTATTTTTTTTAATACAGCTTTAGTTTTGTTGAAATCATCAGAAAATGTCACAGAACAGTTCACAGAAGCACTTACCATCCAAAGTAAGTATAAAAATCACCTTACATTTTTCACCAAAATTGCAGAAATATGTAAGACTATAGTCTTACCTTCATGTGAATTTTTGGACCGTTCTTAAATCTCCTCAATTTTCATGCAAACACACATAAAACAGTTGTAAAAGTGTCTTCATGTGGTTTCTGTGAGCAAAGCATTGCAAATTCTTCTTGTAAACACTTTTTTAATTACACACCAAAACCTGCACTATAGTTACAGCTTTATTATTTTTTTTAATACAGCTTTTTTTTATTGAAATCATCAGAAAATGTCAAAGAACAGTTCACAGAAGCACTTACCATCCAAAGTAAGTATAAAAATCACCTTACATTTTTCACCAAAATTGCAGAAATATGTAAGACTATAGTCTTACCTTCATGTGAATTTTTGGACCGTTCTTAAATCTCCTCAATTTTCATGCAAACACACATAAAACACTTGTAAAAGTGTCTTCATGTAGTTTTTGTGAGCAATGCATTGCAAATTCTTCTTGTAAACACTTTTTAGTTACACACCAAAACCTGCACTATAGTTACAGCTTTATTATTTTTTTTTAATACAGCTTTAGTTTTGTTGAAATCATCAGAAAATGTCACAGAACAGTTCACAGAAGCACTTACCATCCAAAATAAGCATAAAAATCACCTTACATTTTTCACCAAAATTGCAGAAATATGTAAGACTATAGTCTTACCTTCATGTGAATTTTTGGACCGTTCTTAAATCTCCTCAATTTTCATGCAAACACACATAAAACACTTGTAAAAGTGTCTTCATGTAGTTTTTGTGAGCAATGCATTGCAAATTCTTCTTGTAAACACTTTTTAGTTACACACCAAAACCTGCACTATAGTTACAGCTTTATTATTTTTTTTTAATACAGCTTTAGTTTTGTTGAAATCATCAGAAAATGTCACAGAACAGTTCACAGAAGCACTTACCATCCAAAATAAGCATAAAAATCACCTTACATTTTTCACCAAAATTGCAGAAATATGTAAGACTATAGTCTTACCTTCATGTGAATTTTTGGACCGTTCTTAAATCTCCTCAATTTTCATGCAAACACACATAAAACACTTGTAAAAGTGTCTTCATGTAGTTTTTGTGAGCAATGCATTGCAAATTCTTCTTGTAAACACTTTTTTAGTTACACACCAAAACCTGCACTATAGTTACAGCTTTATTATTTTTTTTAATACAGCTTTAGTTTTGTTGAAATCATCAGAAAATGTCACAGAACAGTTCACAGAAGCACTTACCATCCAAAATAAGCATAAAAATCACCTTACATTTTTCACCAAAATTGCAGAAATATGTAAGACTATAGTCTTACCTTCATGTGAATTTTTGGACCGTTCTTAAATCTCCTCAATTTTCATGCAAACACACATAAAACACTTGTAAAAGTGTCTTCATGTAGTTTCTGTGAGCAAAGCATTGCAAAATCTTCTTGTAAACACTTTTTAGTTACACACCAAAACCTGCACTATAGTTACAGCTTTATTATTTTTTTAATACAGCTTTATTTTTATTGAAATCATCAGAAAATGTCACAGAACAGTTCACAGAAGCACTTACCATCCAAAATAAGTATAAAAATCATTTTGTATTTTTCACCAAAATTGCAGAAATATGTAAGACTATAGTCTTACCTTCATGTGAATTTTTGGACCGTTCTTAAATCTCCTCAATTTTCATGCAAACACACATAAAACAGTTGTAAAAGTGTCTTCATGTAGTTTCTGTGAGCAAAGCATTGCAAATTCTTCTTGTAAACACTTTTTAGTTACACACCAAAACCTGCACTATAGTTACAGCTTTATTATTTTTTTAATACAGCTTTATTTGTGTTGAAATCATCAGAAAATGTCACAGAACAGTTCACAGAAGCACTTACCATCCAAAGTAAGTATAAAAATCACCTTACATTTTTCACCAAAATTGCAGAAATATGTAAGACTATAGTCTTACCTTCATGTGAATTTTGGACCGTTCTTAAATCTCCTCAATTTTCATGCAAACACACATAAAACAGTTGTAAAAGTGTCTTCATGTGGTTTCTGTGAGCAAAGCATTGCAAATTCTTCTTGTAAACACTTTTTTAATTACACACCAAAACCTGCACTATAGTTACAGCTTTATTATTTTTTTTTAATACAGCTTTTTTTTATTGAAATCATCAGAAAATGTCAAAGAACAGTTCACAGAAGCACTTACCATCCAAAATAAGCATAAAAATCACCTTACATTTTTCACCAAAATTGCAGAAATATGTAAGACTATAGTCTTACCTTCATGTGAATTTTTGGACCGTTCTTAAATCTCCTCAATTTTCATGCAAACACACATAAAACACTTGTAAAAGTGTCTTCATGTAGTTTTTGTGAGCAATGTATTGCAAATTCTTCTTGTAAACACTTTTTTTAATTACACACCAAAACCTGCACTATAGTTACAGCTTTATTTTTCTAAAAATACAGCTTTAGTTTTGTTGAAATCATCAGAAAATGTCACAGAACAGTTCACAGAAGCACTTACCATCCAAAATAAGCATAAAAATCACCTTACATTTTTCACCAAAATTGCAGAAATATGTAAGACTATAGTCTTACCTTCATGTGAATTTTTGGACCGTTCTTAAATCTCCTCAATTTTCATGCAAACACACATAAAACACTTGTAAAAGTGTCTTCATGTAGTTTTTGTGAGCAATGCATTGCAAATTCTTCTTGTAAACACTTTTTAGTTACACACCAAAACCTGCACTATAGTTACAGCTTTATTATTTTTTTTTAATACAGCTTTAGTTTTGTTGAAATCATCAGAAAATGTCACAGAACAGTTCACAGAAGCACTTACCATCCAAATAAGCATAAAAATCACCTTACATTTTTCACCAAAATTGCAGAAATATGTAAGACTATAGTCTTACCTTCATGTGAATTTTTGGACCGTTCTTAAATCTCCTCAATTTTCATGCAAACACACATAAAACACTTGTAAAAGTGTCTTCATGTAGTTTTTGTGAGCAATGCATTGCAAATTCTTCTTGTAAACACTTTTTAGTTACACACCAAAACCTGCACTATAGTTACAGCTTTATTATTTTTTTAATACAGCTTTATTTTTATTGAAATCATCAGAAAATGTCACAGAACAGTTCACAGAAGCACTTACCATCCAAAATAAGTATAAAAATCACCTTACATTTTTCACCAAAATTGCAGAAATATGTAAGACTATAGTCTTACCTTCATGTGAATTTTTGGACCGTTCTTAAATCTCCTCAATTTTCATGCAAACACACATAAAACAGTTGTAAAAGTGTCTTCATGTAGTTTCTGTGAGCAAAGCATTGCAAATTCTTCTTGTAAACACTTTTTAGTTACACACCAAAACCTGCACTATAGTTACAGCTTTATTATTTTTTTTAATACAGCTTTATTTGTGTTGAAATCATCAGAAAATGTCACAGAACAGTTCACAGAAGCACTTACCATCCAAAATAAGTATAAAAATCATTTTGTATTTTTCACCAAAATTGCAGAAATATGTAAGACTATAGTCTTACCTTCATGTGAATTTTTGGACCGTTCTTAAATCTCCTCAATTTTCATGCAAACACACATAAAACACTTGTAAAAGTGTCTTCATGTAGTTTCTGTGAGCAAAGCATTGCAAATTCTTCTGTAAACACTTTTTTTAATTACACACCAAAACCTGCACTATAGTTACAGCTTTATTATTTTTTTTTAATACAGCTTTAGTTTTGTTGAAATCATCAGAAAATGTCACAGAACAGTTCACAGAAGCACTTACCATCCAAAGTAAGTATAAAAATCACCTTACATTTTTCACCAAAATTGCAGAAATATGTAAGACTATAGTCTTACCTTCATGTGAATTTTTGGACCGTTCTTAAATCTCCTCAATTTTCATGCAAACACACATAAAACAGTTGTAAAAGTGTCTTCATGTGGTTTCTGTGAGCAAAGCATTGCAAATTCTTCTTGTAAACACTTTTTTTAATTACACACCAAAACCTGCACTATAGTTACAGCTTTATTATTTTTTTTAATACAGCTTTTTTTTATTGAAATCATCAGAAAATGTCAAAGAACAGTTCACAGAAGCACTTACCATCCAAAGTAAGTATAAAAATCACCTTACATTTTTCACCAAAATTGCAGAAATATGTAAGACTATAGTCTTACCTTCATGTGAATTTTTGGACCGTTCTTAAATCTCCTCAATTTTCATGCAAACACACATAAAACACTTGTAAAAGTGTCTTCATGTAGTTTTGTGAGCAATGCATTGCAAATTCTTCTTGTAAACACTTTTTAGTTACACACCAAAACCTGCACTATAGTTACAGCTTTATTATTTTTTTTTAATACAGCTTTAGTTTTGTTGAAATCATCAGAAAATGTCACAGAACAGTTCACAGAAGCACTTACCATCCAAAATAAGCATAAAAATCACCTTACATTTTTCACCAAAATTGCAGAAATATGTAAGACTATAGTCTTACCTTCATGTGAATTTTTGGACCGTTCTTAAATCTCCTCAATTTTCATGCAAACACACATAAAACACTTGTAAAAGTGTCTTCATGTAGTTTTTGTGAGCAATGCATTGCAAATTCTTCTTGTAAACACTTTTTAGTTACACACCAAAACCTGCACTATAGTTACAGCTTTATTATTTTTTTTAATACAGCTTTAGTTTTGTTGAAATCATCAGAAAATGTCACAGAACAGTTCACAGAAGCACTTACCATCCAAAATAAGCATAAAAATCACCTTACATTTTTCACCAAAATTGCAGAAATATGTAAGACTATAGTCTTACCTTCATGTGAATTTTTGGACCGTTCTTAAATCTCCTCAATTTTCATGCAAACACACATAAAACACTTGTAAAAGTGTCTTCATGTAGTTTTTGTGAGCAATGCATTGCAAATTCTTCTTGTAAACACTTTTTTAGTTACACACCAAAACCTGCACTATAGTTACAGCTTTATTATTTTTTTAATACAGCTTTAGTTTTGTTGAAATCATCAGAAAATGTCACAGAACAGTTCACAGAAGCACTTACCATCCAAAATAAGCATAAAAATCACCTTACATTTTTCACCAAAATTGCAGAAATATGTAAGACTATAGTCTTACCTTCATGTGAATTTTTGGACCGTTCTTAAATCTCCTCAATTTTCATGCAAACACACATAAAACACTTGTAAAAGTGTCTTCATGTAGTTTCTGTGAGCAAAGCATTGCAAATTCTTCTTGTAAACACTTTTTTAGTTACACACCAAAACCTGCACTATAGTTACAGCTTTATTATTTTTTTTTAATACAGCTTTATTTTTATTGAAATCATCAGAAAATGTCACAGAACAGTTCACAGAAGCACTTACCATCCAAAATAAGTATAAAAATCATTTTGTATTTTTCACCAAAATTGCAGAAATATGTAAGACTATAGTCTTACCTTCATGTGAATTTTTGGACCGTTCTTAAATCTCCTCAATTTTCATGCAAACACACATAAAACAGTTGTAAAAGTGTCTTCATGTAGTTTCTGTGAGCAAAGCATTGCAAATTCTTCTTGTAAACACTTTTTAGTTACACACCAAAACCTGCACTATAGTTACAGCTTTATTATTTTTTTTAATACAGCTTTATTTGTGTTGAAATCATCAGAAAATGTCACAGAACAGTTCACAGAAGCACTTACCATCCAAAATAAGTATAAAAATCACCTTACATTTTTCACCAAAATTGCAGAAATATGTAAGACTATAGTCTTACCTTCATGTGAATTTTTGGACCGTTCTTAAATCTCCTCAATTTTCATGCAAACACACATAAAACAGTTGTAAAAGTGTCTTCATGTAGTTTCTGTGAGCAAAGCATTGCAAATTCTTCTTGTAAACACTTTTTTAATTACACACCAAAACCTGCACTATAGTTACAGCTTTATTATTTTTTTTAATACAGCTTTATTTTGTTGAAATCATCAGAAAATGTCACAGAACAGTTCACAGAAGCACTTACCATCCAAAGTAAGTATAAAAATCACCTTACATTTTTCACCAAAATTGCAGAAATATGTAAGACTATAGTCTTACCTTCATGTGAATTTTTGGACCGTTCTTAAATCTCCTCAATTTTCATGCAAACACACATAAAACACTTGTAAAAGTGTCTTCATGTAGTTTCTGTGAGCAAAGCATTGCAAATTCTTCTTGTAAACACTTTTTTAGTTACACACCAAAACCTGCACTATAGTTACAGCTTTATTATTTTTTTTAATACAGCTTTTTTTTATTGAAATCATCAGAAAATGTCAAAGAACAGTTCACAGAAGCACTTACCATCCAAAAGTAAGTATAAAAATCACCTTACATTTTTCACCAAAATTGCAGAAATATGTAAGACTATAGTCTTACCTTCATGTGAATTTTTGGACCGTTCTTAAATCTCCTCAATTTTCATGCAAACACACATAAAACAGTTGTAAAAGTGTCTTCATGTAGTTTTTGTGAGCAATGCATTGCAAATTCTTCTTGTAAACACTTTTTTAGTTACACACCAAAACCTGCACTATAGTTACAGCTTTATTATTTTTTTTAATACAGCTTTTGTTTTGTTGAAATCATCAGAAAATGTCACAGAACAGTTCACAGAAGCACTTACCATCCAAAATAAGCATAAAAATCACCTTACATTTTTCACCAAAATTGCAGAAATATGTAAGACTATAGTCTTACCTTCATGTGAATTTTTGGACCGTTCTTAAATCTCCTCAATTTTCATGCAAACACACATAAAACACTTGTAAAAGTGTCTTCATGTAGTTTTTGTGAGCAAAGCATTGCAAATTCTTCTTGTAAACACTTTTTAGTTACACACCAAAACCTGCACTATAGTTACAGCTTTATTATTTTTTTTAATACAGCTTTATTTTTATTGAAATCATCAGAAAATGTCACAGAACAGTTCACAGAAGCACTTACCATCCAAAATAAGTATAAAAATCATTTTGTATTTTTCACCAAAATTGCAGAAATATGTAAGACTATAGTCTTACCTTCATGTGAATTTTTGGACCGTTCTTAAATCTCCTCAATTTTCATGCAAACACACATAAAACAGTTGTAAAAGTGTCTTCATGTAGTTTCTGTGAGCAAAGCATTGCAAATTCTTCTTGTAAACACTTTTTAGTTACACACCAAAACCTGCACTATAGTTACAGCTTTATTATTTTTTTTAATACAGCTTTATTTGTGTTGAAATCATCAGAAAATGTCACAGAACAGTTCACAGAAGCACTTACCATCCAAAATAAGTATAAAAATCATTTTGTATTTTTCACCAAAATTGCAGAAATATGTAAGACTATAGTCTTACCTTCATGTGAATTTTTGGACCGTTCTTAAATCTCCTCAATTTTCATGCAAACACACATAAAACAGTTGTAAAAGTGTCTTCATGTGGTTTCTGTGAGCAAAGCATTGCAAATTCTTCTTGTAAACACTTTTTTTAATTACACACCAAAACCTGCACTATAGTTACAGCTTTATTATTTTTTTTTAATACAGCTTTTTTTTATTGAAATCATCAGAAAATGTCAAAGAACAGTTCACAGAAGCACTTACCATCCAAAGTAAGTATAAAAATCACCTTACATTTTTCACCAAAATTGCAGAAATATGTAAGACTATAGTCTTACCTTCATGTGAATTTTTGGACCGTTCTTAAATCTCCTCAATTTTCATGCAAACACACATAAAACACTTGTAAAAGTGTCTTCATGTAGTTTTTGTGAGCAATGTATTGCAAATTCTTCTTGTAAACACTTTTTTTAATTACACACCAAAACCTGCACTATAGTTACAGCTTTATTATTTTTTTTTAATACAGCTTTAGTTTTGTTGAAATCATCAGAAAATGTCACAGAACAGTTCACAGAAGCACTTACCATCCAAAATAAGCATAAAAATCACCTTACATTTTTCACCAAAATTGCAGAAATATGTAAGACTATAGTCTTACCTTCATGTGAATTTTTGGACCGTTCTTAAATCTCCTCAATTTTCATGCAAACACACATAAAACACTTGTAAAAGTGTCTTCATGTAGTTTTTGTGAGCAATGCATTGCAAATTCTTCTTGTAAACACTTTTTAGTTACACACCAAAACCTGCACTATAGTTACAGCTTTATTATTTTTTTTAATACAGCTTTATTTTGTTGAAATCATCAGAAAATATCACAGAACAGTTCACAGAAGCACTTACCATCCAAAGTAAGTATAAAAATCACCTTACATTTTTCACCAAAATTGCAGAAATATGTAAGACTATAGTCTTACCTTCATGTGAATTTTTGGACCGTTCTTAAATCTCCTCAATTTTCATGCAAACACACATAAAACAGTAGTAAAAGTGTCTTCATGTAGTTTTCTGTGAGCAAAGCATTGCAAATTCTTCTTGAAAACACTTTAGTTACACACCAAAACCTGCACTATAGTTACAACTTTTTACTCATCTTTTAATTCAGCTTTATTTTTGTTGAAATCATCAGAAAATGTCACAGAACAGTTCACAGAAGCACTTACCATCCAAAATAAGCATAAAAATCACCTTACATTTTTCACCAAAATTGCAGAAATATGTAAGACTATAGTCTTACCTTCATGTGAATTTTTGGACCGTTCTTAAATCTCCTCAATTTTCATGCAAACACACATAAAACACTTGTAAAAGTGTCTTCATGTAGTTTTGTGAGCAAAGCATTGCAAATTCTTCTTGTAAACACTTTTTAGTTACACACCAAAACCTGCACTATAGTTACAGCTTTATTATTTTTTTAATACAGCTTTTTTTTATTGAAATCATCAGAAAATATCACAGAACAGTTCACAGAAGCACTTACCATCCAAAATAAGTATAAAAATCACCTTACATTTTTCACCAAAATTGCAGAAATATGTAAGACTATAGTCTTACCTTCATGTGAATTTTTGGACCGTTCTTAAATCTCCTCAATTTTCATGCAAACACACATAAAACAGTTGTAAAAGTGTCTTCATGTAGTTTCTGTGAGCAAAGCATTGCAAAATCTTCTTGTAAAACACTTTTTTAGTTACACACCAAAACCTGCACTATAGTTACAGCTTTATTATTTTTTTAATACAGCTTTTTGTGTGTTGAAATCATCAGAAAATGTCACAGAACAGTTCACAGAAGCACTTACCATCCAAAATAAGCATAAAAATCACCTTACATTTTTCACCAAAATTGCAGAAATATGTAAGACTATAGTCTTACCTTCATGTGAATTTTTGGACCGTTCTTAAATCTCCTCAATTTTCATGCAAACACACATAAAACAGTTGTAAAAGTGTCTTCATGTAGTTTTTGTGAGCAATGCATTGCAAATTCTTCTTGTAAACACTTTTTTTAATTACACACCAAAACCTGCACTATAGTTACAGCTTTATTATTTTTTTTAATACAGCTTTATTTTTATTGAAATCATCAGAAAATGTCACAGAACAGTTCACAGAAGCACTTACCATCCAAAATAAGCATAAAAATCACCTTACATTTTTCACCAAAATTGCAGAAATATGTAAGACTATAGTCTTACCTTCATGTGAATTTTTGGACCGTTCTTAAATCTCCTCAATTTTCATGCAAACACACATAAAACACTTGTAAAAGTGTCTTCATGTAGTTTTTGTGAGCAATGCATTGCAAATTCTTCTTGTAAACACTTTTTAGTTACACACCAAAACCTGCACTATAGTTACAGCTTTATTATTTTTTTTAATACAGCTTTATTTTGTTGAAATCATCAGAAAATGTCACAGAACAGTTCACAGAAGCACTTACCATCCAAAATAAGTATAAAAATCACCTTACATTTTCACCAAAATTGCAGAAATATGTGAGACTATAGTCTTACCTTCATGTGAATTTTTGGACCGTTCTTAAATCTCCTCAATTTCATGCAAACACACATAAAACACTTGTAAAAGTGTCTTCATGTAGTTTTGTGAGCAAATGCATTGCAAATTCTTCTTGTAAACACTTTTTAGTTACACACCAAAACCTGCACTATAGTTACAGCTTTATTATTTTTTTTAATACAGCTTTTAGTTTTGTTGAAATCATCAGAAAATGTCACAGAACAGTTCACAGAAGCACTTACCATCCAAAATAAGCATAAAAATCACCTGTACATTTTCACCAAAATTGCAGAAATATGTAAGACTATAGTCTTACCTCATGTGAATTTTGGACCGTTCTTAAATCTCCTCAATTTCATGCAAACACACATAAAACACTTGTAAAAGTGTCTTCATGTAGTTTTTGTGAGCAATGCATTGCAAATTCTTCTTGTAAACACTTTTTAGTTACACACCAAAACCTGCACTATAGTTACAGCTTTATTATTTTTTTTAATTCAGCTTTATTTTGTTGAAATCATCAGAAAATGTCACAGAACAGTTCACAGAAGCACTTACCATCCAAAATAAGTATAAAAATCATTTTGTATTTTTCACCAAAATTGCAGAAATATGTAAGACTATAATCTCACCTTCATGTGAATTTTTGGACCGTTCTTAAATCTCCTCATTTTCATGCAAACACACATAAAAACAGTTGTAAAAGTGTCTCATGTAGTTCTCGGGAGCAAAGCATTGCAAAATCTCGTGTAAACACTTTTTAGGTGACACACCAAAACCTGCACTATAGTTACAGCTTTATTATTTTTTAATACAGCTTTATTTGTGTTGAAATCATCAGAAAAGGTCACAGAACAGTTCACAGAAGCACTTACCATCCAAAAGAAGTAGAAAAATCACTGTAGTTTTCACCAAAATTGCAGAAAGAAATATGTAAGACTATAGTCTACCTGCATGTGAATTTTTGGGACCGTTCTTAATCTCCTCAATTTCATGCAAACACACATAAAACACTGTAAAAGTGTTCAGGTGGTTTCTGTGAGCAAAGCATTGCAAATTCTTTGCATAAACACTTTTTAGTACACACCAAAACCTGCCACTATAGGTACAGCTTATTATTTTTTTTAATACAGCTTTATTGTGTTGAAATCATCAGAAAATGTCACAGAACAGTTCACAGAAGCACTTACCATCCAAATAAGTATAAAAATCACCTTTGCATTTTCACCAAATTGCTGAAATATGTGAGACTATAGTCTTACCTTCATGTGAATTTTGGACCGTCTTAAATCTCCTCCATTCATGCAAACACACATAAAACACTTGTAAAAGTGTCTGCATGTAGTTTCTGTGAGCAAAGCATTGCAAATCTTCTGTAAACACTTTTTTAATTACACACCAAAACCTGCACTATAGTTACAGCTTATTAATTTTTTTAATACAGCTTTTAGTTTGTTGAAATCATCAGAGAAAATGTCACAGAACAGTTCACAGAAGCACTTACCATCCAAAGTAAGTATAAAAATCACC